>NC_053023.1:658651897-658670731 GCF_003073215.2 Triticum urartu | reverse complement strand
AAACCCCAAAATTCCGCATAATGGCCACGTGTTCCTCAGATGCGAATCGCCAGGGGCACCTGTGTAATAGCACAGTGCCGCCCCTGTGCCTATAAATACACACTCACAGCGGTCATTATCTCTTCTTCCACCCTCGCACGAACCCTAGCGCCACCGCTAGCTCTCGACGACGCCGGCGACGAAGCGCTTCGCTGCCGCAACCTCTCCGACGCCGTCTTCACGCGACCGCGGACATCGTCCTCTCCGCCGTCGCCGTAGGTGTCCTCCGTCGCCAAGTTAGGGCACGGAAGAGTGAACTGCTCGGCCTCATCTCCCACTCCGTCTAGCAGTTCTCAGTGTGGTAAATAAAACTCTCTTTTTACAGCACCGTTGATCCTATTGATCTGTCACTTTCTACCACAAGCAGTTTCTGTTCACACAAGCTAGATCTCTCTCATACTGCATCTCATAACATGCCTAGTATATTCACTTGTGCTTCACAAAGTAGTTAGATTCCTCACTTGTACTGATCTGTGGATTCGTACAAATCTGGAACCAACTTCTTATCTATGAGTGAATGTCTTCGCACGATGAGGTCAATGTCTTCTAAACAGATTTATCTTCAAAATCTTCTGAGAATGCATATGACCTCTTTCCCTTCCCTCGCACCTTAATGCTGTCACAGGTACATGTCCGTGGGAGAATCCTTTGGTTCTCATAGTCTGCATTCATTTGCAGAATTCTTACAGCATCACATAAATTCTCTCGAAGCCAGTTCCTGTTGGTCCAGCAAACGAAAACCTTTGAAGCCTTTAAACGTCTTGAATCCTTTCAAGTTAAAGTTTATGGCTTCAGAGAAAGCAGCAAGGAAGGGTGGCAGAAAGCGTCATGGTGAGACCTCCAGAGATGTGCCAGATGAACTCTCAGAAATGTACAAGACAGATCCTGAAGAGGATTACAGTCAGCGCAAGACCCGAATCCAATGAATTCGAAGATATTGGGCAGAACAATGGTTCAAATACAGATTTGTGACCCAGGAGTATGCTGAGAAAACGCCATCAAGAGACCGTGGGGTGACATCCTATTCAAGAATCTTCTACCCAAGTCCAGAGATGAAGCCATTGCTCAAGGCTTCTATCCATGCATGGTCCGTGGACCACAGCTTGTTGATGCACACTCGTCGTCACTGCTATGGTGTCGTGACGACAATCTGTTCAAGCGCAACTTCCAGTTTGCTCAGAACTCAGCGAAGCAGAACAAGAAGACTTTTGGGTTAGACTTCAACCCTGGTCCCTCATCTCCAAGGGCAGATGGCACACGACATGCAGAACCCAATGTCATCGGTCCTTTCGCCAACCTTGAAGGCCTCATCACCTACATCTTGGTTCAAGGGACTGCAGTGAATGAGCCTGCAGCTGACACTGAGTCTGATGACGCGCCTGCAGTGCCGAAGCCAAAGCAGTTGAAGAAGCCAAAAGCTTCAAAGCCGGCCCCTTCACCAAAAATCTCAAGGGCGAAGCCATTGGCAACTGCACCTCCTGAAGACAGTGTGCAGTCTGAAGACTTATCACGCGTCTCCAAGCCCCAGAAGGCCAAGATGCCTCTGTCTCACACTGGCAAAGAGCTAACAGCTGCTGCCATTCTGCGCAACGACGACATTGATCTGTCAAGTGATGAAGATCTTGCAGATGACGCTCTTGAGCAACTCATCAAGAGCAAAGAAGAAGCAGAAATCTTCAATGATCTGCCTCTCTTTGATGTCACCATCATCCACAACTTCATTGACGAGTGGTTTGACACGCCAAACATCAGCTTTGAAGATCTGCAGCTACCCATTGGCCTCAGTGTCGCCTTCCAAGGCGCCATTGCTTCAGAACTTGCTATTGCCCAGCGCATTGTTGAACTGAAGCAGAAGATTGACTATGAAAAGGCTCAGTTCAAGAAGCATATGGCCAAGCTCAGCGTGCAAGAAGTGAAGAACTTCAAGACAATGATGCACGAGCTCAAGGAAGCCTTTGTGAAGAAGCGTGCAGAAGCTCAGGGTTCGCGTGAGCGCATGAAGACTCTGGCTGACAGATGTGTGCAAGCCTATAATGAGGCTGAGAAGCGCAAGGCACTTGGGCGTCCTGGCATCGACCCCAGGATGGCCGCAAAGAAGAAGAAGAAGAAGCCTGCTACGGCTGAACCTGATGCACCAAGGCAAGAAGCAGTTCCGATTGTCTTCCCAACTAGACTGACTGGCTCGAAGCCAAAAGCCGGTCAACAGCTTCAGAGCTCAAGAAGACAAGGACTGCTGAGGCTGAAGCCAGGAAGAGGAAACACTCTGAAGCCTCTCCTACTGCCCCCTCCAAGAAGAAGAGGAAGACCAAGAAAGCTCGGGCTGCTTCCACAGAGCCCTTGATAGTTGAACCCATTTCTATGGTTCATCCTGACGCAGAACGTCAACTGACAGTTCATGAGCCTGCTTCCACAGAGGCTCCTGAAGCTGAAGACATTCCAGCAGCTGATCCCATCGCTGCTGAAGACATTGGTCATCATGACAATGTAGAAGATGATGCAGTCCTTCCTCAGTTTGAAAACAGCGAACTCATCAGCATTGGTCGTCCACTGACGCCAATTGCACAGGATGCTTCATGGGCGGATCGCCCACAAGAGGAAGAAGACTATGAGGCCCAGCCCACTCCAACTCCACAGGCGTCGTCTGCGCTCCGCAGGCTTCGCAAAGGTCCAAGGCCTCAAGTCTCTGCTGAAGACATTCCGGCTGCAACAGCGCAGAAGAAGAAGTATCACAAGATCCCACTCCCCTGTTCCACCAAGAAATAGTTCTCCAAGAGAATGTGCTTGTGACCGACCCTTCAGCTAGTCAAGTGGAGGATGAAAATCGTGAGGCTGCCACAACCACCAATGAAGCTAATGTGGAGCCCTCCCCAGCAAAAGCTTCAGAAGACAGCGAAGCCACTGATCCCGCCACTTCTGTTCCTGAGTCTGCTGCCGGTCCCCAATTCAACTATCATGTTGAGCACAGGCCTCAGGTCCAGAAGCCAATCCCAAGACTGCCAAGGTTTCCAGGTCCTGCATCAGCACCTGGCTCCTTCAACATCAATGGCTTCAGGGCAGACAACACGTTCTTCAATAGCTCCAGGAACCCCTACTCAAGGGAAAGGATATCATCTGATCGGTTCTGGAGCTATCCTCAGCGAAGCTATTACTCTTGCATTCTTTACAACCAAGGTCGCATCTTCCCACACAAGCGCCTTGACGTTGAAGCTATAGCTGGTCTGCCCTGTCTAGAAGAAGCGTTGGATTGCTTCAAGCAAGTGGGTCTGCTGCAGTTTGTTACTGATGAAGAGCATTGGAATGAAGAGCTGCTGCTACAATTCTATGCCACACTTCACATCAAAGGGTACAGCAGAGATCCGAAGACTTGGGTCCTGGAGTGGATGACTGGCAACGTTCATCACGAAGCCAATGCATTTGACATCATTGAGCTCACTGGCTTGCCCACTCCTGGCGATCTCTTCGAGCAAGGCTGTCAGCTGCATGCTGAAGCTATTGAGAGCATCTTTCAGCGGCCAGAACCTGATATGAGTCAAATGCTCAGCATGATGAAGCCATTGCCCCAAGATGCTGTATCCCACAGAGTTCTTCGTTGAAGACCTTGAGTACCTGCCCAGAACCATCTATCACATCATCAGGCGAACTCTCTGGCCTATCAAAGGGCACTCTCCAAATGCCAAGCTTCAGGGTGCAATGAAGACTTTGGTCTTCTATATACTTCATGGCAAATGCTTCAATGCACAGGACTTCTTCATACGCCAACTTGCTGCATCAGGCATTGATCTGTTTGGTTTGAAGTTCTACGCCCCTTGGGTCATGCGGCTGATCAAGCTACACTCCGCCATCTCGTATCAGCCCTCAGCCCGCAACCATCGGATCTTCTTGCCTGACGTGGACATGTCTACTGAAGCCATATATTCTGAGCCTGCCAAGCAACCTCTAAGTCTTCAGAATGCAGAACATCAGAGTTTTACTCAGAACGTTGAAGGCGTTGAAGCAGTTTCTCGGGTGTATCCTTTGGCTGGCACTACACGTGCACCACACCCTGCTTCCACTGAAGCCACTGACAGTGCCACTGCTCTAAGACCCAAGAAGCGCACTCATGTTCTCAACGACCGAGAGCTTCTTGTGGCTCTACATCAGAAACAGGATATGCATCATGACTGGCTGAAGCGTCAGATGAAAAGCCTCTTGGTGGATGTTAATCGCACTCGAAATCTTGCCACCAAGAATGCTTTCGTTGCCCATGAAACATGTCGCCGCACATGGAAAGGGCTCACGATGATGTGTTCTGAAGCTGATCTTCAAGAGGATGGCTTCTCTGAGAGATTCAAGTTTGACTCCACACCTCCTCGAAGGGTTGTGCTGTTAGGAACTCCATCCCTTGAAGACTCTGAGTTCTCTTCCTCTGCTGCCACAGTGACTGCCAGAATTATTGAGGAAGAAGACGATGCTACTTCACCGCCACCTCCTTCAGCACCTCCAAGCTCTTCTGCACCGCCAAACAACACCAACAACCCTGCTACTTCACCTACTCCTCATGGGAACGAGTAGAGGCTCTATGTCTTCAAACCTTTTTGGTCATTACTGACAAAAGGGGTAGAAGCATATGAGATTGATAGTCTTCAAGCGGG
Source organism: Triticum urartu (assembly GCF_003073215.2). Taxonomy (NCBI): domain Eukaryota; kingdom Viridiplantae; phylum Streptophyta; class Magnoliopsida; order Poales; family Poaceae; genus Triticum; species Triticum urartu. The sequence goes on along the minus strand of NC_053023.1, from coordinate 658,666,061 downwards.
TCCATATGGGCGGGTGCTTTATATTTTGCTTTGTGCTTACAAATCTCGTTTTTGCTACATTTGATTCTTATGAGTTGTAACACTTAAACTAGATGATCGTCTGCTACTTATTTGCCACCTTGTTTTGCGAAGATAAATTCCGCATGTGCGACGATAAATTCCGCACTTAGCTCATTCTGCAGATGTCCATTTTCCATTATGCATGTCATTATCTTCATATACTTTCACATGCATAGTGGATTGTCATCATAAGTTGAAGTGAATCTCCACAAGTACAACCTGCCATGTGCATTTGCATTCCAAAAGCAAATTAACTTATATGCACATCTTCAGGGGGAGCCCTTGCAACTTATGAAGACAATTCCTTATCCTTTACAATTTCACAGATTATATTCCCCGTTGAAAACTTCAACTAGTTTGTCATCAATCACCAAAAAGGGGGAGATTGTAAGTGCATCTAGTGCCACCCCTAGTTGGTTTTGGAGTATTGACGACAAACCTAGTTGAGGGACTAATGTGTTTGTGAGAATTGCAGGATAACACAGGTAGAAGTCCCTCATTGATTCGGTTTTACTACCAGAGATGACCCCTAAAAATGTATGACATTGAAGTCAAAGGTGGTATATGAAGATATTCACATTGAAGACTATGACAAGAGAAGACACTATATGAAGCCTATGGAGCTCAAAGACTTAGATCTTTCGTAGTTCTTTTTTCTTTGATCCTCCTCACGTACAACAACAGAACTGTTAAGTGGGGTCCAAGAGAACCAGTCAGAATGACTGAAGTGATGCCTAAACCAAAAACCTATGTCTTCGAGTGAAGACTATGAGAGCGAATCTTGTCCAGAGTCGGACAAGTCAGCTTTGCTTGTAGCCCAAGTAAAGTTGCCGTGTGAGTTTGAAATCTGACCGTTGGAACACGTGTCAGTTCCTTAGTGACCCAGGGTCATTTCGGACAAATCAGGTCGGGTTGCCAAGTGGCTATAAATAGCCCACCCCCTACAACCATAAATGGTTGGCTGCTCAGATTGAAAGTACGGCTTTTGTCGTTTGAGAGCAACCCACCTCGAAGCCTTTGAGAGAGAATTCCTTGCGAGGATAAAGCCCTAACCACCAGAGCCAGAGAGAATTGGGCATCACTTAAGTCTTCTTGTCTGTGTGATCTGAAGACTTATTACACTTGAGGACTGTGCATCCTCCAGCCGGTTAGGCGTCGCGTTCTGAGCATCCAAGAGACATTGTGGATTGCCGTGTGAACGAAGTCTGTGAAGGTTTGGGAGTCTACCTTGAAGACTTACCAGAGTGATTGGGCGAGGTCTATGTGACCTTAGCTCAAGGAGAATACGGTGAGGACTGGGTGTCCTGAGCTGCGTGTTCAGGACTGGGTGTCCGGGACTGTGTGTCCTAAGGTTTAAATACCTAGCCGCTCCAACCAGACGTACAGTTGTCACAGCAACTGGAACTGGTTCAACAAATCATTGTCTTCAACGAGTCACTGGTTTCATCTTCACTTCACTTTACTTACTGTTCCTCCTTGTGAAGTCATTGTATGTTTGCTCTATCATTTGTCTTCACTGAGTGACTGCGTGTTCTGTTTGGCTTCACAATATCTTCCTACCTGATCCTTACTACCTAGCTGCTATTAGTCTTTGTGCTTTCACTTCATTGAATACTTGACTATGGTTTGCCTAGTGTAGTCTACCTTCCGCTGCATGGTAATAGGTTTAATTTTATCGTTTGTCTTCAAAACTCCCATGTTCTGAAGACTTTCATAAAAATCGCCTATTCACCCCCCCTCTAGTCGATATAACGCACTTTCACTTCGCCAAGTCTCAGCGAGAGGGAGAGGTGTTACGAGGGGAGAGGGAGGCGCCAGGGGCTAGGGTGCGGCTCCCATGCGCCTCCCCACTATATATAGGGGTGGAGGGGGCTGGTTTCTTGCCCTCCAAGTCCATTGGGGCGTTGGCAAAGGTGGGGGAAAGAAATCCCATCATTTCCCTTCCCCACCGATTGTTATCCCCCCTTTTTAGGGATCTTGATCTTATCCCTTCGGGATATGATCTTATTCCTTCTAAGGGGGGATCTTGGTGCGCCTTGACCAGGGGTGTGGGGCCTTGCCCCCACTACCCACGTTCATGTGGGTCCCCCCATGCAGGTGGGCCCCACTCCGGAACCTTCTAGAACCTTCCCGGTACAATACCGAAAAATCCCGAACATTTTCCGGTGGCCAAAATAGGACTTCCCATATATAAATCTTTACCTCCGGACCATTCCGGAACTCCTCGTGATGTCCGGGATCTCATCCGGGACTCCGAACAACTTTCGGGTTACCGCATACTAATATCTCTACAACCCTAGCGTCACCGAACCTTAAGTGTGTAGACCCTACGGGTTCGGGAGACATGCAGACATGACCGAGACAACTCTCCGGCCAATAACCAACAGCGGGATCTGGATACCCATGTTGGCTCCCACATGTTCCACGATGATCTCATCGGATGAACCACGATGTCGAGGATTCAATCAATCCCGTATTCAATTCCCTTTGTCCAGCGGTATTGTACTTGCCCGAGATTCGATCGTCGGTATCCCGATACCTTGTTCAATCTCGTTACCGGCAAGTCTCTTTACTCGTTCCGTAACACATCATCCCGTGATCAACTCCTTGATCACATTGTGCACATTATGATGATGTCCTACCGAGTGGGCCCAGAGATACCTCTCCGTTTACACGGAGTGACAAATCCCAGTCTCGATTCGTGCCAACCCAACAGACACTTTCGGAGATACCTGTAGTGTACCTTTATAGCCACCCAGTTACGTTGTGACGTTTGGCACACCCAAAGCACTCCTACGGTATCCGGGAGTTGCACAATCTCATGGTCTAAGGAAATGATACTTGACATTAGAAAAGCTTTAGCAAACGAACTACACGATCTTGTGCTAGGCTTAGGATTGGGTCTTGTCCATCACATCATTCTCCTAATGATGTGATCCCGTTATCAACGACATCCAATGTCCATGGTCAGGAAACCGTAACCATCTATTGATCAACGAGCTAGTCAACTAGAGGCTTACTAGGGACATGGTGTTGTCTATGTATCCACACATGTATCTGAGTTTCCTATGAATACAATTCTAGCATGGATAATAAACAATTATCATGAACAATGAAATATAATAATAATAACTAATTAATTATTGCCTCTAGGGCATATTTCCAACAAATGGTATTTACGTTACTTTAGACATGTGATTTACCTCTCTTATAAATCCTTCGAGTACTGTGTGTGTCAGCATACTGATCCAGGGATGACACTTACGCACAGGGACTTGATCCATTTGGGTCAGGTCGCTACATTCTGTCACTGGGAAAGAACACCGCAAGATCAAACCCAAAGCTAAGAACTTCTCCCATGGAAAGAACTACCAATCTAGTTGGCCAAACCAAATGGATAATTCGAAGAGACTTGCAAAGATAACCAATCATACATAAAAGAATTCAGAGAAGATTCAAATATTGTTCATAGATAGACTTGATCATAAACCCACAACTCATCGGTCTCAACAAACACACCGCAAAAGAAGAAGATTACATCGAATAGATCTCCACAAGAGAGGGGGAGAACATTGTATTGAGATCCAAAAAGAGAGAAGAAACCATCTAGCTAATAACTATGGACCCGAAGGTCTGAGGTAAACTACTCACACTTCATCGGAGGGGCTATGATGATGTAGAAGCCCTCCGTGATGACGGCCCTCTCCGGCGAAGCTCCGGAATAGGCCCCAAGATGGGATCTCGTGGATACAGAAAGTTGCGGCGGTGGAATTAGGTTTTTGGCTCCTGTTCTGATCGTTTGGGGGTACGTGTGTATATATAGGAGGAAGGAGTACGTCGGTGGAGCACCGAGGGGCCCACGAGGCAGGGGCGCACCCCCTACCCTCGTGACCGCCTCCAGTACTTCTTGGAGTAGGGTCCAAGTCTCCTGGGTCTTATCCGAGAAGAAAATCACGTTCCAAAAAGGATTTTTCTGTTTGGACTCCGTTTGATATTCTTTTCTTCGAAACACTAAAATAGGCAAAAAAAACAGCAATTCTGGGCTGGGCCTCCGGTTAATAGGTTAGTCCCAAAAATAATATAAAAGTGGAAAATAAAGCCCAATATAGTCCAAAACAGTAGATAATATAGCATGGAGCAATCAAAAATGTGAGGAGTAGGGATTGCCATGCAACGGATGCACTAGAGGTATAAATGTATGAAAGCTCAACAAAAGAAACTAAGTGGGTGTGCATCCAACTTGCTTGCTCATGAAGACCTAGGGCACTTGAGGAGGCCCATTGTTGGAATATACAAGCCAAGTTCTATAATGAAAATTCCCACTAGTATATGAAAGTGATAACTCAAGAGACTCTCTATAAGAAGAACATGGTGCTACTTTGAAGCACAATATATGAGACTCGCTATATCATGGTGCTACTTTGAAGCCCAAGTGTGGAAAAAAGGATAGTAACATTGCCCCTTTTTTTGGGCCTTCTTTTTTTCTTTGGTCTTTCTCTCTTTTTTTTTGGGACAATGCTCTATTGAATGATGATCATCACACTTCTATTTATTTACAACTCAATGATTACAACTTGATACTAGAACAAAGTATGACTCTATATGAATGCCTCCAGTGGTGTACCGGGATATGCAATGAATCAAGAGTGACAAGTAAAAATGTGAGATGGCTTTGCCACAAATACTATGTCAACTACATCTTCATGCTAAGCAATATGACAATAATGAATGTGTCATGATAAACTGGATGGTGGAAATTTGCATGGCAATATATCTCGGAATGGCTATGGAAATGCCATAATAGGTAGGTATGGTGGCTGTTTTGAGGAAGATATAAGGAGGTTTATGTGTGAAAGAGCGTATCATATCACGGGGTTTGGATGCACCGGCGAAGTTTGCACCAACTCTCAATGTGAGAAAGGGCAATCCACTGGTACCGTAGAGGCTAGAAATGATGGAAGGGTGAGAGTCGTATAATCCAGACTCAACATTAGTCATAAAGAACTCATATACTTATTGCAAAAATCTACAAGCCATCAAAAACCAAAGTATTACGCGCATGCTCCTAGGGGGATAGATTGGTAGGAAAAGACCATCGCTCGTCCCCGACCGCCACTCATAAGGAGGACAATCAAATAACACCTCATGTTTCAAATTTGTTGCATAATGTTAACCATACGTGCATGCTACGGGACTTGCAAACTTTAACTCAAGCACTTCTCAAATTCACAATTACTCTACTAGCATGACTTTGATATTACTACCTCCATATCTCAAAACAATTATCAATCATCCAACTATTCTTAGTATTCAACGCACTCAAAAGAAAGTTTCACAAATCTTGAATACCAACCAAGTTATTATTAAGAAAATTATCATGCTACTACGACTCTCAAAATAATTTAAGTGAAGCATGAGAGATCGTAGTTTCTTTAAAACAAAACACCACCGTGCTCTAAAAGATCTAAGTGAAGCACATAGAGCAAAACTACATAGCTCAAAAGATATAAGTGAAGCACATAGAGTATTCTATCAAATTTTAATTCATAGATGACTCTCTCAAAAGGTTTGTACAGCAAGGATGATTGTGGCACACTAACAAACAAAGACACAAATAATACAAGACGCTCCAAGAAAAACACATATCATGTTGGTGAATAAAAATATAGCTCCAAGTAAATTACCGATGGAAGTGGACGAAAGAGGGGATGCCTTCCAGGGCATCCCCAAGATTTGACTTTTTGTGTCCTTGGATTATCTTGGGGGTGACATGGGAATCCCCAAGATTAGGCTCTTGCCACTCCTTGTTCCATAATCCATCAAAAGAACTCACCCAAAACTTGAAAACTTCACAACACAAAACTCAATAGAAATATCGTGAGCTCCGTTAGAGAAAGAAAACATAAAACCACTTCAAAGTACTGTAATGAACTCATTCTTTATTTATTTTGGTGTTAAACCTAATGTATTCCAACTTCTCTACGGATTATAAACTATTTTACTAACCATAGATTCATCAAAATAAGCAAACAACACACGAAAAACAGAATCTGTCAAAAACAGAACAGTCTGTAGTAATCTGTAACTAACGCAAACTTATGGAACTCCAAAAAATCTACCAAAATTAGAAGACCTAGATAATTTGTTTATTGATCAGCAGCAATTGGAATCAGTGTTTTATCACGTTCTTATCATTTTTAGTAATTCGGGCACTGAACGCAAAGTTTCTGGAAATTACAGCAAGATCAAATAACAATCATCCAAGAAGATCCAATAGGTCTAGCTTGGCACAAACACTAATTAAAACACAAAACCACATCCAAACAGAGGGTAGATGGGTTATTTATTCCCTAACAGAAGAAAAACACAAAAAACAAAAAATAAAATTGGGTTGCCTCCCAATAAGCGCTATCGTTTAACGCCCCTAGCTAGGCATAAAAGCGAGGATAGATCTAGGTGTTGCCATCTTGATTCTTAAAATTTTTTAGCGATGTTATGCTCGAATCCAGGAGGTTCCTGACGTTTCCCTTCATATTCAGAGATTTTGAGATCTAAGGAATCCAACCTCTTATTACAAAGAGTAATCAACATATTCATGCGGTGAAGATTTCCACTAACGCTCTTAAGAGGTTCAAGAGATTTTTGTAAAATCTTAGTTACTTCGCAAATTTTCTCAAAAACTTGCGTTTCCTCTTGGGTATGATGGGGCCCCTTTTGTTGAGGTAAAGTTCCTACTATACCTTCTATAATTTCATGTGCGATACTGGGATCAATTTCAATAAAATTGCCTTTGGCAACACAATCCAAAAGTTCTCTATGACACATATTAAGCCCAACATAAAAGTTGCGAAGCAAAATTCTGAAATTTACTTCTAGGGTGCATTTACGATAAGATTCCATCATTCTAAACCAAGCATCCTTTAAGTTTTCTCCTTGCCTTTGTTTGAAGTGAAGGACTTCAAACTCGGGGGACAAAGGAGCAGAAAGAGGACTAGCCATGACGACAAGACAAGCGAGAAAAAGGCAAACGGAGAAGGAGAAGGGGAAGGAGAAAGAGAGGGCGAATAAAACGGCAAGGGTGAAATGGGAGAGAGGAAAACGAGAGGCAAATGGAAACTAATGTAATGCGGGAGATAGGGATTGTGATGGATACTTGGTATGTTAACTTTTTGCATAGACTCCCCGGCAACGGCGCCAGAAATTCTTCTTGCTACCTCTTGAGCTTGCGTTGGTGTAACATCCCAAATATACAATTTGGAATGTTATACATTAGATCATCATTGCATATCATATTTTATTCTGCATTTTGGTTGATCCTAGAAATTCAACGCAACTCAAGGACCCACGGAGAGAGTTGGGGATTACGTTATTTTCATATTTGAGTTCTCTCAAATTTTGAGAATAGGACCATTTGATTTTATTTATTTTATCATCAATTATTTCTATTACAAAAATATGAGAGAGGGAATAAAATGACTTTCCCAAAAATATTGAGGATTTAATAATAATATCAAATAAGATTTTATTTCGGAGTTTTTCGGTATTTTATTTGAATTTAAGAAAATGTGCGTTTTTCAAAATTTCATTTAGGTCCCAAATAAATGTTCACCTTGTGCGGCTTGATTTTAGAAGCCCGTGAAAATTTATTTCGGAATGTTTGGAGTCCGTTTAGTATTTCTTTTTATTTTTTTTCCGAACGTAATTATTATAAAAAAACAAACCAACCTAACGGGCCGTGTCCGACTAGGACTCCGGCCCGACTATGGTATATAAGCCGGGGCAGCCCACCCAGGGGAAACCCTAGCCCAGCCACCCGACCCCGCCACAGCCGCCACCCGCGCCGCCGCCGCCGCCCCGTGCCGCCACCGCCGAGGTTCGCCGCCGCCTTGACTTCCGTGCCATCGGTTTTTTTAAAAAAAAATATTAGATCGGTTTTCGATCGGTTTTTTTCTCTTTTTAGTTTCGGTTTTTTTAAATAGATCGGTTTTTCCGGTTTATTTAAATAGCGAGTGTTCGTCCGTTCGTTCGTTCTAGCGAGCATTCGTCGTTTTTTTCTTTTTCTCGGATTAAATCCGCGATTTTTCGGATCACGATTCCTGATCCGATTTTTGTTTTAGTATAACTTTTCGCTCGTTTATCGAAATCAGGCGATTCAAGCGCCTAGAGTTTCATCTCGAAACCCTCTATCCGTTTAACCAACTTAAACAAGATTTTGCTACTGTAAAATTTGCCCTAGATCCAGATTACTAGAACAAAGTTGTTTTCTTTCGCCATTTGACTTTCATTGCTTTGTTTGATTTGATTCTTTTACCAACCGGAGTTCTTAAGTTGAACCTTCTGGTTAGATCTCTTATTTGAGTTTTACCTATGCATTAGATGAGTACTTATTGTATGCTTGTTTGTTTGTCTGTGATAGAATACCCGGAGTGTGCCGCCTGTTACTTCGAATCTCTAGGTTTCGCGGATCATCAGCAAGGCAAGTAACACTTTGATCATACCTTTTCTACTACCCAGTTTTATTGCATTAGATCAATCCTCACACATTGCAAGGTTAGGATCTAATTAAATTGTGGGATGGGAAGTAGTTGAGGTAGAACCTATTACCTGTTTATCAAACCTTTGGGAGTTACTTCTACGTTTGCTTATTATGCCATGCTATTCTACTAGACGTGGATTGGGTGAGAGATATCCATGACAGATGTGAGTTTTGTTAATTAATGGTTTATCTAAGGTGGCAACTTAAACATACATCTGGGTGGATTGAGGCACCTGGGTATTCCAGGACTTGCCTGTATTCTTTTGGACCGCCACCCAGGCTCAAAGGGATCATGAGACTATTCATACTAGAAACTTCCGTGTGCAGCCACAAGCTATTATGGGCTCTAGCATAGTTGACTAAGTTGTGCGAACTCTTACAGTGGTGACTAGCAGATGTAGGGGATGTAGGTGGTACGGTCTACCCGATCGTAAGGTGCTAGCGCTTTTGAAAAACTATGTCTCGGTCATCCGTCTTCTCAAACACCATGTAGTGCGAGAAACCAAACGGAGGCGATCGAGTCTTGTGGGGAAAAGTGTGCAAACCTCTGCAGTGTGTAATAAACTAATCATGGTTAGCCGTGTCCCCGGTTATGGACATCTTGAGTATCTAGTACTTGGATTATCATGTGAATATCAACATGTTAGTCTAAATTAATTTTGTTGGGTTATATTTAATGATGATGCTTAATTGGGATTGAGAATGCTGTCAACCATTCTCAATGTTTAACAACTACCATGATAGTTAAATAAATTTTATTCCTTTGAAGTTGGGAAAAATTGGCTTTACGCAAAACTGTAACCATAGAGCTTTCCACCAGCCAAATATGCATATAGTATAGCTGTTTCATTCCATTACTCTCTATGTGTTACATTGCCAGCATATTCCATGTGCTGACCCGTTTCGGGCTGCAACGTTAATGTTGCAGACTTTTCAGACGGTGATTAAGGAGTTTTAGGTCGTGGTTCTATACTCAGTGATGCCGTTGGAGTTGATGGACTCACTTATCTTCCAAGCCTTCCGCTGTTATCGTCATTAGATGGCCTTAAGCCATATTTATTGTAATAAGTTCTCTTTTGAGACACTCAATGTAATAAGTGTGTGATTGCTACTCTGCTATAAATCCTCCAAGTACTGTGTGGTGTCAGCATTACTGATCCAGTGATGACATCGGAGCACAAAGATCAGACTGTTTGAGGTCTAGTCGCTACAGAGATGGTATCAGAGCACGCGCTGACTGTAGGACACGACCACTAAGCTAAAGACCTAGATCACTATTCACTCTCTTCTCTTCTGACCTCTCATCTTTTCCACTCTTTAGGATGGCGGATGCAAGGAACAATTTCACGCAACCGGATGAAGATACACCCTTTGGACGTCACTTGAAGGAAGTCACTAGATACCTGAACATAGGAGTACCAAGCTTCACCGGAACCTACAATGCCACTTTACCTAAAGAAGAGCGCTGGATGATTCAAGTTCAAGTTCCAGGAAGGACGTTCATGCCAGTCACTGAGCCCATAGAGTTTTCTTTTGATGCACCAACTTGGAGTCTAGGAAAGAGCATGGCAGCTCACATCGCCATGGGACGCATTGGAGAAGTCTACCGCAATGACCTCAAGGATACAATCTACCAGATTTGTGGGCGCCGAGATGAACACTGGGAGATGATCAGCACCACGAAGGATAGATCAATCGCAGCATTTATCCAGGAGCTAAACCAGCACATTCGACGATAGGAGAACCAGATGTGCGCCGACATGATAGATCTGACGAAGGCTAAGACTAGAATCAAGGAACTGGAGGAAGAACTCAAGGCTACACGTGAAGATTTTGAACAAGAAATTGAAGTATTGGTGGAGAAGAATGATGACCTGATCAAGAAGATTGGAATATTTATGGGAGGCCCTACGCCAGTAGAGGAAGACGAAGAACCCAAGGAGATTAGCCCGGAAGAGTACATCATCATCGACGGCACCGATTCGGAACCAGATAGTAGCGATGATGACTATGTTGATGAAGCTAGAGCAGATATCATGGAGTCTGCAACCGAAGAATATTTCTAGTAGACCACCTCATCAGTAGTAGTAGTCCACCATGTAAATATAGTAGTCCGAGCACTTTTGCGATAGATAGATCGATTGTATGCCCTTGTTTGATTGAATGAAGTGAATTGTTTGATTTTGCCTCATGTGCATATGGGTAGTGTTTTCTCTTTAGACCCCCTCTATTCTTACATCTCATCTTTTCTAAACCCTCAGATGCCTCCGAGACGTGACCCCGGATTTGCCTTTCCACCGGAGCTCACCCAGTTGATCCAGTAGCAGAACACATTGATGCAGTTGCTAGTCCAAAATAAGAATCAAGGGAACAACAACAACAACCCACCACCACCACCACCTGTTGACCACTTAGCCCGTTTTCTTAGGCTAAATCCGCCGGTGTTTTCCAGTAGCACCGAGCCGATAATAGCAGATGATTGGCTCCGCAAGACCGCTAGGGAGTTGACCACAGTAGGATGCACAGATGCGGAGAAGGTGAAGTTTGCCGCACATCAGTTAGAAGGACCCGCAGCATCATGGTGGGAGAATTTCAAAGCCACTTTCCCAGTCGACACTGTCACATGGGACCAGTTTCAGCAAGCTTTTCGTACTGCACATATTTCATTAGGAGCTATGGCCATGAACAAGCGTGAGTTTTGCAACTTACGCCAAGGAGGACGGACAGTTGGCCAGTATGTGGAGGAATTTAGTAAGTTAGCACGTTATGCCCCAAATGACGTCGCTACGGATGCACCTAAGCAGGAGAAGTTTCTGGAAGGACTGAATGATGAGTTGAGCATGCAGTTGATGGTAGCAACCTTCAACAACTACCAGGAGTTGGTAGATCGTGCTCTTATGATTGAAGGGAAGCAGCAGCAAATTGAGAACCGCAAGAGGAAGTATGGACAAGGGAAGTACAATTCTGGAGCTCAGCAGAAGCCACGTTTTACCCCTAGACCGGGAGGACATTTTCAGCATACCCATGGAGGAGGTAGCTCGCACAATCACAATGGCACCAGGAATGGTAATGGGAATGGAGGAAGCAATGGCCAGAACCGCACCAACCCATCAACCCTAGCCAAGAAGGACCTGAGCCAAGTCACTTGCTATAAGTGTTCGAAGACCGGACATTATGCCAATGAATGTCCTGAAGGCCAAAATGGCAATGGAAGTTCTGGGAAGAAGCCGAACCCTTTCAATAGGGGACAGGTGAACCACGTTAGCGTGGAGGAGGTTGAAGCTCAGCCCGATGCAGTAATAGGTAAGTTTTTGGTTAAATCATTTACTGCACTCGTTCTTTTTGATACTGGTGCATCGCATTCATACATCTCAAGGGTATTTGTGGATAAGTATAACCTATCAACCCAAGCCCTTAGGTCACCCATGTTAGTAACCTCACCTGGAGCAGAGTATGTGGCTAGTCTATGGTGTGATCGGTTACCATTAAGGATTGGTAACTATGTTTTTCCCTCAGACCTAATAGTATTGGAATCCCAAGGATTGGATGTGATATTAGGCATGGATTGGTTATCAAAGTATGAAGGGAATATTGAATGTGCTAGTAAGTCAATTTTGCTTACCACACCAGAAGGGAGAAGGATCAAGTATGTATCCCGACATGAGCCGAAGAGGACTCAAGTAAATTGCTTAACAGGAGTTGTGCAGGAGGAAGTACCAGTGGTAAGGGATTTCCCTGAAGTATTTCCAGAGGAGTTACCAGGCGTGCCACCGGATAGAGATATTGAGTTTTTGATTGAGCTATTGCCAGGCACAGGGCCAATATCAAAGAGACCATATAGGATGCCAGCAAAGGATTTGGTGGAAATTAAGAAGCAGATTAAGGAGTTACTGGATAAGGGATATATTCGCCCAAGTTCTTCGCCTTGGGGATCTCCAGTACTTCTAGTGGAGAAGAAGGATGGATCGTTAAGGATGGTTGTAGATTATCAGGGATTGAATGAAGTAACGATCAAGAACAAGTACCCACTACCAATGATCAATGATCTGTTTGATCGATTCCAAGGAGCTAAGGTATTTTCCAAGATCGATCTGCGATCAGGATACCACCAGTTGAAGATTCGAGAACAGGATATTCCGAAGACAGCTTTTACCACCAGGTATGGGATGTACGAGTATACCGTTATGTCATTTGGTCTGACTAACGCACCTGCCTATTTTATGAACATGATGAACAAAGTGTTTATGGAGTTTCTGGATAAGTTCGTCGTAGTGTTCATTGATGATATCCTGGTTTATTCGAAGAATGAAGAGGAGCATAAGGAGCATTTGCGTTTGGTACTTGGAAAGCTCAGAGAACATCAATTATATGCCAAATTCAGCAAATGTGAGTTTTGGTTGAAAGAAGTAGGATTCCTCGGACACGTTATATCTGGAGAAGGTATAGCAGTTGATCCTGCTAAAGTTGATACCGTGACTAAATGGGAAGCACCGACCACAGTTGGAGAGATCCGGAGTTTTCTTGGACTCGCCGGATACTACCGGAGATTCATTGAGAATTTCTCAAAGATTGTGAAGCCTATAACGGAGTTATTAAAGAAAGATACCAAGTTCATATGGACGGAGGAATGTGAGGCTAGTTTCCAGGAATTGAAGAAACACTTGGTTGCTTCACCAGTGTTGATTTTGCCAGATCAGACCAAAGATTATGAGGTGTATTGTGACGCTTCACGTCAAGGACTTGGAGGAGTGCTTATGCAGGAAGGGAGAGTTGTTTCATATGCCTCAAGACAACTGAAGCCTCATGAGTTGAATTATGCTACGCATGATTTGGAGTTAGCAGCCGTAGTGCATGCTTTGAAAACATGGAGGCATTTCCTCATCGGAAACCATTGCGAGGTGTACATGGATCATAAGAGTTTGAAGTACATTTTCACACAGAAGGAGTTGAATCTCCGACAAAGGAGATGGTTGGAGCTTATCAAGGATTATGAGATGAAGTTGCATTATCACCCCGGAAAGGCTAATGTACTAGCTGATGCATTAAGCCGTAAGAGCCATGTCAACACGTTAATGACGGGAGAAATACCCAAGGAGTTAGCAGAAAATCTTCGTGAACTATGTTTAGAAATAGTTCCGAGAGGCTATGTAGCAGCATTGGAGATCCAGTCAACTTTGATGGATAGAATCAGAGAAGCTTAGAAAACTGACAAAGAGATTGCCGCTATTAAGGAGAAACTTAGCAAAGGAAAAGCTAAAGGATTTCGTGACGATGAGCACGACACCCTATGGTTTGAAGACCGTGTTTATGTGCCCAATGACCCGGAGATCAGGAAGTTGATTCTGCAAGAGGCACACGATTCACCATATTCAATTCACCCAGGAAATATCAAGATGTATTTGGATTTGAAGGATATTTTCTGGTGGACTGGAATAAAGAAGGATATTGCAGAGTATGTAGCAGTTTGTGATGTATGTCGGAGAGTAAAGGCAGAGCATCAGAAGCCAGCAGGATTGTTACAACCATTGCCGATACCCGAATGGAAGTGGGATAAGCAATCTCTCTCTT
>NC_053023.1:658608991-658650897 GCF_003073215.2 Triticum urartu | reverse complement strand
CCTCTGCAGAGTGTACAAACTAATCATGATTAGCCGTGTCCCCGGTTATGGACAACTTGAGTATCTAGTACTTGAATATCATTGTGAATCTCAACATGTTACCTATAATTAATGTTATTGGGTTTTAATTATTTTTAATTGGGATTGAGAATGCTGTCAACCATTCTCAATGTTACACAACCACCATGATAGTTAAATAAATTTATTCCTTTGCAGTAGGGAAAAATTGGCTTTACGCAAAACTGTAACCATAGAGCTTTCCACCAGCCATATATGCATATAGTATAGCTGTTTCATTCCATTACTCTCTATGTGTTACTTTGCCAGCATATTCCATGTGCTGACCCGTTTTCGGGCTGCAATGTTAATGTTGCAGACTTTTCAGACGACGATTGAGGTGCTTTTAGGTCGTGGTTCTATACTCAGTGATGCCGCTGGAGTTGATGGACCCATTTATCTTCCGAGTCTTCCGCTGTTATCGATATTATATGGCCTTCAGCCATATTTATTGTAATAAGTTCTTTTTGAGCCATCGATGTAATAAGTGTGTGATTGCAACTCTTCTATAAATCCTTCGATGTACTGTGTGGTGTCAGCATTACTGATCCAGGGATGATACCATAGCACAGTAGACGTGATCCATTCGGGTCAGGTCGCTACAGAGATGGTATCAGAGCACACGCTGACTGTAGGACACGACCACTAAGTTAAAGCCATAGATCATCATTCTCTTCTCATTTTCTAACTCCTCATCTTTTCTACTCCTTTAGGATGAAGGACGCAAAGATTAAGTACGTTCAACCGGATGAAGGCACACCTTTTGGATTTCACTTGAAGGAAGTCACCAAGTACCTGAACATTGGATTACCAAGCTTCACGGGAACCTTCAATGCCACTCTGCCTGAAGAGGAGCGCTGGAAGATTCAAGCTCATGTTCCGGGAAGGACATTTGCGCCAATCACGAAGTCTATAGATAGTGTTTTCAATACACCAACCTGGAGTCTGGGAAGGAGCATGGTAGCTCATATCACCATAGGACGCATTGGAGAAGTTTATCAAGAAGACCTCAAGGACTCTATCTACCAGATTTGCGGACGCCGAGACGAACAATGGGAGTTAGTCAGCACCAAGAAGGATAGATCCATTGCATCTTTCATCCAGGAGTTAAACCAGCACATTCGACGCCACGAGAACTAGATGTGCAATGATATGATGGAGTTGAAGAATGCGAAGGCAAGGATCATCGAGCTAGAAGGAGAACTGAAGTCTACACGCAAGGACTACATGGATGAGATCGTAGCTCTAGCGAGGCACAATTGCAATCTTAAGCAGGAGATTGAAGAACTCAAGAGGAAGTTAGGATCCATGGAGGAAGACAAGTACATCGCATGTCCGAACAACTACATCATCATCGACGACACCGATTCGGATCCAAGTGAACCCGACTTTCAAGACGAAGCTGGAGCAGATATCATGGAGTCTTGCACCGGTTCAAATTTCTAGATGACTACCAGATAGTAGTAGAATTCCCGCATGTAAACATTATAGTCGAGCACTTTTGCGTTAGTTAGATCGTTTGTAAGCCCTTGTTTGATTGATTGAAGTGATATTGTGTGCTTTTGCCTCATGTGCATATGGGTAGTGTTTTCCCTTTAGACCCCCCTCTATTCTTATATCTCGTCTTTTCTAAACCCTCAGATGCCTCCGAGATGTGACAATGGATTCCCACCGGAGCTCACTCAGTTGATCCAGCAACAGAACCAGTTGATGCAGATGTTAGTCCAGAACCAGCAGAACAACAACAACAACCCACCACCACCACCTGTTGACCACTTAGCCCGTTTCCTTAGGCCGAACCCGCCGGTGTTTTCCAGTAGCACCGAGCCAATAGTAGTAGACGATTGGCTCCGCAAGATAGGAAGGGAGTTGACCACTGCAGGATGCATAGATGGTGAGAAAGTGAAGTTTGCCGCACATCAGCTTGACGGACCCGCGGCAGCATGGTGGGAGAATTTCACAGCCACTTACCCAGTAGACACTGTCACATGGGATCAGTTTCAGCAAGCTTTCCGCACTGCCCATGTTTCAGCAGGAGCTATGGCCATAAAGAAGCGTGAGTTTCGCAACTTACGCCAAGGAGGAAGGACAGTTGGCCAGTATGTGGAGGAGTTTAGTAAGCTAGCACGTTATGCCCCAGATGACGTTGCTACGGATGCAGCTAAGCAGGAGAAGTTTCTGGAAGGATTGAATGATGAATTAAGCATGCAGTTGATGGTAGCAAGTTTCAACAACTACCAGGAGTTGGTAGATCGTGCCATCATGATTGAAGGGAAGCAACAGCAGATTGAGAACCGTAAGAGGAAGTATGGACAGGGGAAGTATAACTCTGGAGCCCAGCAGAAGCCCCGTTTTGCCCCTAAACCGGTATTTAAGTTTCAGCACACCCATGGAGGAGGTAGCTCGCACAACCATAATGGCCACAAGAATGGAAATGGTAATGGAGGAAGCAACAGCCAGAACCGGACCACCCCATCGACCCCAACCAAGAGAGACCTGAGTCAAGTCACTTGTTTCAAGTGTTCCAAGCTAGGACATTTTGCAAATGAATGCCCTGAAGACCAGAATGGAAATGGCAATGGAAGTTCTGGGAAGAAGCCGAACCCTTTCAATAGGGGACAGGTGATCCACGTTAATGTGGAGGAGGTTGAAGATCAGCCCGATGCAGTAATCGGTAAGTTTTTGGTTAAGTCATTTACTGCACTCGTTCTTTTTGATACTGGTGCATCGCATTCATACATATCAAGGGGATTTGTGGATAAGTATAACCTGCCAACCCAAGCCCTTAGGTCACCCATGTTAGTAAGCTCACCAGGAGCGGAGTTTATGGCCAGATGATGGTGTGATCGGTTACCATTAAGGATTGGTAACTATGTATTTCCCTCAGACCTAATAGTATTGGAATCTCAAGGACTGGATGTGATATTAGGCATGGATTGGTTATCAAAGTATAAAGGGAATATTGAGTGTGCTAGTAAGTCAATTTTGCTTACCACACCAGAAGGAAGAAGGATCAAGTATGTATCCCGGCATGTACCAAAAAGGACACAAGTGAATTGCCTAACAGGAGTCGTGCAGGAGGAAGTACCAGTGGTAAAGGATTTTCCTGATGTATTTCCTCAGGAATTGCCAGGCATGCCACCGGATAGAGACATTGAGTTTTTGATTGAGTTATTGCCAGGTACAGGCCCAATATCGAAGCGACCATACCGAATGCCAGCAAAGGATTTGGTAGAAATTAAGAATCAGATTAAGGAGTTATTGGATAAAGGTTACATTCGCCCAAGTTCTTCGCCTTGGGGATCACCCGTACTTCTAGTGGAAAAGAAGGATGGATCATTAAGGATGGCTGTAGATTATCGGGGATTGAATGAAGCAACCATCAAGAATAAGTACCCACTGCCAATGATCAACGATCTGTTTGATTGGTTGCAAGGAGCTAAAGTGTTTTCCAAGATCGATTTGCGATCAGGGTACCATCAATTGAAGATTCGAGAGCAGGACATACCTAAGACAGCATTCACCACAAGATATGGATTGTATGAGTATACCGTTATGTCATTTGGATTGACTAACGCGCCTTCCTATTTCATGAACCTGATGAACAAAGTGTTTATGGAGTTTCTGGATAAGTTCGTTGTAGTGTTCATTGATGACATCCTAGTTTATTGAAAGAATGAAGAGGAGCATAAGGAACATTTGCATTTGGTTTTGGAGAAACTAAGAGAACATCAATTATACGCCAAATGTAGCAAGTGTGAGTTTTGGTTGAAGGAAGTTGGATTCCTCGGACACGTTATATCCGGAGAAGGTATAGCAGTTGACCCCACTAAGGTTGAGACCGTAACCCAATGGGAATCACCAACAACAGTTGGAGAGATCCGAAGTTTTCTTGGACTCGCAGGATACTACCGGAGATTCATTGAGAATTTTTCAAAGATTGCAAAGCCTATGACTGAATTGTTGAAGAAGGATACAAAGTTCAATTGGACTGAGGAATGTGAGGCTAGTTTCCAGGAGTTGAAGAAACGTTTGGTCACCTCACCGGTATTGATTTTTCCAGATCAGACCAAGGATTATGAGGTGTATTGCGACGCTTCACGTCGAGGACTTGGAGCAGTGCTTATGCAGGAAGGGAGAGTTGTTTCGTATGCTTCACGGAACCTGAAGCCTCATGAGTTGAATTATGCCACGCATGATTTGGAGTTAGCAGCCGTAGTGCATGCATTGAAGACGTGGAGACATTTCCTCATTTGAAATCATTGTGAGGTGTACACAGATCACAAGAGTTTGAAGTACATTTTCACTCAGAAGGAGTTGAACCTCCGACAAAGGAGATGGTTGGAGCTCATCAAGGATTATGATATGAGATTGCATTACCATCCCGGAAAGGCTAATGTAGTAGCTGACGCATTGAGCCGTAAGAGCCATGTCAATACTTTAATGACGGGAGAAGTACCAACGGAGTTAGCAGAAAACCTTCGTGAGCTATGTTTGGAAATAGTTCTGAGAGGCTATGTAGCAGCATTGGAGATTCAGTCAACATTGATGGATAAAATTAGAGAAGCTCAGAAATCTGACAAGGAGATTGCTGCTATAAAAGAGAAATTGAGCAAAAGAAAAGCAAAGGGATTTCGTGAGGATGAGCACGATACCTTATGGTTTGATGACCGTGTTTATGTGCCCAATGACCCGGAGATCAGGAAGTTGATTTTGCAAGAGGCACATGATTCACCATATTCGATTCACCCAGGGAATACCAAGATGTATTTGGATTTGAAGGAAACATTCTGGTGGACCGGAATGAAGAAGGATATTGCAGCATATGTAGCAGTTTGTGACGTATGTCAGAGAGTAAAGGCAGAGCATCAGAAGCCAGCAGGATTGTTAGAACCATTGCCGATACCCGAATGGAAGTGGGATAAGATAGGCATGGATTTTATCACAGGACTACCCAGGACGAAAGCAGGCTATGACTCGATATGGGTAGTAGTTGATCGTTTGACGAAGGTAGCACATTTCATCCTAGTCATGTATATCCTAATCATTTGTTTGCATGGAGTTCCGAGGAGTATCATATCAGATACCAGTTTCGTTCCATGACAACAGTAACGAAGTTGGAGACCGTTAGTTCTTTGGACCAGATTTGATTAAGGAGTCTGAAAGGAAAGTTAAGTTGATTCGCGATAGGCTCAAGGTAGCCCAGTCCAGGCAGAAGAGCTACACAGATTCTAAACGCAAGGAGACAGTTTACGAAACCGGAGACAGAGTTTATCTCCGAGTATCCCCACTTCGAGGAGTTAAGCGCTTTGGAGTTAAGGGAAAGTTAGCACCGCATTTCGTTGGACCATTTAAGATCTTGAAACGTATGGGAGAAGTCGCATATAAGTTGGAATTACCAGAGGGACTGTCAGGAGTTCATGATGTATTCCATGTTTCTCAGCTGAAGAAATGTCACGCCGAGATGGCAGAGATACCGCTAAGAGATACCGTGCCACTCGAAGCGATTCAGTTGAAGGACGACTTAACATATGAGGAGAAGCCAGTCAAGATTCTCGATTATGCCAGCAGAGTTACTCGCAGCAAGGTTATCAAGTTTTGCAAAGTTCAGTGGAACCACCACTCAGAGGATGAAGCCACATGGGAGAGAGAAGAAGATTTGCTCAAGGACCACCCTCACCTATTTTCTAGCCAACCCGAATCTCGAGGGCGAGATTCACCTTAAGGGGGGTAAGTTTGTAACATCCCAAATTTTTAATTTGGAATGTTATACACTAGATCATCATGCATATCATATTTTTCTTGCATTTTGGTTGATCCTAGAAATTTCACGCAACTCAAGGACCTTCGGAGAGAGTTGGAGATTTCGTTATTTTCATATTAGAGTTTTCTCGAATTTTGAAAAGAGGATCATTTGATTTATTTATTTTATCTTCAATAATTTTTCCGGTGTCAAAATATATGAGAGAGGGAATAATATGACTTTCCCAAATTTAGGAAAAATGAAGATTTAATAAATAGATCAATTTTGTTTTGCCGGAGTTTATTTGCATTTTATTTGGATAGGGAAAAATGCGTGTTTTCGAAAATTGCATTTTAGGTCCGGAGAAAAGTTCATTTTGTTCGGCTCATTTTTAGGAGTCGGGGAAAATTTACTTTAGATTTTTCGGAGTTCGTTTAGTTCTCTTTTTGTTTTTTTTCTGCGCGCTGAACCGTTTAAAAAAAACTTACCGCAGGCCCAGCCGGGCCAAGGCCCAGCCAGCCACCGCCTCAGCCTCCCTGCGCGCGCAGCATGCAGCAGCGCCAGGAGCCGGCCGGCCGCCGCCGCCTCTTGCTAGGACCGAATCCTAGTAGGACTTTGGTCCTACTTCCGTATATTCCTTTTCTATTTCTAGATCTTTTCCTTCCCTCTTTTCTATTCCTATTCCTAGTCTAATTTCTTGTCCCCTACCCCAAGTAAACACCCCCCCTCCCCAATATAAATACCCAAGCACCCCCCCCTCTAAACATCAAATCAAAACCCCTCTCTCCACCAACCCAAAGCCTAGAGCTCCACCACACCCCACACCCGCCGCCGCCTTTAGCCGCCGCCGCCGCACCTAGCCGCCGCCGCGCCTCACCCGGCGCCTCTCTCCCGCGCCGCCGCCGCCCTACGTCGCCGCCGCCGGAGCCCCTCGCCGGAGGTTGCCCCGCGTCTCTTTTCCTCGGATCGTTTTCTTCTAATCGTTCCGATTCTTTTCTTCTCTAAACCGTTCCGGTTTTCTAGATCGGTTTTTTTCGTTTCGATCTCTTTTTCCGAAACCCTAGATCGGATTCATTTTCTTCTCCGATTTAGTTGCCTTTGGACCGTTCGCCGGACCGTTCATCCTAACGAACGTGATCACCGGATTCTTTCTCGGTTAACGACGTCCGTTCGTTTAACCGTTCTTCTTTTTCTTCTCGTCGGATTTATTCCGTGTCTTTTCCGCGATCGTGATCTCAGATCCGATTTTCGTTCTAGTCTTTCTTCTCGGTCATTTATCTGAATCAGGTGATTCAAGCGCCTGGAGTTTCGTCTCGAAACCACCGTTCCGTCTAATCAACTTAAACAAGTTTTTGCCCCGGTAAAATTTGACCTAGTTTCAACTTGCTAGAACCGAGTTGTTTTCTTCCGCCGTTTGTTTTTTTCGTTCTTTCTTTGCAACCGGAGTTCTTAAGTTGAAGTACCTGGTTCGTTCTCTTGTTCGAGTTTTACCTGTGCATTAGATGAGTACTTATTGTATGCTTGTTGTTTGTCTGCGATAGATTACCCGGATTGCGCCGCTTGTTAATTCGAAACCCTAGGACTCGCGGATCATCAGCAAGGCAAGTAACACTTTGATCATACCTTTTCTACAACCCATGTTTTATTGCATTAGATCAATCCTCTCACATTGCATGATTAGGATCTAATTAAATTGTGGGATGGGAAGTAGATGAGGTAGTACCTATTACCTGTATTATTATCAAACCTTTGGGAGTTACTTCTACGTTTGCTTATTACGCCATGCTATGCTAGTAGACGTGGATTGGGTGAGTGATATCCATGACAGATGTGAGTTGATAATTTTAATGGTTTATCTAAGGTGGCAACTTAAACACACATCTGGGTGGATTGAGGTACCTGATGTCTATCAGGACTTGCCTGGTTTTTTTCGGACCGCCACCCAGGCTCAAAGGGATCATAAGATCTTTCATGCTAGAAACTTCCGTGTGCAGCCACATGCCATTATGGGCTCTGGCATAGTTGACTAAGTTGTGCGAACTCTTACGGGGTGGACTAGCAGCTGTAGGGGTTATAGGTGGTACGGTCTACCCCACATGTAAGGTGCTAGCGCTTCTGAAAGACTGTGTCTCGGTCATCCGCTTCTCAAACACCATGTAGTGCGAGAAAACAAACGGAGGCGATCGAGTCTTGTGGGAAAAGTGCGCAAACCTCTGCAGAGTGTACAAACTAATCATGATTAGCCGTGTCCCCGGTTATGGACAACTTGAGTATCTAGTACTTGAATATCATTGTGAATCTCAACATGTTACCTATAATTAATGTTATTGGGTTTTAATTATTTTTAATTGGGATTGAGAATGCTATCAACCATTCTCAATGTTATACAACCACCATGATAGTTAAATAAATTTATTCCTTTGCAGTAGGGAAAAATTGGCTTTACGCAAAACTGTAACCATAGAGCTTTCTACCAGCCATATATGCATATAGTATAGCTGTTTCATTCCATTACTCTCTATGTGTTACTTTGCCAGCATATTCCATGTGCTGACCCGTTTTCGGGCTGCAACGTTAATGTTGCAGACTTTTCAGACGATGATTGAGGTGCTTTTAGGTCGTGGTTCTATACTCAGTGATGCCGCTGGAGTTGATGGACCCATTTATCTTCCGAGTCTTCCGCTGTTATCGATATTATATGGCCTTCAGCCATATTTATTGTAATAAGTTCTTTTTGAGCCATCAATGTAATAAGTGTGTGATTGCAACTCTGCTATAAATCCTTCGATGTACTGTGTGGTGTCAGCATTACTGATCCAGGGATGACACCATAGCACAGTAGACGTGATCCATTCGGGTCAGGTCGCTACATTCATCTATCTGAAAACGTGAAACACCGGGAATACTTTCCCGGATGTTTCCCCCCTTCACCGGTACCACCTCGTACCGCGTTAGGGCACACCTAGCATCACGATTTGTCATGTCATGCATCGTTATGCTTTTGTTTGCGTTATATTTATTGTTTCTTCCCGCTCTTCTCTCGCTAGACACTGAGACCGACGTCGCTGCTACCCAGTACGACTACGGTGTTGACGACCCCTCTCTCTTGCCAGAACAACCAGGAAATCCCCCCATTTTTGATCACCAGATATCGCCTACTCTTCTCTATACTGCTTGCATTAGAGTAGTGTAGCATGTTACTGCTTTCCGTTAATCCTATCCTGATGCATAGCCTGTCCTTGCTACTACTGTTGTTACCTTTACCTGCAATCCTAATGCTTAGTATAGGATGCTAGTTTATCATCAGTGGCCCTACATTCTTGTCCGTCTGCCATGCTATACTATCGGGCCATGATCACTCGGGAGGTGATCACGGGTATATACTATACACTTTATACATGATACATGTGGTGAATAAAGTCGGGTTGGCTCGAATAGTACCCACGGTTGATTCATGAATTGGGGATTGGAAGGACATACTTTCCCGACGGCCCTCTATGTGGATCTTTGTGGCGAAGCGACAGGGCAGGTTGAGACCACCTAGGAGAGAGGTGGGCCTGGCCCTGGTAGGCGTTCACGGTTATTTCATAATAACATGCTTAACGAGATCTTGGTATTTGATCTGAGTCTGGCTACTGGCCTATATGCACTAACCATCTACGCGGGGACAGTTATGGGCACTCGACGTCGTGGTATCAGCCGAAGCCTTCGTGATGTCAGCGACTGAGCGGCGCGCGCTGGGTTGGACTGGAACGCCTACTCTTGTATAAGGGAGGCTAGGTCTGCTCACCGGCCGCGTACGCAACATGCAGGTGTGCAATGGGCGATGGGCCCAGACCCCTGCGCCATAGGATTTAGACCGGCGTGCTGACCTCTCTGTTGTGCCTAGGTAGGGCTGCGACGTGTTGATCTTCCGAGGCCGGGCATGACCCAGAAAAGTGTGTTCGGCCAAATGGGATCGAGCGTGTTGGGTTATGTGGTGCACCCCTGCAGGGAAGTTAATCTATTCGAATAGCCGTGATCTTCGGTAACAGGACGACTTGGAGTTGTACCTTGACCTTATGACAACTAGAACCAGATACTTAATAAAACACACCCTTCCAAGTGCCAGATACAACCGGTGATCGCTCTCTCACAGGGCGACGAGGGGAGGATCATCGGTTAGGATTATGCTATGCGATGCTACTTGGTGAACTTACTGTCTACTCTCTTCTCCTGCTGCAAGATGGAGGTTACCAGAAGCGTAGTCTTCGATAGGACTAGCTATCCCCCTCTTATTCCAGCATTCTGCAGTTCATTCCACATATGATACCCTTATTCCATTTGATACCAATGCATACATATGTAGTGTAGCTCCTTACTTGCGAGTACTTTGGATGAGTACTCACGGTTGCTTTGCTCCCTCTTTTCCCCCTTTCTATACTCTATTGCTGCAACCAGACGTTGAAGCCCAGGAGCCAGACGACACCGTCGACGACGACTCCTACTACACTGGAGGTGCCTATTACTACGTGCAGCCCGTTGACGACGACCAGGAGTAGTTTAGGAGGATCCCAGGTAGGAGGCATGCGCCTCTTTCAATCTGTATCCCAGTTTGTGCTAGCCTTCTTAAGGCAAACTTGTTTAACTTTTGTCTGTACTCAGATATTGTTGCTTCAGCTGACTCGTCTATGATCGAGCTCTTGTATTCGATCCCTCGAGGCCCCTGGCTTGTAATATGATGCTTGTATGACTTATTTTATTTGTAGAGTTGTGTTGTGATATCTTCCCGTGAGTCCCTCATCTTGATCGTACATGTTTGCGTGTATGATTAGTGTACGATTGAATCGGGGGCGTCACAATGAGGCCGGCTCATAGTGGTAGAGGTACCTCGGCGAGGCGGTTCTGCGAAGGTCAGCGGAGGCGGCAGCAGCGGAGATCAGGCCGCAGATATGCAAGCCGCCAGGTGGGTCAACGGTGATTTAGAGACACAGTAGCGGAGGTGGCTCCTACAAGGCCGGCTTGGCGCACCGGCGCGGCTCAGCAGGCGGGGGCCGGCGGCTCGAAGGCGCACTGGAACGGGTGGAGGCAGGATGGCAAGGCCGCAAAGTCCAAGTCGATCCCTCCGTCCCCGTGCTCGTCCGGGTCGTTGTTGGTTTGGCTCTCCATGTCTTCCAGGTCGTAGCCTCCTCCCTTTTTTTATTTCCTTCTTCTTTTTTCTTTTCGCAACTGCTGGTTCATGTGTTTGAGGTTTTCACCTTGGTCCATTAAGAAATTTGTAGCAAGCCTGGGGAGCCACGCCACGCCATAGCGACGGAATCTCATACTCCAAATTGAATTTAGACACGGACAACGGTGCCGTCAACCCTGTCGGTCTCGGCGACTTGTCCTTGTATCAATTGATTTTGGATGCGAGATTTTGACCTACAGTGGTGACAAAACTTAACGCGGCCTCGACAGATCATCTGGTCGTGCGTACTGGTGGATCAACGCAACCCTAATGTTTTCTTAATCTAAAATCTTGTATATGTCGCTTTGACTGTCCGTTGACGATGCTATCTTCTGTGCCGGTTCTTTTTCATCCGACACATCATGAGCTTTCTCGATCCCTGGCAGAAAATCCCTCCAAGAACTCATCACCACCGTGCGCGTGTCCCACGGTGGGCTCCAACTGTCGTGGAATTGTCACGACAGATGTCCTAGTGTGAGGAATTAGTCATGAGGCCAACGCATCTTTGTAGTAGCTTGAGAGGGGTTGAGCTGAATCAAGATACGCAACATAAGACAAGGATTTAGACAGCTTCGGGCCCCGGGAAACATCGTCCGGTAATAGCCCTACATGCTGTTTGTGGCTAGGTCTCATTATGATTATGAGGGAGTCGTCGGTAAGACGGCTCTTTGTGTCTAGTCCTAGAGATTGTTTCTTCTTGCTTGTCCCTCTTTTGGGAGCCCTGCCCCTCCTTATATATGTTGAAGGGGCGGGTTACATGACTAGTCCTAGTAGAATTAGGATTACTCTATTACAGGTGGAGTCCTAGTCTTGCTTCCTTTGTAGGAGATATTCCTTATGTCTTCCTCGTAAGTCGGCCCACCATCACATGAACCGGCCTTCTTGGCCTTGGGCCTTGTTATCCATCTGATCCACCGTTGGGGTCATCAGTAAGTCACCAAATACTCGTCGGGTCTCTGTGAGCCGCCAAGTCCGGTCGGGTCATACCGCGGTGTATATCCCCAACACAAAGTCTAAACGATGTCCTAAGGGGTGTATATATGGAGGAGTAGGTGGAATTTCGTGACCCCTTGGATGAGGGGTCTGAAACCAACCCTAACTTTGTTTCCCCCCACATACGGACTCTAAAAACAGCCTATACTGAAGTATTTCGAAATTACATGGGCATGACCCAATAATAAGGTGACGCAGCACCTGTAATAGCCTCTGGACGAAATTTATGAAGTGGCATCGTGTATATTTCGTCCAAGCCTTCATGCACTCATTATGGTGGCTTCAAAGTCCTGAAATCATCACTTGAAACCCCGTTCTTGTTCCCTTACGCATGCCATCATCTCCATGCTTGATCTTGCTCCAATGTTCATCCTTCTTGTCCAAGCTAGGCCCTTCATCTATACGCAAAATAAATGTATCCACTTTAGGCAGAATCATATTCTCATGAACGTTAGAATCATTATCAAGTAACAAAAGTACCTGGTAATTTAATTGGCATGCGCGAGCTCTAGTAATTGGTCCATTATGCATAGCAGCAAGAGTTGTGGGTGTAACATTGGTATTGATGTCCTTATCATCCTCCCCTTCTTGAAATGAAGTCGTCCTCGACGAAAGCTCATCGTCCTGACCCAAATAAGGCTTCAAATCTGCAATGTTAAAAGTGGGACTAACCCCAAAATCTGTAGGTAGCTGAACTTTATATGCATAATCATTTATTTTCTCTAACACTTTAAATGACCGTCAGCACATGGCATTAGCTTTGACTTGTGCAAATTAGAAAACCTATCCTTACACAAATGTAACCAAGCAAGATCTCTAGGTGAAAAGACAACACACTTTCTACCCTTATCTCCAGCAAGTTTATATTTAGCATTAATGCGCCTAATATTTTCCTTAGTTAACTCATGCATTTTTAAGATCAATTCAGCATGTTGTTTAGCATCAAAACTAACCTTCTACGAAGATGGAAGAGGCAATAAATCAATAGGTGCATGAGGTAAGAAACCATACACAATCTCAAAAGGGCACATCTTTGTAGTGGAATGTAGCGAACAATTATAAGAAAATTTAATATGAGGCAAGCATTCTTCCCACTTTTTAAGGTTATTCTTCAAAACATCCCTAAGCATAGTAGACAAAGTTCTATTGACTAATTCAGTTTCTCCATCAGTTTGGCGGTGACATGTAGTACTAAAAAGTAGTTTAGTCCCCAACTTTGCCCATAAACATCTCCAAAAGTGGCTGAAAATTTTAGTATCACGATATGAAACAATAGTATTTGGCACACCATGCAAGCGAATAATTTTCCGAAAGAACAAATCAGCAACATTAGAAGCATCATTGCTTTTATGACATGGTATAAAGTGTTCTATTTTTGAAAATCTATCCACGACAACAAATATGATATCCCTCTCCTTCTTTGCTCGAGGTAAACCTAAAAAAAGTCCATAGATATATTGTCCCAAGGAACACTAGGTTCAAACAAAGGCATGCATAAATAACCATGAGGATTGAGTCATGACTTTGCTTTTTGACATGTAGTGCAGCGAGCAGCAAAATGCTCAACATCCCATCTCAACTTTGGCCAAAAGAAATGCGTAGCAAGTACATCCTCTATCTTCTTCACGCTAAAGTGTCCCATTAATCCTCCTCCATGCGCCTCCTACAACAACAAAAGACAAATGGAGCTAGTTGGAATGCATAGCTTGTTAGCACGGAACACAAATCCATCATTAACGACAAACTTGTTCCATGTTCTTCCTTCTTACCAATTCTACATTACCTCTTTAAAATCAGCATCATGCACATATTGATCTTTGATGGTCTCCAAACCAAATATTTTAAAGTCAAGTTGTGAAAGCATAGTATAGCAATGAGACAATGCATCACCAATAGCATTTTATTTACCCTTCTTGTGTTTAGTGACATAAGGGAAAGTCTCAATGAATTCAACCCATTTAACATGTCTATGATTTAGTTTGGCTTGACTTTTAATATGTTTTAAAGATTCATGATCAGAATGTATAACAAATTCTTTGGGCTATAAATAATGTTGACATGTTTCTAAAGTCTGAACAAGAGCATATAATTATTTATCATAAGTAGAATAGTTCAGACTAGTCCCAATCAATTTTTTAGAAAAGTATGCAACAGGTTTTGCATCTTGTAATGACACACCTCCTAATATAATTCCACTAGCATCACATTCAACCTCAAAAGTCTTATTAAAATTAGGAAGTTGGAGTAATGGAGCATGTGTCAACTTATTTTTCAATATCGCGAAGGCTTCTTCCTATGCGGTACCCCAAACAAAAGGCGCATCCTTCTTTGTAAGCTCATTGGGAGGTGCAGCAATCGTGCCGAAATCTCTCATAAAACGCCTATAGAAACCAGTGAGTCCAAGAAAACTCCTCACTTGTGTGACCGTTTTGGGTTGTGTCCAACTCTCAATAGCTTCAATCTTGGCTTTATCAACTTCAATTCCCTGTGGAGTAACAACATAGCCAAGAAAAGATATGCAGTCAGTGCAAAAGGTCCCAGGGTTACCAAAGAAACGTGCATCACGTAGAGCAATAAAACAACACACAAATGTTCCAAATTTTCTTCCAAAGATCTACTATAAATCAGTATATCATCAAAATAGACTACCACAAATCATCCAATGAAAGCACGTAAAATTTCGTTCATTAATCTCATGAAAGTACTAGGTGCATTAGTTAACCCAAAAGGCATGACTAACCACTCATATAATCCAAACTTAGTTTTAAGTACCGTCACTACTGCAGGATGCTGCTAACGCAACACTATGATCAGAGACCCTTTGACGAAAGTGTGTTGATGCATTAATCGCAAACAGGGATGTAAAAAACCCGTCAAAAAGGTGCAAAACGTTTGCGATGGTGAAGCCATCAAACACGATTCAGATTTTAATTGCGTGTGCGATGCAAGACACACGGTTAATCCATTCGACCTGTTTGTGATGAGGCAGAACAACAGAAATGGGCAGCCATATCAATGTGTGTGCAATATACGGCATACAGTTCGCTCCGATGAACTATTTGCTATTAGGGAGTGCAACAGAAACTGTTAGTCAGATCAAGGTGTGTGTGATATACGGCATACGGTTCACTCGGACGAACTGTTTTTGTTTAGGGAACACAACAGAAACAGTTTAACTTAACAAGATGTGTGTGATACGTGGCAAACAGCCAACTCAGATGAACTGTTTGCGATGAGATATTACAACACAGACGGTTAATACAGTTAGTTCGTGTGCGATTCTGTGTGTACAAAAACTTTGAAAAATGCAAACTAGTTGCTTGCAGTGGCTAGGAGTATTGCACGCAATGCGTCTGCGAGTACTCGTGTGCGATGAGTAAGTTACACATACGTTTCCTTATGTTAACACTTGTGTGATAAATAACACGTGGCACCGGATACGGTATTCGAGTTGTGTGTGTGCTCCACTTATTCTTCCTGCGCTCCAGCGAATGCTTCCCGCGCTCCACATGGGTGAATTGTAAAATCCATGCCTCTTCCCTCATCAGTTTCCCGCCATCAGCTAATGGCTTGCTGCATATAACCCAGGCAGCAATGCACTATCGCAACACTTTGCGCATATCTAGTCGTCACCCATCTACCATTAGTTATTCCAAGCATGTCGGGCAACGACCAAAGCTTCGACGTCGACGCTTACCTGCGTTACATCTTCGGTGAGGAGAACGAGCCGGAGTAGGTCGGGAGCTAGAGCTTCATTGGCCGGTGCAGGCACCATGGCCCATCTGCAGCGATAGCGGCGTGACAGTCCTTAGGCACACAATGAACATATTGCAGACGAGGTGTGATGAGCAGTTTGCCATCCATCGTGCAAAAGATCCAGAGCTGCTCAGCGGCATGATCGACGACCCACCCGAAGAGCCGCCATCACCAGTGCTCATCGAGAGCCTGATGCCCCACAAGGAATGGGCAGAGGACCTCTACGATTCAGTCAAGACACAAGAAGCCTACAGCTTCATCATTGCCCATGGCGGCGGTGTCAACCTCGATCCCGATGATGTGGTGGCCAGGATCGAGCGCATCCTTGGCAGAGTTGATGTCCCCGACGATGTAGAACATGGCCAATATGATATCTTGAGGATGCAGGTGATGGATGGAATTTTCTACCAGGCCAGAGCCATGGAAATGGAGTGGTTCTGCGGAGATATCATGCGCACAATTGTACGCTGTCAAGCTCTTCTGGAAGAGGCCCAGCAGCCCCAAGAGCCTTCCAGCGCCAGCAGCTCCTTAGGTGGTGGCGGGTTGGGACACTTGGAGTGAACAACTGCAAGGGTGCTATGTTGATCATCGAGTTCGAGAAGACCATTGTCGAAAGGCCGCTAGCTCAGCCTTTTAGCCTATATTTTATTATAATTGTATGCATATGTAGGTCGTGAGTGTTCTAGGCCTTGCCGCATGTGGCATTTTAAATTATCTTGAATATGTAAGATAATTATTAATCATTACCATTGTAAATTTGCCTCAACGCTGAGCAGAGCGCGCGTAGGGACGCCAGAGCGGAGTGCGCCACAGCCGCCTCAATGGTGAGCAAAAAGCGTAGACGGACGCGAGCAAAGCGCGCCGCGGCCGCCTCAATGGTGAGAAACCACGTGGTCAACCTTCTGCCATCAATAAATTTTGACCTTGTTTATCGCCACATTGCAGATTACAACGCAATAAGTAATTGCAAATCTGTTCACGCCTATCAAACTAATATGTGTTCACACTTAGCACCGGGCTATAAAAACTACCCATTCAAAAATTACTTCACAGTTCCTCTCCTCATTACCCACAAAACTGGTCTTTCCTGTCAAGTCGTTCCACCATGACCGATAGGAGGAGTTTCGAGTAGACACATAACCAGGCAGCAAAGACCAAGGCCGCGGAAGCACTAGAGAGGCCCCGCCGCAAAGCCACAGCCGTAGTAGAGATGTCCCGGCGCGCCGCGGAGCCCTCGAACGAGCTCTCACGGGCATGCGAGGGCTCTCATGAGCGCACTCGCCGTGTCGGCCATCGCAATGAACTAGCGTCCCTGAAGTCCTTGTCCGGTGATGACGACATTCTTGCTGACGTCATTAAGCAGCAGGAGCTGGTCGACGGCTTGGTGAAGCTGCTCGAGATCAGCGGTGCCTCGGTTGACAAGGCGACCGGCCTCGTCGAGCAACTCATGGGTGACAATGCAAGGCTCCTCAAGGTGCTCACCGAGAAGGAGGAGGCGGCCACCGGCTGGAAGATGCTGCATGAGCAGAGCAGTTCCTCGAGGATGGCACTGACAGCGGTCGTCGAGGAACTGATGGGTGACTTGAGGAAGCTCTGGATCGAGCGCGAGCAGGAGGTGGAGGAATATTTGGCTGCTTTCAAGCAAAGTCGTGAGGAATTGAAGGAGCTGGAGGATGTCGTCGTCCGGCATCCATCGACGGGTAGAGACAGTAGTGACCCAGATCATTGTCTGAGATTTCCTTCTTCTCCTGCCCCCGTGTCTTCCGGGCTTTGCCGCATCTGGCATTTTAAATTATCCGGAATATGTAAGACAATTATTATCTGCGCCATTCTAAATTTGTCATCGTATTATCTGTTGCCATTTTATTTTTGTCGTATTATCCATTTCCCTATGTGGAAATTTAAATTAGGCCAGAATACGAGTTGAAAACAAGAACAAAGCAAATGCTACCATGGGATCACTAGCAAACATCCTCCGTCCAAGTTCTTTAATTAACCCATTAATGGAGAAGTTGTGAGCGAGGCAGGGGGCGGCTGGTGCATGGAGGTCAAAGAGCTCGCTTCCAGTGAGCATGGGCGGCCTTTCTTCTTGCATGTGTCCCGTCGAGCCTGCGAGGCGGACAGGATGCATGCGTCCCGTCGAGCCTGCACGGTGGACTGCTCGTAGGCGTCCAGTCGAGCCTGCACGGCGGACTTCTTGCGCTCATCCCGTCTAATCAAACGGTTGCACGCACGCCATCGAGTATGGTTAAATTTTGACACGGTTCATATAATACAACGGTTTGCGATATTAATGTGTCAGCTATTTGTTTCAAAAAGGACTTCGTTGGCAATTAATGTGTGCACCTTGTCTCAAACTGGACGATTTTTTTACCACGGCATATATGTGCCATGTCATGAAACCATGCAAAGTTTCATGTTTTTTGGGTGAGTTTTTGATTTACTGGGATTTAAAAACCGAGATTCTCAATGTTTCAGGATGATGAGAAGTTTGTAATTCATTCACATTCCTGAAATCAGACCTAAACATGCACCCAATGACACATATATGATTTCCCACCCCTTTTGCTTCACTGGACCATGTGCTTTTAGTTCAAATTTGAATTATGCACTACATTAAATGCCTAGAAAACTTAATTAATATATACAATGGCCAAACAAACCCTGAACAGTTCAAAATATCATCGACACAACACTCCTAGTCTATTCATATAGTTGACTGCAAGACCAAAACAATAACAGAAGTTCAGGCGGAAAGAGTGCAGGTCGATATTATCGTTATCGTCCCACAAGGATGCGTTGACAATCTGTTTCCACTGGCCAACGCCGCAACACACGAGCGCGTGTTAACACAATAGGTTAGCCAGTGCTTGGTACAAGAGATATATAGTTAAAGTCTAGACTTACCCGCCAAATGATACGAGGTGAGTGATGAAATAACACATATTGATAAGTAGACACCAATGACGAGCGTTCTTAAGAAATATTCCTGGTGGCCGAATATCTTGGACTCATCTCACAAGTTTTTAATAAAATCCAGAGAATTTAATGACAACTAAGTTTGAGTCATCTACCTTGTAATTGGGATAAATGTCACTGCAAACAAACACAACCAAATACATAAAAACAAGGCATCTACTTGATAACTGAAAAAATGCTCACTTCAACCAACCTAACAACCAAATATAGATAAACAAGGCATCTGCTCACTATAAACAACCAAATATAGCCATTCGTGAAACTGAAGTGGACAATTCATACTTAAACATCACATAGCCCTATCAAATAATACATTTTTGCATAACTAAAATAATTAAACATGGCATAGTTAAAGCACCGCACGGCAAGTGCTACTACAACAAAGGGTATGGGTTAGCAAGCTAGAAAAAGTAAGATTTGCTGATAGGATGTTGCCTCACATTTCATGGACGGAATCCTTCCAGTTGGTAGAGCACAGACCCATGGTGCACTCTCTGATGTCACAGATGGGCTGTTTCACCTTGGAAGAACCTTTGTGGGTGCCCTCCTTATGGTCATGGTCGTGGTCGATGAGATCTGACTTGGCAATTGAGGATCCCAAGCCGCCGCCGTAAAACGTGTCCTTCAGAAATGACAAAATGGGCTTGATGGCGTATAAGGATCGCAAATCCTCGATCGCTTGGCGGAGGAGATCAGCGGCAGGTCCATCAAAGAGATCGACGGTAGTTGAACCAGAGGGGTTGGGGATGGACCACTTAACCTGTGACATGGCCCACGTGAATCCGTCGCTTTCGACAAGCTTGATGTCATAACTAGCTTTCCAGAGATACAGTAATATGCTAGCCCGCTGAAATGAAGCCTTCAGCATGGCAACGTAGTCAACGTCTTTGCCAGCTTCCGTGGTGACGTGTTGCTCCGGGATCGATAGGTCGGGGCGAACGGCGGCCACCTCGCCAATGTCCGTCGGAGAGGCCATGATAAACCTCTTCTTGGACGAACGCTCGTCGGGCTCCCAGGGATATGTGGTCGAGCTTAGGCTGAGACATTCTGGAGCAGGTGATGTGGATCTGGCGAGGAGGGACATCGCATGCCTCATCTAAAAACTCAGGGGAGTGGGGTGACTGTATGGGAATGGCTAGGTAACCTGAACTTTATTATCTAAGCTAGGAGGAACGGGCAGACAGGCAGGGGTTGGCGGCGGCGGCGGTGGCCGCGAGATAGGGTTCGAGGTTGGAGGGGGCTAGGTGGGGGACTGTGGAGGGGGTTGTTTGAGGATACGCCGTGGCTACTGAAAATTTTAGTAATGGTGAGTGCTACCTCTTGAGCACTTGCGTTGGTTTTCCCTTGAAGAGGAAAGGGTGGTGCAGCAAAGTAGCGTAAGTATTTCCCTCATTTTTTGAGAACCAAGGTATCAATCCAGTAGGAGGCTATGCGCGAGTCCCTCTCACCTACACAAAACAAATAAATCCTCGCAACCAACGCGATACAGGGTTGTCAATCCCTACACGGTCACTTATGAGAGTGAGATCTGACAGATATGATAAGATAATATTGTTGGTATTTTTATGATAAAGATGCAAAGTAAAATAAAAGCAATGAAAATAACTAAGTATTGGAAGATTTATATGATGAAGATATACCCGGGGGCCATAGGTTTCACTAGTGGCTTCTCTTAAGAGCATAAGTATTTTACGGCAGGTGAACAAATTACTGTTGAGCAATTGACAGAATTGAGCATAGTTATGAGAATATCTAGGTATGATCATGTATATAGGCATCATGTCCAAGAAAAGTAGACCGACTCCTGCCTGCATCTACTACTATTACTCCACACATCGACCGCTATCCAACATGCATCTAGAGTATTAAGTTCATAAGAACAGAGTAATGCCTTAAGCAAGATGACATGATGTAGAGGGATAAATTCATGCAATATGATGAAAAACCCATCTTGTTATCCTCGATGGCAACAATACAATATGTGCCTTGCTGCCCCTACTGTAACTGGGAAAGGACACCGCAAGATTGAACCCAAAGCTAAGCACTTCTTCCATTGCAAGAAAGATCAATCTAGTAGGCCAAACCAAACTGATAATTCGAAGAGACTTGCCAAAGAAACCAATCATACATAAAAGAATTTGAGAAGATTCAAATATTGTCATAGATAAACTTGATCATAAAACCCACAATTCATCCGGTCTCAACAAACACACCGCAAAAGAAGATTACATCGAATAGATCTCCACAAGAGAGGGGGAGAACTTTGTATTGAGATCCAAAAAGGGAGAAGAAGCCATCTAGCTAATAACCATGGACCTGAAGGTCTGAGGTAAACTACTCACACTTCATCGGAGAGGCTATGGTGTTGATGTAGAAGCCCTCCATGATCGATGCCCCCTCCGGCGGAGCTCCGGAACAGGCCCCAAGATGGGATCTCATGGATACATGAAGTTACGGTGGTGGAATTAGGTTTTTGGCTCCGTATCTGATCGTTTGGGGGTACGTAGGTATATATAGGAGGAAGAAGTACGTCGGTGGAGCAACAGGGGGCCCACGAGGGTGGAGGGCGGCCTGGGGGGGTAGGCGCGCCCCCTACCTCGTGGCCTCCCTGTTGGTTTCTTGACGTAGGGTCCAAGTCTCCTGGGTCTTGTTCGTTCCAAAAATCACTTTCCCGAAGGTTTCATTCCGTTTGGCACTCCTTTTCTTCGAAACCATAAAATAGGGAAAAAACAGCAATTCTGGGCTGGGCCTCCGGTTAATAGGTTAGTCCCAAAAATAATATAAAAGTGGATAATAAAGCCCAGTAATGTCCAAAACAGAAGATAATATAGCATGGAGCAATCAAAAATTATAGATACGTTGGAGACGTATCAAGCATCCCCAAGTTTAATTCCTGATCGTCCTCGAGTAGGTAAATGATAAAAACAGAATTTTTGATGTGGAATGCTACTTGGCATATTTTCAATGTATTTCTTCTTAATTGTGGTATGAGTATTCAGATACGAAAGATTCAAGACAAAAGTTCAATATTGACATAAAAATAATACTTCAAGCATACTAACTAAGCAATTATGTCGTCTCAAAATAACATGGCCAAAGAAAGTTATCCCTAAAAAATCATATAGTCTGGCTATGCTCTATCTTCACCGCACAAAGTATTTAAATCATGCACAACCCTGATGACAAGACAAGCAATTATTTCATACTTTTGGTGTTCTAAAACTTTTTCAATCTTCACGCAATACATGAGCGTGAGCCATGGACATAGCACTTTAGGTGGAATAGAATGGTGGTTGTGGAGAAGACAAAAAGGGAGAAGATAGTCTCACATCAACTAGGCGTATCAACGGGCTATGGAGATTCCCATCAATAGATATCAATGTGAGTGAGTAGGGATTGCCATGCAACTGATGCACTAGATCTATAAGTATATGAAAGCTCAAAAAGAAACTAAGTGGGTGTGAATTCCCACTAGTATATGAGAGTGATAAAAAAGGAGACTCTCTATCATGAAGATCATGGTGCTACTTTGAAGCACAAGTGTGGTAAAAGGATAATAGCATTGTCCCTTCTCTCTTTTTCTCTCATTTTTTTATTTGGGACTTTTCTCTTTTTTTATGGCCTCTTTTTTTCGTCCGGAGTCTCATCCTGACTTGTGGGGGAATCATAGTCTCCATCATCCTTTCCTCACTGGGACAATGCTCTAATAATGATGATCATCACACTTTTATTTTCTTACAACTCAAGAATTACAACTCGATACTTAGAAAAAAATATGACTCTATATGAATGCCTCCGGCGGTGTACCGGGATATGCAATGACTCATGAGTGACATGTATGAAAGAATTATGAACGGTGGCTTTGCCACAAATACAATGTCAACTACATGATCATGCTCCAACTTCATCACATAACGGTTCACCATACGTGCATGCTACGAGAATCACAAATTTTAACACAAGTATTTCTCAAATTCACAACTACTCAACTAGCATGACTCTAATATCACCATCTCCATATCTCAAAACAATTATCAAGTATCAAACTTCTCATAGTATTCAACACACTCATAAGAGAATTTTTATTAATCTTGTATACCTAGCATATTAGGATTTTAAGAAATACCATGCTATTTAAGACTCTCAAAATAATCTAAGTGAAGCATGAGAGATCAATATTTCTATAAAACAAATCCACCACCATGCTCTAAAAGATATAACGTGAAGCACTAAGAGCAAAACTATATAACTCAAAAGATATAAGCGAAGCACATAGAGTATTCTAACAAATTCCAAATCATGTATGGCTCTCTCAAAAGGTGTGTACAGCAAGGATGATTGTGGTAAACTAAAAAGTAAATTAAAGTCACAAGCCAAACAAGGCAAGCCAAACACGGGTGGTGAGTAAAAAAGAAGGCTCCAGAATGAAACCATGTAGTTAAAACGAATGATATGGCCGCCAGTGCCCAGCCTTTTTGGTTGTTGTCCTTTATTACTACCTGGCCAAGCGCAGGACGCAGAGACGTCTCGAATTCGCATTCAGCATGTCGGGTCCCACCTGGACCTAAACATGCACACACCAAGGACCCACATGTACCGTTATCTGACCATTTCGTCGCACTGAGCATGATACTCTTGAAATCAATTATGGAATTAGGAAATTCAACTGCGACATTTTAAATGCGCCAATAGAGAAAACATCCAAATATATGAAAATACTCAACCTCGCGAGTCAAACGAACGCTGATAATTTTCAAAGAGTTCAGGGTACGTTAATCCTTCTTGTTGGTGTTCCGTAGTTGCAGTGTAGGAAACGAACAATACCCATAAACCTCATGAGGCGAATAGCGGAGTAACGAGCGATAACAGTCAGATTTGAGCCACCACAAGACAGGCAACCAGAATATTTACACCCATCATCGAAAACCAACGAGTAGCTTCGTTCTTGTGAGTAGAATAACACGTCCAAGGTCTAATGTAATAGAGGGTTACTATCAATAAAGCAAAGTGGCCCACCCAAGATATGGACAATAGTATATTTAACACACGACTGCTTGAGTATGTTCCGAGACGATGTTACCCCAATGCCATAGACATCTTCAATGACCTTTACATGGTGAATTTTATGAATTACAGGGATTTAAATCGAGCATTTACCAAAAGGTTTGAGAACAAACGAGACGCCTCCTACAAGTTGCTATATACAGATTCGCCATTCGATAAGGCATCGACCATGAGAGACATGCACCCAAGGACCACAGTGGTCAAATTTCCTAGCACTTTTTGAGTGAACTAGAGGTGGTATTTGAAAGTATACAATGATTTGAATATGACGATTTAACGCCTAGAGCGGCAAATCTAGTGCTATAAACAATGCAACGACACCTGCCATAAAAGTTTATAATATTCAGACAATATATCCACTAGTCGTCCAATGAGTGGTTGCCCGTAGAGAGAAAATACATGAGCGATAAGAGGCATGTGAAACATGGGTACGTCTTTGCCAACACCGAGGACACAGAGATATTTAACACACAATCGTGGAGGCAAGCTTCTCTTTCGAAAGTCGAGAAGCTACGTCTGGTGCTAGAGCAGTGACTTGAATAAGACTTGCGCCAAACCTAGGGGAGACAGATCAAAAATTCCTCAGACACGACTAATTATTTCGCGAGTCGCTGATCATCCATTTCCATTGTTTCATAGATCGGTCCAGTTTTGAATTGAACAAGCAAGTGATTTTAAAAACTGACGATCTTCTCACACGAAATGTTTTCCATAGGCACAACGTCCCTACTGATTAGCCAGGAGTGCCTCAACCACATATATCCCCTGGTAATCGACGATGTGCTCCCCTCACCCTTGCTCGTGCGCAAGCAGATGTTGGCTGAGGTCATGCGTTCGTGAGCTGTGAATTCGGAGCTGAACCCACAAACCGCCACGGATCTATACTGTGTCCGCACCCGTTGTGGATGCTCACACAGAGCTCGAACGGCAACGCCGTCACGCTCCTTTCGTAATGCATCATGCGAGGATTGCGGATCGTTATTAGCGAGACAATAGTAGAACATGATCCATGGTTCTACCGCTACACGGGTTAACTCTTCACTCCTTATGCAAGTTTTTACTATTTCTCTTTTGTATAGAGAACAGGTCTACCCTCTGAATCCGCCTACTTTTCTCTCTCACATTATGTTACTTCCAGGCCTCTCGCTTCCTCTCATCTATATTTCCCTCTTACTAGTCGATCAGTGTGCTCATCTAAGGCTTTAACGCTTGCGATCACCGCACGGACTCAAGATAATATCCGCCAGCACTTAGTGTCTGAAGAGCTCAGATTGTGTTTTGATAGTGCGCGAGTAGGTCCATAGGAGTGATTTTCAAGAACTCATCCCTATCCAGTGTGAGAACTCCGTCTCTCAATAATTTCAAGTCTTTGCATTAGCATGTCTCCAAAGTTAATACAGTTCCATTAACCAAAAGAGGGGGTGAGCCAAACAATCTATCATAGCATTATAAGAATCAAAAGTATGGCTACCCAAGAAGTTCCCTCCGATAATAGTATCAAGGATATATCTGTGCCAAGGAGTAAGCTACATAAAAATTGCGAAGAAGAACGGAAGTAGATTGCTTCCTGTAGATCTATTTTGAGCATTGCAAATTCTATACCAAGCGTCTTTTAGATTTTCTCCCTCCCTTTGCTTAAAATTTAGAATTTCATTTCGGGAGACAACGGAGAAGATAAGGGACTAGCCATAACGACAAGCAAGCACCAAAACAAGCAAAACGAGCAAAAAGAGGCAAATAGAGAAAGAGAAGGAGGATAGAGAGAGAGGGCGAATAAAACGGCAAGGGTGAAGTGGAGAGGAAGAGAGGCAAATGGCAAATAATGTAATGCGGGAGATAAGGGTTTGTGATGGGTACTTGGTATGTTGACTTTTGCGTAGACTCCCCGGCAACGGCGCCAGAACTCCTTCTTGCTACCTCTTGAGCAACTGCGTTGGTTTTCCCTTGAAGAGAAAGGGTGATGCACAAGGTAGCCTATACCCCATTTTTGAGAACCAATGGGTTCCCCAGTAGGAGGCTCGCGCGAGTCCCTCGCCCTACACCACAAATAAATCCTCGACAAATACACCATAGGTGTCCAATCTCATCACTAGAAGTGAAATTCTGATCCGATTACCGAAAAGAATCTATTTTGGTATTTTTTATTGAATGGGCCAAAAGTAAAAACCAAGTAAATAGGATACACGAAGTGAGGCAAAATCCTATCAAGACAAGGTACGTGCGTTCCTTTATCTGCTAGCCTGGAAGTAAGTCCCAGTCCGCAACGAGAGAGGTTTAAGTGTTTAAGTTGCTTAGGCGGAGTTATCGTTCGCGAAGGCTCCTTCAAGTGGGCATAGGGATATCCCGGTGGGGAAGTTTTGGCATATCTCAGCTTCATTTAAATGCCATGAACAGGTTCTGGTGATCATAAAGTAGTAAATAGTCTAAGGATAGCAATAAGAAAATCTACGGGGTGCTGAAATATCCTTCCTTCTCGTTTCACCATATCACCTGGCGAATTAATTAAGAAAAACCGACTTGCATCCCTTTTGTGCTAAATTACTAATTTTGTAAGGCTGACATTCTATGATTTTACTGTTATCCTTAATTTCTCTCTAACAGACAATTAAAGAATTGACTCTCCAGCCATGGACTCACATATGGGAGTTTATTATAAAAACCGTTTAGATCAAATGGCGCTATGTCAGTAGGGTAGTAGAAGTGGCAGGGTGATGGACTTCGCATTCAGAGCATAGGTCCCATACCGCCTGTTAGAAGTGCTACTATTAAGTACGGACGTGCCCAACAAATATAATACTCATGTCGAAATATGTTGGATGCGTGACCCAGAGGAATATACCACCATCTATATACCTACTCCCATGGGATTTACAACGACAAATGAGCCGGGCACACAACAACCAAATCTAACTGTCCTTTGACAACGGACGAGAAGCGTCTGCTACCCCTTTACCACTGTATCGTATCGTGGCCTATTAGATAGAGCTAGTAACGGTACACATGCCATTGCACACATGCAGGAAGTATGGTAGAGAACCCCACAATTAAAATGAATACAATTTAACACCCCAACTATCAGCATGTAAGCCTCTCTGATAGCCTTACATAAGAGATATAGCATTGAGAATGTTAAGGACTCCAGTAATCATTCATAAAATTACCATATTAAGTTCACCTCTCAAATTGCAAAGAACCAAATTAGTTTTATTAAAAAATTCATTTTTAAGATTCATGCCGAAATTGGTGACTATTGAAACCATTAATAGACATAAAACTATAAAAAAAAAGAAAAATAGTGACAAGTTCAATTTAAGACAAAAGTTTTGGGCATAGTTATAAAAGAGTATATGGATGTAAGGTGATCAATGAAATACGCGAACCCAAAACGATGCGAATGACAAGTGCTATGTGTTTTCTGAGAGATTGCTGCAATCTATGCAATTAAGAGTTCAAGCCACTGGAGTCTCCTCAAAAAGATTGGTACCACCTCGTAGGCTAGATATGTAATGAGTGAATGTAACGATGGTAATGAGTGCGCAAGGCAGTCCGATGACTCGAGAATTTGGAACCATACATCTGCCTCAACCAACCTGCGCAAAGCATTATGTTTCACCCTCGCACAAACGGTGACCACATACTTTCAATAAGTTACTTCTCACCACACATAATTATGCGTGTGTACTAGATCGGGTGTACGACCATTCATTTCGCGAGAATAAAGTGTTGATGCAGCTGTTATGCGATGCGCGCTCCCGGATCCACAAAATCCGCCCTTCGCCGAGCTCCACCCCCCCCGGACGACGCCGCCTCAGAGGATTGGATAACTTGTGAATATCGAGAACACGCGATTATGTAACTCATCGTGTAAGAGACAGTGCATGGTTTTGCTCCGTAATCTCGAAGTCGTGTTGGGGGACGAGGGTACGTGTTTACAAGTTTTAAGGTAAGTGGTGGTGGACGCAAGTCAACAGGTTGCCCCTGCACTCAGGATTTAAACACAATCACACAGCGCACACGTGACGCCAGGCATGACATCTTCCTACTCCGGGGGACGCGCGAGCCAGTGTGCGCTTTGAGGGCGGGGTTCGTGTCTGCGACCCTCGACCACCCCGTCTCCCCTGGTGCTGGGCAGTTTTTTCGTTTGCCATTGACCCATCGCATATTGTGTGGCTTCTATCCGAGTTGTGTATACTTTAGATTGAAGTATGCGCCGTTTCTGATTCTTTCCATCAATCGGGAGGTGGTTGTTCCGGTTCCAAAAAATTCTCACGCTTGGTTCGGCACTGGAAATGGTGATTCCTTACTCTCCCGTGAGGTTTTCGTGTTAGGGGGCCATCTTCAAGCCTGTCATTCATTGCTCGCTCAACAATAAGCATTGAGCTTCATGCGTTTGTTATCTGTGGTTCCTCTACACCTCTCCAACTCAATGACTCAGAATTAGTGGGTCGACCCCAAATAAAACATACGTAAACGACTTCGTATCTCCCTCATTTTAACTGCGACCTGCCTTCCTAGTGGCGCTTTGCTTCCGTTGTTATGATAGTAAGGCCAGCCACATCTTAAGAATTTGCTACCCATCCATTCAATAATAGATAAGAAAACATACAATCACACGCATCCCAATTTACATCATTATATGTGCGCAGATTGCAAAGTATGAGTGCTGGATTTGTTTCCCCAGTTAGAAGGTTCCCCACATAGCGTCCAAAGTAAGGAAAGTTTTTATTGGATTAATTTGTTTACGAGAAATACTATCGGCCCAAGCAAGCAAGGTGATAAAGTAATCGACAACAAATAGTTTATCGTTTTGACAAATGCTAATGAAGATTCTAACATTGGTCCTGTCGTGGAGATATGGTAAGGTCATCACGACCGCATTATACTCGTAGAGTGCCTAGAAAGATTTTGGGATCATATGAGGAACATCCGCCCGTGCTTGACAGATGAGACGATGTGGATAGGTTGCGAATGAGGCTCTTCAGCCCTCGCCGAGCTAGCCTTACGACATCTTCATAGATTTACACTATAGTATATATCGCGTACGCGGGGGCTTTATCTCGGGTTTATGCTAGTGTGGCCGTGGCCCCGGCTCTCCGAAAGCAGTGGCCCTCTCCATCCGATGCTCGCACGACGTGCTCTTTGGTAAAAGTGCCAACACATTGGGCCTCTGAACTCGCTGGTCAGGGAAGGTGGATGCATGTAGATATTCCTCTGAAAACAGTAATCAGACCACCCTCTTTCACTACGGATCTAATATTTGGGACACACTAAATGCTTGTGCGTGTTATTTAGTCTGGATTAATGGAATAAGTGTGCGTGCTCCTGAAAGCGCGCTCCGATCTTTTGACAACATTTTCTTTGCTCTCGCAAGCAGGGACTTACGGTTAGACATTCTAACGGTGAATCAACTTTGGGCTAGCTACTGGATGAATCATTACTCTGAACCACACCACAGGGCCTGTGTCAGATTGCTCAAAGTAGACACTGCTGTAACTCACATACGGCACCCTTCTGTCGCGCCAATTGCGCCAGGTTGGTCTGAATTTTACAGCCCACTTCCATCGACACCGCCGTTTAAACGATACCTCCACCGGGCTCGGCCGACTTGACCGCAAATGTTGATATCATCGTAGTGGCACTGGCATACACTGTGTTAGATCGGCCAAACAGTGCGTTGTCACTAGTCCGCTATCTACCCACACATGACCCAGATTGAGCCCCTGCAATACCACTGTCCAGCGTACGCAGGGGTCGAGGGGTATGCTGGCACCCTGTGCGAGCGAAGGCGGCGTGGGAAACCGACATTGTACATATTGAAACAGGCTTGGAGTCGGGGTACGGTGTTCAGTTTGTAATGTAGTTGGTGGCCCATCAAAGTTGTGCACTCAGGATTTAAACACATCACACACCACCGTGCGCATACATATTTTCGGGCCGCATGCAGTGTGTACGGGGTCTTCTGATCGACCACGTCTCCCTGGTGCAGTTTTTTGTGATGACACGCATATGTGTGGGCTCTCCGAGTGTATATATATAATCCCTTTGACTGATAACGAGGGGTATGTGTTGGCAATGAATGGATTCCTCCTAGTTCGTGTTAGGGCCAGTCAGTATCACATGTCGCTCAACCAAAGCTTGAGCTCATGCGTTGTATGGATTCCCTCCCTCATGCTCAGATTGCTGGGTTCGACCTACATCGTACGCTGCGTATCTCGTCCTTAACTACCTTGCCTTCATGGTTGTTGTTTGTATCGAGAGGTAGGCACCACATCTAAATTGTACATCATTCTATATTGAAAACATACATCACCCCTTCCCAATGTACATCATTTTGGGCCAGATGCAAGAGGTGCTGGTTTTGTGGTCCCTCTCATGGAATTTTTATGATGGTTCAATCTATTGGCCCAAGCGGTGTATCGACAACAATAGTTTTCGTTTGACCAAATGATAGATACATTGGTCCGTCTTATGGTAGGTCATCACGACATGTATGTATGCCAAAGTATCATTATGTGCATCCGCCCCGCTGACATGAAGTGGGAGGTGGTGGGCCAAGCATCCTAGCTAGCTACGACATTATGTCATTATAGATATATCCAAGGGTGCTTTCGGGTTTGCGAG
This sequence comes from Triticum urartu, assembly GCF_003073215.2. NCBI lineage: Eukaryota > Viridiplantae > Streptophyta > Magnoliopsida > Poales > Poaceae > Triticum > Triticum urartu. The sequence goes on along the minus strand of NC_053023.1, from coordinate 658,620,475 downwards.
GCAGGTGCCACCAAAGTGCCCCTCTCATCGATCTTCGACGACGTGCCCAACCATGGGCCCGTGCGGTCAAAGTTGTGCATTAGAATTTTGAACATCACAGACCACCCTTTTCACTCATATATATTTGGGCCACATGCTGGTGTGGTTTTCTTCTGGCCCTCTCTAACATTTTTTTGCTGCAAAGACTCGGATGACACTCAACGGACACGGGTATAATATCTTAACCATGTGCGATGCAAGTGCACTGTGAATCACAACGACTGCGCAAGCGCGAGCGAATGTGGAGGTAGTGGCTCAACCGTGTGTGATGCAAGTGCGTTGTACAATCACCATGAATGCGTAAGTGCGAGCAAAGGGTGGAGGTACTGGCTTAACCGTGTGCGATGCAAGTGCGCTGTAAAATCACCACCTGCGCAAGCTAAAGGCAGGTAAGTTTATTTGGAAATTAAGAGGAACCGTGTGCGATAGACCAGCTAGCTAGAAATACAAAAACAAACTACCCGCCTTGAGCGTTGCAAAAATCGGCGGTTTCGCCACTTTTCCTTATTATCATACACGCATATTATTATTGGACCGTGCGCGATCTTGGGCACTCCCGCACCACATCAATTCCTTTACCAAAATTTTAGTAACCGCCGTACTTCAACCGTCGCCCACACTCCTCCAGTACCGACCTTATAGTAAAATTGTAGTAGCCGAGGAATTTGAACCATCGCCCTCTCCCTCATCCGCCACCATCTCCACTCACTGATACGTCTCCAACGTATCTATAATTTTTTATTGCTCGATGCTATATTATCTTCTGCTTTGGACATTACTGGGCTTTATTATCCACTTTTATATTATTTTTGGGACTAACCTATTAACCGGAGGCCCAGCCCAGAATTGATGTTTTTTTTGCCTATTTTAGGTTTCGAAGAAAAGGAATACCAAACGGAGTCCAAACGGAATGAAACCTTCGGGAACGTGATTTTTGGAACGAACAAGACCCAGGAGACTTGGACCCTACGTCAAGCAACCAACAGGGAGGCCATGAGGTAGGGGGCGCACCTACCCCCAAGGCGCGCCCTCCACCCTCGTGGGCCCCCTGTTGCTCCACCGACGTACTTCTTCCTCCTATATATACCTACGTACCCCCAAACGATCAGATACGGAGCCAAAACCCTAATTCCACCGCCGTTACTTTCTGTATCCACAAGATCCCATCTTGGGGCCTGTTCCGTAGCTCCACCGAAGGGGGCATTGATCACGGAGGGCTTCTACATCAACACCATAGCCTCTCCGATGAAGTGTGAGTAGTTTACCTCAGACCTTCGGGTCCATAGTTATTAGCTAGATGGCTTCTTCTCTCTTTTTGGATCTCAATACAAAGTTCTCCCCCTCTATTGTGGAGATCTATTTGATGTAATCTTCTTTTGTGGTGTGTTTGTTGAGACTGATGAATTGCGGGTTTATGATCAAGTTTATCTATGAACAATATTTGAATCTTCTCTGATTTCTTTTATGTATGATTGGTTATCTTTGCAAGTCTCTTCGAATTATCAGTTTGGTTTGGCCTACTATATTTATCTTTCTTGCAATGGGAGAAGTGCTTAGCTTTGGGTTCAATCTTGCGGTGTCCTTTCCCAGTGACAGTAGGGGTAGCAAGGCACGTATTGTATTGTTGCCATCGAGGATAACAAGATGGGGTTTTCATCATATTGCATGAGTTTATCCCTCTACATCATGTCATCTTGCTTAAAGCGTTACTCCATTCTCTTGAACTTCATACTCTAGATGCATGCTGGATAGCGGTCGATGTGTGGAGTAATAGTAGTAGATGCAGGAAGGAGTCGGTCTACTTGTCTTGGACGTGATGGCTACATACATGATCATACCTAGATATTCTCATAACTATGCTCAATTCTATCAATTGCTCAACAGTAATTTGTTCACCCACCGTAAAATACTTATGCTCTTGAGAGAAGCCACTAGTGAAACCTATGGCCCCCGGGTCTATCTTCATCATATTAAATCTTCCAACACTTAGTTATTTACTTTGTTTTTATTTTACTTTGCATCTTTATCATAAAAATACCAAAAATAATATCTTATCGTATCGATCAGATCTCACTCTCGTAAGTGACCGTGTAGGGATTGACAACCCCTTATCGCGTTGATTGCGAGGATTTATTTGTTTTGTGTAGGTGCGAGGGACTCGCGCGTAGCCTCCTACTGGATTGATACCTTGGTTCTCAAAAACTGGGGGAAATACTTATGCTACTTTGCTGCACCACCCTTTCCTCTTCAAGGGATAACCAACGCAAGTGCTCAAGAGGTAGCAAGAAGGATTTCTGGCACCGTTGCCGGGGAGGTCTACGCAAAAGTCAACATACCAAGTACCCATCACAAACCTTTATCTCCCGCATTACATTGTTTGCCATTTGCCTCTCGTTTTCCTCTCCCCCACTTCACCCTTGTCGTTTTATTCACCCTCTCTCTCTATCCTCCCTCTCTTTCTCTATTTGCCTCTTTTTGCTCGTTTGCTTGTGTGTTGGATTGCTTGCTTGTCATTATGGAAAGTACTGTATCTTCTCCGTTGTCTCCCGGGAAAGAAATTCTAAATTTTAAGCAAAGGGAGGGAGAAAATCTAAAAGACGCTTGGTATAGAATTTTCAATGCTCAAAATAGATCTACCAGGAAGCAATCTACTTCTGTTCTTATTTGCAATTTTTATGTAGGCACTACTCCTTGGCACAGATATATATCCTTGATACCATTACTGGAGGGAACTTCTTGGGTGGCCATACTTTTGATTCTTATAATGCTATGATAGATTTGTTTGGGTCACCACCTCTTTTGGTTAATGGAACTACGTTAACTTTGGAGCATGTAATGAAAAGACTTGAAATTATTGAGAATAAGGTTGCTACTGTAGAGTTAATTGAAAATTTGGATAAAAAGATCCACAACCGAATCACTCAATATGGATCTAAAGTAGGAGTCACCTTGAAAAATATTAAAGAAAAGGAACCTATAGTTAATGAGAAAATAAATCAGGATTCCACAAGAATCAATAAACTTGAGGGTATTATTACCAACTTGGGAACCGCTTTTTCTTCCATAAAGAATACTCCAAGTCCTCCCACTAAAATTTCCAAGCTTATGTATGTTTTTAAAAATAAGGGTTAATCTTCTAGTAAGGAAACTGCAGATCTCAAATCTATAAGTATTCATCCCAATCTTTTTGCTATCATTAAGGAACCATTTGTTACCAATGAATTTTTCGATCGTGCGCCTAAAATTTTGATAATTAATAAAAATAAAGAAATTCCTAAGGATGGTAGATGCCTCATTGAAGAATTACCTACCAAAGATGGCAATACCTAGATCTATCCTTGCTTTTTATGCCTAGCTAGGGGCATTAAACGACAGCACTTGTTGGGAGGCAACCCAATTTTATTTTTATTTCTTGATTTTTGCTCCTGTTTAGTAATAAATAATTTATCTATCCTCTGTTTTGGTTGTGTTTTTTTGTGTTTAATTAGTGTTGTTTCCAAGTAGAACGTTGGGAAGACTTGGGGAAAGTCTTGTTAATCTTGTTGTAAAAAATAGAAACTTTAGCGCTCACGAGAACTTCTGCAATTTTTATTTGGAAAGTGTTATTTAGTTAATTAATTTTTCAGATGATTAATAGATAAATTCCTCACGTCCAGAAATTTATTTTAGAATTTTTGGGGTTCCAGATCTTGCGCTAGCTACAGATTACTACAGACTATTTTGTTTTTGACAGATTCTGTTTTTCGTGTGTTGTTTGCTTATTTTGATGAATCTATGGCTAGTAAAATAGTTTATAAACCATAGAGAAGTTGGAATATAGTAGGTTTAACACCAATATAAATAAAGAATGAGTACATTATAGTACCTTGAAGTGGTCTTTTGTTTTCTTTCGCTAACGGAGCTCACGATATTTTCTACTTTAAGTTTTGTGTTGTGAAGTTTTCAAGTTTTGGGTAAAGATTTGATGGATTATGGAACAAGGAGTGGCAAGAGCCTAAGCTTGGCGATGCCCATGGCACCCCCAAGATAATCTAAGGACACCTAAAAGCCAAAGCTTGGGGATGCCCTGGAAGGCATCCCCTCTTTCGTTTACTTCTATCGGTAACTTTACTTGGAGCTATATTTTTATTCACCACATGATATGTGTTTTGCTTGGAACGCCTTGTATGATTTGTGTCTTTATTTTTTTAGTTTACCACAATCATCCTTGCTGTACACACCTTTTGAGAGAGACATACATGATTCAGAAATTATTAGAATACTCTATGTGCTTCACTTATATCTTTTGAGTTATATAGTTTTGCTCTAGTGCTTAACTTATATCTTTTAGAGCACGGTGGTGGATTTGTTTTATAGAAACTATTGATCTCTCATGCTTCACTTAGATTATTTTGAGAGTCTTAAATAGCATGGTAATTTTCTTAGATAATCCTAATATGCTAGGTATACAAGATTAATAATAAAATTCTCTTATGAGTGTGTTGAATACTATGAGAAGTTCGATACTTGATAATTGTTTTGAGATATGGAGATGGTGATATTAGAGTCATGCTAGTTGAGTAGTTGTGAATTTGAGAAATACTTGTGTTAAAATTTGTGATTCTCGTAGCATGCACGTATGGTGAACCGTTATGTGATGAAGTTGGAGCATGATCATGTAGTTGACATTGTATTTGTGGCAAAGCCACCGTTCATAATTCTTTCATACATGTCACTCATGAGTCATTGCATATCCCGGTACACCGCCGGAGGCATTCATATAGAGTCATATTTTTTTCTAAGTATCGAGTTGTAATTCTTGAGTTGTAAGAAAATAAAAGTGTGATGATCATCATTATTAGAGCATTGTCCCAGTGAGGAAAGGATGATGGAGACTATGATTCCCCCACAAGTCAGGATGAGACTCCGGACGAAAAAAAGAGGCCATAAAAAAAGAGAAAAGTCCCAAATAAAAAAATGAGAGAAAAAGAGAGAAGGGACAATGCTATTATCCTTTTACCACACTTGTGCTTCAAAGTAGCACCATGATCTTCATGATAGAGAGTCTCCTTTTTTATCACTCTCATATACTAGTGGGAATTCACACCCACTTAGTTTCTTTTTGAGCTTTCATATACTTATAGATCTAGTGCATCAGTTGCATGGCAATCCCTACTCACTCACATTGATATCTATTGATGGGAATCTCCATAGCCCGTCGATACGCCTAGTTGATGTGAGACTATCTTCTCCCTTTTTGTCTTCTCCACAACCACCATTCTATTCCACCTAAAGTGCTATGTCCATGGCTCACGCTCATGTATTGCGTGAAGATTGAAAAAGTTTTAGAACACCAAAAGTATGAAATAATTGCTTGTCTTGTCATCAGGGTTGTGCATGATTTAAATACTTTGTGCGGTGAAGATAGAGCATAGCCAGACTATATGATTTTTTAGGGATAACTTTCTTTGGCCATGTTATTTTGAGACGACATAATTGCTTAGTTAGTATGCTTGAAGTATTATTTTTATGTCAATATTGAACTTTTGTCTTGAATCTTTCGGATCTGAATACTCATACCACAATTAAGAAGAAATACATTGAAAATATGCCAAGTAGCATTCCACATCAAAAATTCTGTTTTTATCATTTACCTACTCGAGGACGATCAGGAATTAAACTTGGGGATGCTTGATACGTCTCCAACGTATCTATAATTTTTGATTGCTCCATGCTATATTATCTTCTGTTTTGGACATTACTGGGCTTTATTATCCACTTTTATATTATTTTTGGGACTAACCTATTAACCGGAGGCCCAGCCCAGAATTGCTGTTTTTTCCCTATTTTATGGTTTCGAAGAAAAGGAGTGCCAAACGGAATGAAACCTTCGGGAAAGTGATTTTTGGAACGAACAAGACCCAGGAGACTTGGACCCTACGTCAAGCAACCAACAGGGAGGCCATGAGGTAGGGGGCGCACCTACCCCCAAGGCGCGCCCTCCACCCTCGTGGGCCCCCTGTTGCTCCACCGACGTACTTCTTCCTCCTATATATACCTATGTACCCCCAAACGATCAGATATGGAGCCAAAACCCTAATTCCACCGCCGTAACTTTCTGTATCCACAAGATCCCATCTTGGGGCCTGTTCCGGAGCTCCGCCGGAGGGGGCATCGATCACGGAGGGCTTCTACATCAACACCATAGCCTCTTCGATGAAGTGTGAGTAGTTTACCTCAGACCTTCGGGTCCATAGTTATTAGCTAGATAGCTTCTTCTCTCTTTTTGGATCTCAATACAAAGTTCTCCCCCTCTCTTGTGGAGATCTATTCGATGTAATCTTCTTTTGTGGTGTGTTTGTTGAGACCGATGAATTGTGGGTTTATGATCAAGTTTATCTATGAACAATATTTGAATCTTCTCAGAATTCTTTTATGTATGATTGGTTATCTTTGCAAGTCTCTTCGAATTATCAGTTTGGTTTGGCCTACTAGATTGATCTTTCTTGCATGGGAGAAGTGCTTAGCTTTGGGTTCAATCTTGCGGTGTCCTTTCCCAGTGACAGTAGGGGTAGCAAGGCACGTATTGTATTGTTGCCATCGAGGATAACAAGATGGGGTTTTCATCATATTGCATGAGTTTATCCCTCTACATCATGTCATCTTGCTTAAAGCGTTAGTCTATTCTCTTGAACTTCATACTCTAGATGCATGCTGGATAGCGGTTGATGTGTGGAGTAATAGTAGTAGATGCAGGCAGGAGTCGGTCTACTTGTCTTGGATGTGATGCCTATATACATGATCATACGTAGATATTCTCATAACTATGCTCAATTCTGTCAATTGCTCAACAGTAATTTGTTCACCCATCGTAAAATACTTATGCTCTTGGGAGAAGCCACTAGTGAAACCTATGGCCCCCGGGTCTATCTTCATCATATTAAATCTTCCAACACTTAGTTATTTACTTTGCTTTTATTTTACTTTGCATCTTTATCATAAAAATACCAAAAATATTATCTTATCATATCTATCAGATCTCACTCTCGTAAGTGACCGTGTAGGGATTGACAACCCCTTATCGCGTTGGTTGCGAGGATTTATTTGTTTTGTGTAGGTGCGAGGGACTTGCGCGTAGCCTCCTACTAGATTGATACCTTGGTTCTCAAAAACTGAGGGAAATACTTACGCTACTTTGCTGCACCACCCTTTCCTCTTCAAGGGAAAACCAACGCAAGTGCTCAAGAGGTAGCACTCACCATTACTAAAATTTTCAGTAGCCACGGCGTATCCTCAAACAACCCCCTCCACAGTCCCCCACCTAGCCCCCTCCAACCTCGAACCCTATCTCGCGGCCACCGCCGCCGCCGCCAACCCCTGCCTGTCTGCCCGTTCCTCCTAGCTTAGATAATAAAGTTCAGGTTACCTAGCCATTCCCATACAGTCACCCCACTCCCCTGAGTTTTTAGATGAGGCATGCGATGTCCCTCCTCGCCAGATCCACATCACCTGCTCCAGAATGTCTCAGCCTAAGCTCGACCACATATCCCTGGGAGCCCGACGAGCGTTCGTCCAAGAAGAGGTTTATCATGGCCTCTCCGACGGACATTGGCGAGGTGGCCGCCGTTCGCCCCGACCTATCGATCCCGGAGCAACACGTCACCACGGAAGCTGGCAAAGACGTTGACTACGTTGCCATGCTGAAGGCTTCATTTCAGCGGGCTAGCATATTACTGTATCTCTGGAAAGCTAGTTATGACATCAAGCTTGTCGAAAGCGACGGATTCACGTGGGCCATGTCACAGGTTAAGTGGTCCATCCCCAACCCCTCTGGTTCAACCACCGTCGATCTCTTTGATGGCCCTGCCGCTGATCTCCTCCGCCAAGCGATCGAGGATTTGCGATCCTTATACGCCATCAAGCCCATTTTGTCATTTCTGAAGGACACGTTCTACGGCGGCGGCTTGGGATCCTCAATTGCCAAGTCAGATCTCATCGACCACGACCATGACCATAAGGAGGGCACCCACAAAGGTTCTTCCATGGTGAAACAGCCCATCTGTGACATCAGAGAGTGCACCATGGGTCTGTGCTCTACCAACTGGAAGGATCCCGTCCATGAAATGTGAGGCAACATCCTATCAGCAAATCTTACTTTTTCTAGCTTGCTAACCCATACCCTTTGTTGTAGTAGCACTTGCCGTGCGGTGCTTTAACTATGCCATGTTTACTTATTTTAGTTATGCAAAAATGTATTATTTGATAGGGCTATGTGATGTTTAAGTATGAATTGTCCACTTCAGTTTCACGAATGGCTATATTTGGTTGTTTATAGTGAGCAGATGCCTTGTTTATCTATATTTGGTTGTTAGGTTGGTTGAAGTGAGCATTTTTTCAGTTATCAAGTAGATGCCTTGTTTTTATGTATTTGGTTCGTAGTTTGGTTGCAGTGAACATTTATCCAATTATCAAGTAGATGCCTTGTTTATCTATATTTGGTTGTTAGGTTGCTTTTTTTAGCATTTGTCTAATTTTCAAGCAGTTGTCTTATTTATCTGTATCTACTTGTTAGGTTGGTTGCAGTGTGCATGTCCAGTTTTCAAGCATATGCCATGTTTATCTGTATTTGCTTGTTAGGTTGGTTGCAATGAGACTCTGTCTAGTTTTCAATGGCTATATTTGGTTGTTATACTAATCATTTATGCCTTGTTTATTTCAGTCATTCACAATGTGTTGTTCATTATGTGCAAGTCGGAACTGTGCCGCTCGACTGCATCAATACCAGTTTGAATGGCTATATTTGGTTCCAGTTATGCCTGTTGTAGTTAACACATGCCCTTTATTTCAGTTTTACACATTTATCCAGTGTGATGTTTAAGCACTACCTACGTTCTATTCATTTTCAACAATACCAGTTTGAATTGCAATATTTGATGGATGTTAAGCCTGCTGTCGGTAACATTGCATTCCATTTTATATCTGCTTTAACAGCATGCTGAAACCAACACATTCAAGCTATCATTTGGAGATGATGTTTTTTACCTTTGCTATATTTGTTTGATGTTAAGGTTGCTATGCTTATCATGCCTTTCCACTACTTATGCGGGACAACAATAGGAGTGGCCACCATTTTTCGCCGAGGTTAGCTTCATCCCTCGGCTTGTACTCCCCCCATGGTTCCATAATGTAGTGCATATAGATCTAGGCCTGGACACTTGTTAGCTTCTAATATTGACTTGTTGCTTGTAGGTACATATGCCCTTGGCAAGGATCCACGCATCAACCCTTTTTGTGTATGGGGAAATGAGATATTCATGAACAAGCATCAAGTGAGGAAACTGATAAGGATTATTAGCAAAAAGATACAAATGGTGGCAAGAAAATTATTTGTTATGCTCTATCCAACACAACAATGAGCTGTAGGATGGTAACTACAAACCCTGCAGCCTTCTCTTTTTACTGCACGTAATGAGTTGTTAGACAAAAATGTCTGAATCTTTTTCGTTCGTAGTGGTTCCCGAAGCAGATCACTCAAGATTACCTTGCAAAGTACATGATTGGTGGACACAGAATGAAGGTTAAAGTATTTCATCCAGACTACAATGAGCATCGAGAAGTCGTAAGGAAGACGGTAAAGGATGGACGGGCAGCCATCACAAGGGGTTGGCCTAGAGTCGTGCACGCATTACGCATGGAGGAGGTCACAATACGGGCATTCCACTTCAGCTTCTCTAGCAACAAGAATGTCTTTCGCCTCTCTCTTTACAGTCTTTAGTACAACTGTGGTTCATCATTCTTTACTCGGCGCTTCTGTAGTTCTTCAGTATATGTACTTGTTCATCGAATTATGCATCCGTGGTTGAACCTATATTTGTAATAAACATGGTTGGATATGAAATAAGTGATTGCCTACTTTCAAATTCAAAACATGTGATTTTTAAATTAGGGATTACATTGAACATGGTTTGCGAAAGCGAAACATCTGCGATAAACGTGGAGTGTCACAGCCCTAGAATTTTCTTGTAAATAGTTGCATCAGAGTGCATCATGCATCATGTCTAGATTCAAGAAACTTGAATTGAGGAAATTTGGAAGCCTCAAAATTTTAATTAAAAGTAGGGCAAAGAACCCTGGAAAAATGCATTAATTTTTTTCCAAAATGTTCTTATTAATTGTTTGATATTTTAGGAAAGGCTTTTGCACCAAACCAAAAATAATGAACATTTTTAAGGAATATTTGGAACTTCGAATTTAAATCGTTATCCTATTTGAATTTGAATTTATATTCATATAATTAGAATATAACTTCAAAAGCCACTGAAATGTTTTATGTGCTTTGGAAAAATCCATCTAGCAACATAAACATATTTCAGAGAAGTTGGCACTGGTTTTGAATCTTGTTTGAATTTAAAATAGTGGCCAAATAGGTAAAGAGAAAACAAACAAAAAATAAAATAGAACAGAAAGAACTCACTTGACCCAACTTACCTGGCCGGCCCAACCCAGCTGGCCGCTGCCAGTCGTCCTGTACCTCTGCCAGTAGGCAGAGGCAGGACAGCGAGCGCGCGCGCCCGAGCGGCCACCTCCTGCTTCGCCGTGTCGACGCCTCCTTCCTCCCAACCCCGCGCCCAGGAGATGTGGACAAGGCCCATGCTGATCCCCCTTCTCCCCTGGCCATTTTCCTCTCTCCCTCCTTGTTCTTAGCCCGAACAGAGAGCCCCGCCGGCCACCGCAGCCGCACACGCGCCCACCGTTGCCCCCTGACAAACCACCATCCTCAGAAGCTCCGCCGTCGACCTCTACGCCGTCTGCACTGAGCCACGCAACGGCAAGAGCCTTGGAGCATCGTCCCCGATGTCTTCTTCCTCCTCGGGCTACCGAGATCGCCAACGACCTCCCGTCGTCACCAGCCCCTCCCCGAGCATGCCGAGGCCTCCGTTCAACTCGCTGTGAGCTGCTGCGTCTTTCCCCCTCCTTCCCGAGCTCGTTCCTTTCCTGTAGCCGCTGATTCCACCGGAGCCGCGAGCTCGGCTCCGCCGGCCAAGTCACCGCCGTGGCCGCCGCCACCACAGCTTGCGTCCGAGCTCACCGTTGCACTCACCGCACTCCCGCAAGTCGAACACTGATACGTCTCGAGCGTATGTATAATTTATGAATTATTCATGCTATTATATTATCAACCTTGGATGTTTTATATGCATTTATATGCTATTTTATATGATTTTTTGGGACTAACCTATTAACCTAGTGCCTAGTGCCATTTTCTATTTTTCCTTGTTTTTGAGTTTTATAGAAAAGGAATAACAAACGGAGTCCAATTGACATGCCAATTTTTGATGATTTTTTATGGACCAATAGAAGACCCCAGAGTAAAAGAGTTGGGCCAGGAGAGTCATGGGGCATCCACGAGGGTGCCCCCCCAGACGCGTGGGCCTTCCTCGTGGACGCCTCAGGCACCTCCTTGAC
>NC_053023.1:658340660-658607635 GCF_003073215.2 Triticum urartu | reverse complement strand
TTTGCAAACAAGAAGACATACCCAAACAGTGAGATCAACACAGCGAATCATGTGAAACAACATGGAAAGAAAAAAGAACGAAGCACTTGGGCGGCCAATGCTTACCAAGAAGGTGGACATGTCGGTTTTTGTAAGGACTTTGGTATATGAAGTGCGAACTGCGGCCCAATCTGTTGCCGGTGCAACTGCACGGGCCGGAGCAGATGCAAGTGCATGTGTTGTTGCAGGTGCCGAAACCGCTGCTGCTGCCGGAGATGGTGCTCCTTGTAGAGCTGGTGCCGGTGTCGGAGCAGGTGCCGGTGTCGATGCCCGATCCTCCGGTAGATCAGACTGATCCGCTGACGCGGTCGGTGCCCAATCCTCAGCTGGATTAGACTGAGCTGGTGCCGCTATCAGTGCTAGAGCAACTGTCGGTGCTCGATCTGTGCGAGACAGCGGCGATCGTGTCTGGTCTGCTATGATCAGCTTTCTAACTTGACTAGGATCCATGACCGTGATCCAGTCTTTTTCTTCATTTCTTTTAAACGCGAGAAGGACTAATTGTGGCATTTTTGTTAAACCAAACTGCAGTTCATCATAGGGATTCAGCTTGTACTTAGCCAACAGACTGATCCAATTTTTTCCAGTAATATAAGTGATGGACAGTGCCTTCGTTACTGACACAACATAAGAAGTCAAACCTGCAAAAATAGCCATCGTAGAGCAAACCAAACGGTTTATTCTATGATGAATGTCACATGGAAAAACCTGCATCGTAAAATTGCAGGAAAAGAAAGAAAACATGACATTAAATCAATAAGATTTAGACAGTAAATCAATAAGATTTACTTGATGTGACACGAGTGAATCCTTACCAAGAAATTACTATGTTGAAGTACTAAACAGAAGATTGATCGTTCAACTACGCGTGGCATGCAGGGGCCCCGCCTACTCCCACAAGCAGGACAGTCCAAAGGTCGTGACAAATCGTATGGACCGAACATCCATGGGGCTGGAAATCCTGGTGGGTGCGATAAACCCTGCAATGCATACAGATATTGGAGTGTAACCATAATTGATAGACCGTCCTCACAAAAAATATGATATGGATACTTCAAAATATATTGACTGAATTGAGTGGACAGACATAAACATAGACCGTTCTCAGGACTGACCACACACCAAAAGCGGCAGTACTAATAAACAATACAGGGTTCACAAACACAAATCAAGTACTGAAAAATAGTACTTACTATAGACAAGCAAAGTTGCACTAACTAAACTCTGTAGACTATTTTTTGCCACTGACCAACGGGATGAACCCCGCATAACTGACTAGGCCATGGACTTCGTGTGAGATGTCTACATGCACCATCACCATCTTGTCAACCTTGGAGAACCTAACAGAGTGGTATTTCCACTCATAAACATGATGATGAAGACAGGCCGCATCAGATTTGTTGGTAAGCTTTACAAGAACCACACCCTTCGTAATCGAAGGCACAGCCAGGAAATTGTTGTGGTCAAGTACAGCCTCGAGTACATGCCTGACAACAATGCTACAGGAAAACACTAGTTCAGGACACGTGGAGACAAGGACACAGCAGCTAGATAGTTCAGCAGTAGAACTCATCATCAGGTCTTCCAGTTCACACGACATGACTTTGAGAACTTCATCTCCACCGCGGACCTGGTTCTAATTCAAACAGAAACCATATTTTATAACTACCTCCGTTCATAAATATAAGATGATTTTCGATATTATACTGCATATATGACTACATATACGCACAGAAATGAGTGAACAAAGACACTAGAACATGTCTTCAAAGGCATGAGAGCGGAGGGATTACATGCAATATCCATAACACAAGTTACTGAGGCAAATATACCCTCTTAAAAGGTAGCATTGATGTTCATAAAGTACTAGTTGAAAGTAATCTATAAGAAATCAGTGTCAACCTCTCGCATGTTTTGGTCAAAAGAGGAATTTAGAACCGTCATTTGGCACACAAAAATCACATGCAAGATCACCCAGAAAGTTGTACTACTAGTACTAGTACTGCGTGTTAGATGAAAAAACACGATCAAGATCGAGAAAAAGATCGTCAAGAAGAGATATTACCTGGACTTGCTTAATGAGGGATCCCGGAGAGGGGGGCTTGTACAGGGCGATGGCTTTGAGCTTGTCTGCGGTAGTCTCGGCGAGGTGCTTGCGCTTCTTCGTACCATGAGCCTCGACGGTTTTGGCCGGAGCCATAGACATCACTTCGGCCGGTGCTCCAGCGTCCATCAAGAAACTGTCAAATAGAAATAAAAGAAAAGAAACCATAATCACAAACCCAAAAGAAGAAAAGAGAGGGAGTTATAGGATCAGACTCGGGGTTGCAAGACCGGGCCTTGGCCAGAATCAACACCATTGATGCGCTCACCTTTCCTTCTTTGGGAGAGAAGAACAATGGCAGAAGCAGGTCGGGGTTTTCTTGAAGAAATGAGGAAAAAGATGAGGCAGAAGCGAGGGTTGGGTAGAGACGAAGCTGAGAGAGAAGAGTGAAATGATGGTTGCTTCGTCCGTTCAACTTACTGCTGGAAAGGAGGGGGTTTTGTGATTTGACGGCTCATTGGGCATTACTGCGGCGCTTCGATCGGGGTAGTCTACCGTCAATCTACTACGGAGTAATTTAGTGCATGGCTGGTGGACCCCGATGTTGGCTGTCCCACACATCGACCAAAGTGAGTAATTTAGTGCATGGCTGGAGGAGGATCCGCACGATAGAGCGTGTCCACTGTTTTTCAGAAGAAAAAAAATGATTACAGCAAGCGTTTCCACTCTTATGACGGAGGAGTGCGAAACACGGCAGCCACTTGAACATACACAGTGATCCTACTACTAGGCATGTGCAGTGGTTCATACGTCAGTACTACACAATCTTGTTGCTAGTGTAGTAAGATATGACGATAACAAATGATGTTGTGCGCATGTCAACTACTCCTATATGTAACATAGTACCGCTTTTTCGACTGTCCGATCGAGAATGGATGGTGAGATCAATGTTAATAGAACTAGGTCCACAGCACACGGAGAGTACGGTGCTACAGTACTCCACGAAACATGAACCACATGAAGCACGAATAGTGTTAGGCAGGGTGTATGAAGGGTGCACGGGATGGGAGAAAAAGTTCCCTTCTCGACCCACTTTTGGGTGTTTGGCAGAGTGCATGAAGGGTGCATGAGTCCACACTAGTAGGTTGACAAAAATACACGAAGAGGAAACAACTATATTGAGATGAGAATGCAACCAAACACACCCACACGCTTTGTGCTACAGTGACTGATCTGCACCGTCTGAGTTTGATCCAACGGTCATGTTGCACCGAGACATGGACATGCCCATCTGGAGGGTTTAGCCCGACGGCCGGCATCGTCGCGCTGGCACGACGGTAGGCATCACACAGCCGCAACACGTGCGTGGCAACTTGGTTCACCAAGTGGCTGAGGCGATCCTGGACCTCGTCACAATAGGCCCGCTCGTGCTCCAGCCGGCTCCCCTGACGGCCTATCGTATCTCCCGCTTTCTGCAGCAACGCCGGCGACGCCTCGAGCATCTTTGTGGTGGACGCCTGCCGCTTTTGAAGCTCCGTGAACTCCCGCACATAACGGAGGAGCATGGCACCCCTCTCCTCCTTGAGCTCACGGAGCTCCACGTCCTTGGCCCTAAGCTCCGCATCCTTGGCATGGAGCTCCTATGTCAAGAGCCTCACCTCGGACTCCGTGATCTGCTGCGCCGCCATGGCACCAGGTAGAAGCAATGGGGAGAGGAAGCAAAGGGGGCGAAACGCCTGAAAGGCAATGCAATCTACGGGAAGGCGGAGGGAGCGGGGGAATCTTTTGGTTTTCACCACGGTAAAACACCAGTCGACGACTTCTCACATCAGGGAGCAGTGGGTACAAGCGGAGTCATCGTGAATCATTATTGCCGTGCCTGCTCCCGTCAATCAAAAAATTAAAAATCCTGCCACGCCTGCTCCCGTCAATCAAAAAATTAAAAATCCTGCCGCACCCAAACACCAGAGCAACACCGCGGTGGATATTTAAATTTACCTGCCGGCAAGTAGATAAAAAAAGGGGTGAAAAAACAAATGTGGCGGCGGCCTAGCTAATCGGTCAAACTAGCCCAACTAGCTAGCCACCGTGCTTCACTGATGTACTCAGCGGGAAAGGTGGTCTTTCATGATTTGACGACTCATTTACTTGCTTCAGCGCTACGACCGAGGAGGACCCATAAAACGCGTGGTAGGGCGTCCCACGTCAGGAAGAATATATGCGTGCACCACCCGGGAGGACCCCGAAACCGCGCGGTAGGGTGTGCCACGTCTCGGCACGGAGGAAAAATGTGCATGTAAAAATATACTGTATCAGACGTAGTAGAGTACCTATGGTTCGACCTCGGGACCCAGCCAGTCGGTTGAAAACACCCCACTAGCCACACAGCTTCATCATGCAAACGTGGCATGGAGGATAGATGTGGTTAGCTCTGTCTCGACCAGCCACAACGTCTCTTGTTCTAGGCGATTCTTCTATTTTCCAAGTTTTTTTAGTTGTAATAACACCACAGCAAGCTAGCGCCGCTCTTCGTGTGTGCCCGTGCAAAGGTTAGATGATGGAGAGAAGAGAGATTGAGATCACAGACCTGGGACCCACCAGTAAGTGAGATAACGTGTCAGGACCCCGATTCTAAGTCACACCAATCTAGCCTGTAACACCTCATATCACTTTGCGGCCTCACGCACGGTATTCCCACGGGTGTCGCCTTACCATGGCTTGGGACCGTTTGCGCCTTTTGGCCCACGTATATGATAGTGTTGCTAGCATCCATATGACAGAGAACCCGGGCCGACATGACTAGTCGTGAACCCAAAGTGGCACTAACTTACGGGAACAGGCATACATGAATCAACATCGAGCATGTCGGCCAGTAGCATGTGAATCCGGGTTGTAGCACTGGGCTAACAGGACTCCGGATGTCACCGCGTGACATTTCCCCGAAGGGACAGACACAGGAACGAAGTGAATCACATGCTGGCCAGTCAAGTGCTCCGGAGCAGTAGTGCTGGGCTAGCAGGACTCTGGTGAACCGGGCTGTAGCGGACTACTATGGCTCATGGAAGCACAAGACTACATTTCCCCATAAGAGAGGCTACCAAGGATAAACAACTAGGTTGTCGGATCCCACACATACCAAGCATTTCAATCATACACACAATATGCTCGATATGTGTAAATACAACATGGCATCACAACATAACTCTACTACTCAAGTATTTATTCATTAGGCTCCGAGGAGCGAGATATTACAAACATGGGTCCCATGACCCAACAATCATAGCATACAAATCAAAACACATGCGGAAGCTTAACATGTCTGAGTACAGACATCTACAAATGAAAAGGCCTGAGAAGCCTGACTATCTACCAGACCCTCCCAAGGGTACAAGATCGTAACTGAGGTACCAAGCTAAACGTCGAAGTCCAAGCGGAACTACTAGTGATACTGACGTCTCTCTGCAAAACATAAATTAAGCAAACGTGAGTACAAATGTACCCAGCAAGACTTACATCAGAACTAGCTACATATGCATCATTATCAACAAAAGGGATGGTGGGGTTTAACTGTAGCAAGCTAGCTTTTGACTCAGTGGCTAACCTGAACTACGACTGCAAGTAACTCTTTTGAGGTGGCGCACACGAGTCCACATATTCACCATTCAATACACCACTATGGATCCGCTCCCGTCTCCCTACGAGAAGGCCATCCATAGCACTCACACTCATCTTGCGATTTTTAGAGTATCCACTTTCACTTGTCTATGAACTATGCAAGGGGTCCAAGTTTCCATATCCGAGGAATCCGGCTATTCGAATAGATAATGATAACCCTGCAGGGGTGTACTTCTTCACACACGCTCCCACCACTTACCGTCGTTTACACGATATGTACTCGGCAACCTTCAAGCGGAAGCCCAACGAGGGTGTTGGCCACGGCCTACCTAAACACCTAAGTCTCTAGTCCAGGTTTATCGCCTATTTAGGTTCCATCCGCAGGGAGTCCGGCCGAGGTTTCCACATACGGCCCCGAACGATGTGAACAGGGTTCCCGAGACACCAAACGGGCACCCGGTACACCGTGCCACGGTGTATCTACCGCAACATAGCCCACCCCTAGGGTCAACGCTACGCACGGCCGCCAACACATAACCTACAAACGCCAGAAACTAGTTCTAACTCCTGGACAGAGTACTAGGGTGATTAAGAAGCCGAGAGGGTCAATTAAGGATCCCAATGAGTGGTAGTAGTTGTTCATGGATCACAGACATAGAACTCAGTTCCTGAGGATGGCTGCAATGAGACAACCCACCATGTACTCCTACATGGCCTCTCACCGCTACCTTTACCAAATCGTGTTCACACACTTAGCTCACACACAGTAGGACATGTTCACACACCTCCGATTCATCTTTGATGAATCAGACCCGACACAACTCTATGCAATAGCAGGCATGACAAACAAGCATGAATGAGTAGGCACATCAGGGCTCAAACAACTCCTACTCATGCTAGTGGGTTTCATCTATTTACTTTGGCAATGACAGGTCATGCAGAGGATAAGGGGTTCAACTACCGCAGCAAGTAACAGATGAATCGTTGTTGTCCTAATGCAGTAAAAGAGAGCCGGAGCAAGAGAGTGGGATTGTATCGGAATGAACAAGGGGGGTTTGCTTGCCTGGCACTTCTGAAGATATCATTGGGTCTTCATCAGTGTCAACGATCACAGCGTCGGTACAACGTCTATCGAGAGGGGACAAATACCGGCAATAGAGAAAGAAACATAATCAATACAATGCACAATATGATGCATGATCATGACATGTCAATATGCTGTGGTTTGAGCTAATGCAACTAGCAACATGTTAAATGGAGTTGGTTTGAACCCTAGGTTCAAATTCAAACTCCATATGTGAGAGTTTAAATTCTATTTATGTGAATTGGCCTAAACAGCAGCCATAAGTTGTTCTAACATGCATGAAAGTAGCATAAATGGATAGATTGGATTTTTCTGATAATTTTTCATATATAAATTATTTCATTTGGAGTTACGGTTGAATTTCTATGGTTTTTGGAAGTTTTGGACATTTTCTGAATTAAATAAATCATTTATGATTTATTTAAAATCCAGAAAGCATTACTGCGTCAGCCTGACGTCGGAATGATGTCATCAAGTCAACAGCGTTAGCCCAGGTCAAACCTGACGCTGGGACCCACTGGTCAGTGACTAGGCTAATTAACAGAGATTGTTAGTGCTAATTTAATCCTAACTAAAGTGTCAGTGGGGCATGGGCCCACATGTCAGTAGCTAAGCTAAATTAGCTAGGATTAGTTAATCCTAATCTAGGTTAGTTAGTAGGGCGGCCCCACCTGTCATTGAGCCAGGGGAGGTCAAACCCCCTGGTCAACTGGGGCTAACGCGCCGGCGTTTAGCCGCTGGCGGCAGCAGACATGGCGGAGGGCGCGGGATTGCTCCTTCGGCGCCCAATCGAGCAGCGGAGGGCACGCGCGGGGAGCTGGGGCTCGCCCGCATCCAGGGCGGCATGCGGCAGCAGCGGGGACGGCCGAAGCTCACCGGAAACGAGCTCGGGGCGGCGCCGACGTTCGGGAGTTTGTGGCTACGGGGCTGCAGTGGCCGTGGTAGCGCGTTCATGGCACCTACAGCAGCTACGCGAGGCGGCGAGCATGTTGGACACGACGCCCAGGCCATTTGGTTGCCGGGGCCACGTCGGCGGCGGGCGCAAGCGGTGGCGGGTGCGGTCAAGCTTGGAGCGGTCACTGCGGCACGCGAGGAAGAGAACGGAGAGGGGGGAACGGCCAGCAGCTCACCACGGTCACGACGAGCGGGTCGGCGAGGTCGGGGAGGAGCTGATGAAGACGGGAGGTCGCCGGCGATCTTGGCGGCCGAACGATGAAGACGAGGTCGGGGGCGGCGTTTTGGGGCGTCCGGCGTCGAGCGAGTCTACGAGGAGGACGAGGGCATCGAGGCGAAGGTCATGGACACGTCGACGAGGCGCGGTAGGGCCGGTGGCTGCGGCGTTACGACGGCGCGGCCGTGGCTGTGCTTGGGCTAGAGAGGGAGAGGAAGCAGAGGAGGGGGAAGAGGTCGGGAGAGAGTGAGAGAGTTCCAGGGGGTGGCGTGGCGCGTGTAGAGAAGGCCAGGGCAATCAGGGAGGCAGGAGGTGGCGTGGCGCGTGTAGAGAAGGCCAGGGCAATCAGGGAAGCAGGAGGTGGCGAGGCGCGTGCGTGTGCGCCGCGGGCACACGCCCTCCTGCCCACTGGCAGGAGGTGGAAGACGACAGGGAGGTGGAGGTGGGCTGGGCTGGCTCTGCCCGGCTGGGCTGCTACAGTGGTGGGCCGGTTGGCCCACCAGGTAGGTTATCCCTCTTTCTCTTTTAATTTTGTTTTCTATTATTCAGTAGTCTTTAGGGCTTTATTAAAAATACTTAGACACTTCCAAAAATCACCAAACTGCTCATGCTCACTGTACGGAATAAACCCAACATGGAACATTTTAGTTTAGGATTATTTGGACATTATTTCTTATATATTAGAAATAATTCCAACCCAAATATATTATTGATTTAAATCAAAGGCCCAAATAAATTATTTCTGTGACTCCAAAAATATTGGTTTGAATTTCACCTCATGCCAATATTATCACAGAATAACAGGAACATTTTCTTGGACCCATTTGATGAGATTTAAATGTTGGTTATTTTTAAAGGTTTTCTGAGGCTTGGAAAATTCCTCAATTCAAATTTCAATTGAATTTAAACATGATGCAGCAACCAAACTAGTCCAAGGCCAGGGTAAAGCTAGGGCTGTGACATAACGGTCATGCACGTGTTGACCAGGCACTCCCTCTACTCTACTCAACGCAAGTACTGTATAAAATCAAGTTATGGGACAAAGCCAACAACCGTTCGTTTTTTCAGGCTATCGAATTAGGCTTTGTAGTCCAGGTTACCAGTTCGAATCTCGTCTTTCAGATTTGTTAGTTTTAGGTCCAAATTTGATTAATGACAAGTGGGACCCCCGTCTGTTGTTCCGATATTTCAGTGTAGGATGGTTTTTTTGAACAAACACTTTGCGCGGTTAGACAAGTAACGACACGAGTTACACGTTTTTTGCAAGTTTACGAACAAAAATGACAGCGGCATAGAATATCACATCCACCCCGCAGCTTAGATACTATGGTGATACGAGTTTTTACACCGTTGGAAGTGAGATCCAATGGCTTGGGAGTAGCCTTTGTAATTATGCGCAATTTCCTAACTCTCCAAAGGTTTTTTTGCAAATAAAACATTCAGGCCTCGTGTGTGCCGCTACATCTTCGATCCAACGGCTCCCCGGTGCTCATATTAGGTGCTCCCCGTAGCTTAATTACCCGCTACGGTGATTGGAGTAGTTGTGGGTTGAATGCTACGAAAATATAATCTAAACCGACCGGAATAAATGCCTACACAAATTAATCCAAGGTTGGAGTGCCCCTCGCAATGTAAATAGCTCCGGCTTTGCGAGGGATGGAGAGGTAGTAGCTTCAACGCGTGGAAGATACTGTGTGAGAAAGCGAGGTCGATCGAGAGACATATAGATAGAGAGACAAAGTGAGTGTGGTCCGACATTCATTGAACAAATATATATGCTCTAGAGAGATATTGTCCGATTGAGCTTTTTGTCAAGGGTGAGGGCTGTAAGATAGAGCTTGAGAGATGATCCAGTCATAGACGTGTAGATATATTTTGTGCGTGAGAGGAAGCAAGGTCAACCGATCACATAGGGTCGCCGTACGATCGAAAGAGTGAGACGGGTTGGAGAGAGTGACCTAGATAGACGATGTGCGTGAGAGAGTATACAATGTGAATAGGTCGAATTGGGCTCAACATGGTGATATATCGTTTTTGTCCGAGAAAGAGCGAGGTCAATCGAGACATATGGAGAGAGAGAGATAAAGATTGAGTGAGCGTGGCCCACCATGAGGTCGAAAGAGTGGTGGCGGCTTGGATGGACTGACCTAGATAGACAATCTGCGTGAGAGAGTATAGAGTGTGTCGATCGAGGCCCGAACAGGGAGATATATCATTTGTGTGTGAAAGAAAACGAGGTTAAACAAGACTCAGATAAAGAGAGCGAGATTGAGCGAGTGTGGCCCGCCGTGTCGAAGAAAGAGTGAGACAGTCTCGAGGGAGTGACCTAGATATACAACGTGCGTGCGTGCGCATGCATGAGAGGTTGGGGGCTAGATAGGCAATGCATGTATTTAGCGCGAGAGGGTGAGAGGGAGAGGGGGGAGAGAGAGAGCTCGGCATGGGGTGCAATGGTGGGTGTGTGAGGTAAATACATTTGGTAACAGAGTGGAAAAAGGGGTTGTGTAGTTGAGAGACTAAGAGATCGAAACATGGAGAGAAAGAATGAACGTGTGTTGGAAACCGATAGCTTCCTAAGGTGGTTAGGAGAGGAAGATTGACCGATACAGGAAGTATGTAGGGTTTGTGCGGGGGGGGCTAAAAACAACATTTGAATGTACATAGTACGAGACTTAATATCGGTGTTTCAATTCGGTGTACATTGTGAGATTTGAACCGAGGACCAGGCATGCGGGTAATTATTTCGAATTCGTGCCATACTAAGATTCAAAAAGTTGACATTGACTCAGTTTGTTGTGCTATTTTGTAGATCATATGTTTGAATCCATCCAAAAGTTTTCTCACTACCATGGTGTTCATCATATACATATGAATTTGTATTAAAAAAGTAGCGTGGATACAGTGAAATGTGAAATCCACGTTAGAATTGGAGATCTCTACGTGACACGCACTCTAATTCAAATAACTAACTACGTGACACACACTCTAATTCAAATAACTAATTATGTGACACACACTCTAATCCACGTTAGCGTGGGTACCGTTCTGATTTTTTTTTTCAAATAACTCCTCATTAATTAATTTATAGTACTCCCTCTGCTTTTATAAGACCGTGAAGACATTTCAGACAATGTGCAAAATAGTTCATTTTAAGTTGTCTGAAACGACTTACAAAAGTGAACGGATGGAGTATCTCGTTTCGAATGACTGATTATTGCAAGGAAAACACGGGCATGGTAATACATACAGATTCGTTTGTAAATGAAAGAAGATTCGTTTGCATTCTCAAATGTAGGCGCACCAGGCAAACCAGGGTCGTGTCGGGGTGGACGCTGCTTCGGTGCCTTAAAGGCAACTGCCTTTGGGTCACTGACATGTGGGCCAGCCACCTGTTGGGCCCATATGTCATGGACACAAAGGCAGGTGCCTTAAGGCACCGAAGCATAGTCCTGTCGGGGTGGTCGCGTGTGTCGGACGGATGCGTAGCACCCAGCCACCCACCCCCTCCCCTCCCCCCCCAAAAAAAGGATGACGACAATATAAGTTCGCGCTTCCACGTTTCGGATTGAAATATCTGGCGGCCCCAATTCTAGCCCTAAAAAATCTCTCTTCTCCACCATCCCCTTCCGCGCCCAGATTTCTCAAATCCCTAATTCGCCGCCAACCCTTGAATCGCCCCTCATCTCGTCTCTTTCCCCACTGCTCCCCACCTCTGTGCCGGATGACGGCGACGAAGACGACGGTTGCGCTTCACCACCGCACCGGAGTTACCTCATCTACGCCCTCGTCCACCGCACCGGGTGGTCCACCGACAACGTCGGCCGCCACAACCAACGTGCCTCATAGACACCGAGTTCCACCGCATCAAGTACGCTTCACCGACGCCGTCTCCCAGCTCACCGGGGCTACTTCACCGAGCACATCGTCGCACCTCCGCCCCCCGAGGCCATTGGGGCTTCACCAACGGTCTCGCCCACCGCATCGTAGCGCTCCGCTGCCACTCAAGATCTGCATCCGTGCGCGGCCAGCCAACGCCAGCGCATCACCCTCAACGGCTCTGAAGTGACCCGCACTCTAGCTAGGCGAGCATGCCCAAACGCCGGCCCGAACTAGGTATCCACACATCACTCCCTTGTGCACTGTTTTGACGATGTTTGGATATCCTTTCACTGCTCTCTTAGCTTAGACGCCTATGCAACTCTGACCTTAACTCCTATTTCTTCTGGAGATATCATCTGACACAAGAAATCCATATTTTAGCGAAGCATGACGGCGCTACGGGATCTAGTACACATCCTGCACACCCGTATAACCTTGTAAGTATCTGTCCTCCGGTACAACATCAAGGGCGATTCCTCTTATTTGATCAACCATTCGCCATGTCAAAAATGCAGAGGGGGATGCAAGGAGCACAAGGCCTGCACATCCAAGCAAGTGGTAACATGGACTTGTACATGGAACATCCGAACCGCAAGCAGAGCTGCAGTGAGCCTATACAACGAGCTAGCGTAAGTCCCTGCATTTCATTTAATTTGTACTGGCATTCGTGTATGATTTGTGTGCAGTGGCTAATCCATGAATTCAAGTTATCAGGGGCGAACATTTAACTTAAAAAATACGAAGGCACTTGCACTCCGGAAATCAACATAACTTGAGAAATGTGAAGCTACATGCACTTTGAAAACCAGCTAATGATCCAAAGTAGTTCAGATTATAAACACTAAATGATGCAAGCACCAAAAAATACAAAATGCAACATGGTGTACAAGGACTACAAACATGGTCTGTACCTGCTTGAATTATTTGTTCTCTGGCTAAAAATATCGAAGTGTAATTGCACGTATAACCAGTGCGCAAACTGCATATCAATATATCTATCCTGCACAAGTATGCCAATAATTTGAAACAACAGATTAGAAAAGTATTTATACTATTTTGTTATGATACGGGGACTTTTTGGTAGATGGCCTCGACGTTTCCTCAAGCTATGAAAATGCACTATAATTTGCTTGTCATCAATGCCTGCAAATCTCTGTCTCTCTCAACATAGTAGATCATCATTCTCTCCCTAATAATAAAGCACGGATTAAGTCTCCGGGTTCACCGTTGGCGTTTTTACAAAACAATCCCTGTTGTTCATGGTATTCAACCCGCAGTGAACGAAATAAGTCAACCCAAAACGTACAAGCGACAGAAAAGAAGAAAACGAGTTGAACAAGCCGGACCACCCACGATCCCATCTTCCACCTCTAGCGCGCCTCACCCCAGCCCGCCGCCGGTCCCAGTCCCGCCGCTGCGCGCTGCCGCCCCTCTCCCTCCCCGACCTGCCGACGCCGCAGCACCTCCCATCTCCTTCTCCTTCCCAACCCAACGGACGTCCAGAGGAGGAGGAGCTGCCTTCTCCCACCATCCCCTACAGCAGCGAGCCCCTACAACGGAGACGGCGCCATCTCGACATGCACGCCCCCAATCTGGACGGTGGAGCAGAAGCCCGCGCCCCTCCTCCCCACCACGGCACATCCTCTCTAGGTCGCCGGACCCGGCTGAGATCCCTGCCGGCCGTGGTACCACCAGAGAGCGATGAATTTGCAGTCTTTGTTCTTCATACCAAAAGTTTGATCAGTTATATTTTTGTATGTATGATACTTGCATCCTTAACCACATGGTTTACTAATGGGAGTGTGGCTGTGCTGACAAGTCCTCTCTATTTTATTTTTACTTTTCATGATTAGTAAAATCCTTGTAGCCGGTAGTCTTGGAACGATTTTGCGCCTGTAATATCTACAATGCTGATTCTAGATTGCTCCGCTAAGAGTGCAGTTGAGCATGGCTTGGGTGCTGATCTTGTTTGTCATTGATGCGTGCTAAATAGTAACTGAACCTGTTAAATTTTGTAAGGATGCGGAAAACAGACACATATATCTGCTATCTTGTGTTATTCTTGGTACTTTGAGGCCTCACAGTGTGGTTCATGTCTATCATACATCGCTCCATGTGAATTTCTCGTCAATATAGAATGTTTGGTGATATAATCAGGTTACTTGCTTGCGATATATCATGTTTCTCTCTTTCTAAAATGAATCTTGGTGGTCTCATAATATTTTCAAGCGAATGTTGTCAGTAATAGAGGCAATCCTCACATGATAACATTGCTTGTTGTTGTATATAGGCTTGTAGGCATTTTGTTGTGGCATATATGGTTCTACCGGATCCCACCTTCTTCACGACGTCATCGACACCGTCACCGACAAGTACGGCTGGGACCGCGGCGCCGAGGTCTGGGTCTGGCCGCTTGACGCCGAGGGCGTGCTCGTCGGCACTGTGCAGCACTACGAGTTCCGCACCCACGCGGGGGGCGCCACGGTCTAACTGGCGAGAGCCTCCGATGAGGCCGTCGAGTGAGAGCCGCCCTGAAGCCCCTGCGGTGGAGGAGGTGGTTGGGCCCAATAGGGTCTACTTCGTCGACGACGATGGCACCCTGGCGTTCGGCTCCGGCGTCAGGGACCTGGACATGGTAGGACCGTTCGAGCTGGTTTGGTGGATCTCGTGCTGATGCATGATTGGGCTGGCCGCCTTCGTGGCCCTAGCGAGCTCGCCAGCTGCTGCCGAAGAACCAAATCCCCGAGCTCGACGAGCTAGCTAGCCATCCTGGATGCCTTGCCGAGAAACCTTGCAATGGCCTATGAGCCCCGCTGGCACCTCACTAGCCGCCATTGGAGCCGAGCAGGTAGGAGGACGAGGACGAGGATAGTGCATACAACGAAGGTGTTCCAGGGGACAATGAGGAGTTCCAGCAACGCAACCCATGGTCCCTCCGGCTGGAGAATAAATTACAGTGGTGTTTTATGGGATGTGGCCTATTGCTGGTTTAATTAGCTGGGTCTGTATAGTTTAGGCCAGGAAGAGAAGCCAGCAGGATGCTCAAATTTGCCACATCCATCTCTGCTGAATTATGTTCATCCTTTTCAGTTCATCTTTGAAATGTTGGTCCATTTTCTTTCTGCAGGATGCGTCAAAAAAATCGAAGGCAGGAGCTCAAAAAGATGAAATTTGTAAGTCCATTGCCATGTTGAGGTCTGATACTCTTCAACTTATAGACATATATACTCAGTTATTGTCGAAATCTGTCTCATTGAAACCTACTGTACAATCCAAATTATCAGTTTTTGTTCGGGTGGGAGTCAAAGAACAAAGCTCCAATATCCACTTAGATAGCAGTGCTGGTCATTTACATCGCAATCTGCACTTACTTGTGATCAATGGAGACTGGCGTGAATTTCCCCTAAAATAGATCCATGTCTGTATCATTATATATAACTCATTTTAGGAATATGCACCTACATATGTTCCCGGACAAGTGGAGCCCATGTTAAGATTAAGCATATCTTTCACACTGCAAATTTCCTTTAGTATGTGTCTTTATCAGGCTCACTATTGGGAAGCCCTGTTAGTCATGCACCATACTATATCTTGAATGAGGTGAAAAGATAATAGTCTATTTTTGCAGTCCTTAAGAAAGACTCTTTTTGATTATGTACAAAACTACAGATAATAAATTCAAGAGGATTTAGTGAGTTAATTGTGCCCATGAGAGGTTATCTTGATGTTAGACTTGGTGTAGAATGTTGCATGTCACATGACCTATATATATCAATAAAGACATATATTGAGATGTTATTACCAGGATATCTATTCTACTCTTTATCGAAAAAAGGATATCTATTCTGCTACTATCTTCATATTATTACTCTTTCATAGAAAACTTATACTTAACTTGGGGTATTGAGGGGTTGTAATGGTAATGGAAGTCTGCTGCAGTTTTCCTATCAACCTTCGACCATCATTACTAATTTTTTTGTTCTTCTTGCTTTTATCGTCAGTTTGTGCAGAGACCAGTTTGTTGTCAAACCTATGATGTGGTTTGACCAATTAGGCCAGGATCTGAGAATCACATGAGCTGGTGTAGATTGTAAACTCTGAACCTAAGCGAATTTGTTTATTGCAGTTTGCAAGTGCGTTGCTGGTGATGTTTTTCTTTGAGGTGGAAAAAGGAGTATTACTTCTCAGTGATAGATGTACAATCAGCTGCTAAGAATTCAGTTACAACAATAGGAAGACCCTCTAGCCACATATCAGCACAGTGACTCACCCTTGAGAAATTTTCGAATGCATCAGCACATCTATTTTGTTCTCTTTTAAGCAGAATAATAGAAAACTCCTTACTCCCAGTAAGTAGGTAGCTCACGAACTTCAGCTACCAAGTGCCCCATCGTAGAGTGATCCTTCTCCTTACTTTCCGGGGCCAGTTTGTTGCTTCAAATATGTCTGCAACCTCTCTTCCTCCCCAACTCGCTTTGGCTGCTTTGGTAACCTACAGTTCATCTCTTTGGACATATTTATTGGCAGCATTGGTTCTTACTAGAGACACCCAGATCCATGCCAAGCAACATATCCTCCAGGACAGAGATTAAAGGTTCTGAATTATAGTGCTATGCATTAGAGATACATTCATGTGTATGACTGACAGTAACATTAGCAACTGTTGTATGTTGTTTTTTCTAGGGAATCGAGAATTATGCAAGAGTTGCTTCTTACAGTTTATCCCTTTGGATTTAATATATAACTTACATTTTTCCTAGGGGAAAGAAATGAGTTTAGATATAACTACTTATGACATGCATGTAACCTTAGTAGATGCATTTTTTGCATACATTCATGGTTTATCTACAGGCCTAATAGTATATTGTACATTGGTGGATAGAACATGCAATACCTGACAGTGATATAGATTGGTGACCAGAACAGAGTATCCATCATATCATCTTAATTTTGTATTTGGTTAGCACACACTACACTACCAAGTAGCCCAAAATTCCAAACTCATATCTGTATAGTTGGTGATCATGTAGATGCTTGTAGGTAACTAGGTATGATAGGTGAGTACTCACAAGTGCTTGCAAGAGTGGATGAATTAGTGCAGATCTTTGATACATATAGTTTTTGGAGGCACAACGGTTACATGTTACTCATGTCCTAATTTAAAAGAAGTATGTACTATTAATTTATTTCTCAGGTGCTTTATGAAGTTTTTGGTAGTTCACTGTATCATGAGGACATAGTATTTGACATGCGTCATGGATCATCTCACCCCTAATCAGTGAACAAGTCAGAAGTATTTGAGGAAATTACCCCGAGTTGTTGTTTGATAAATTAGTTCCCAATTCTCATTTTGTTTTACCTAAATCCTGAGCCCTACACTCTGAGAACTCAGCAGTACTATTTCATTGGTGACAAATTAAACTCAGTAGTACTGTTGAGAGAGTAATGCTCTTTGTGAATCTAGCTTGCAGCAAGTAGCAATTTAAATTGATGCAAGCAAGTAGTAACCATGAAAAGACGATCCTGATTATGTAGTATGTGTTGTATATTACACTTCTTTTTTTCTACAGGTTCTATTAATTTTGTGTGACATATAGTGCTCCTGGTACTGCCTTCTTATTTATTTTATGTTAATTTGACATAGATAGTTTGATAAGAAGAGTAGCTTTTTATATTGAGAGCTGAGTGGAAGCCGGGACTAACTAGTCAGAAATCGTAGGCCGTAGTGTGTGACTAAGCCAAGCTCCAACTGGCCCGCCACGGGCGCAGACGCGGAGCACCCAAAGAGGCAGGACCTCATAGACGGCAACGAGGAACGACAACCGGAGAAAGTTGCGCCATTGTCCAGGTCGACACCACACCAGAAACACGAAGGGACGGCGTTGATCGCAATGGCGAGGCGGCATGGCAAAGCGTAGTCGGGGATTAACACAAAAGAAAATGGCGAATCTACACCAGTGGAGAGTGCCGCGTGAGTGGGCGGCCGGCGGTTGGGAAAGGCGGCCGGTGGTGACATTTACTAGGATAGTGAGATGAGGAACCGGAAGAGAGATAGTGCATGCACTTCTAGTCTCATCAGAAAGGTGTATTCTTTTTCTGAGAGCGTGTGTGTTGTGTAGGCCAAGTCTTTATGTTTGGGGCAAGCCCAAATAGAGTAAAAACAATTACAAATGAAATATAATTTTCAAAATCAAACATGTTAGTCATAAAAAATGATTTAAAATTTTCAAATAATGTTCTAAAAAATTGCAAAAAATACATAAAAAAAGAAATCGTGTTATTCTGAACAACAACAAAAGAGTGAACGACTATTCTGTGCATCACTACTTTGTCATCAGATGAAAGTGTGAGAGGAAAGTGCGGAGCTGCAGTACATCCCGATGAACGATGTTAGGGAGGTTTCTTCACATTCACACTTCATGGAGGGGAAAGGATACTCAGGGTTACCTTATTTCTGATGTTTGTCAAAATTGGATGTGTGAAGTGTTGTGGAATGGCATGCTGAGCAGGTTCTATTAATTTTATCGCCCGGTGCAACACATGGGCACTTGTCCTAGTAGACACTAAATCCTTCAATGAGCTTGCAAAATACTTGCATTAGATCCCTCATTAGACACTATATGTTCATCACCAGGAGCATGTAAAATGTTTGCATCAAATCCTTCATTAGCAGTCTGTTCATTAGACACTTCAGGCTCAAGAACAACATGAGCTTGTATGTTTGCACCAGAAACTTGATTAGATATATCAGATTCAGACAGTTCAGTATTGATTGGGGGAGTTATAAAATAAGTAGAAATTGATTTCATTTTCTCATAGATTCCCTACATACAAGCAGTTTTACAACACCGTCAGGTTTAACTATTGGCCAGAAATTGAAGAGTTGAATTAGATATAATCAGGGATGTGATGTACCTGCTCGTTGCGCATGCTACTCTTGCAAGCTGCGACTGTCCGTTTGCGCAAGCTCGATGCCATGCCCGTGCTGCCGCCGCTGCCTCCCATGCAGGCTACACCCAGGGTTGGATCTTCATCTTCTTGTCCTTCCGTTCGCTTGAAGCCCGGCAACCGCCCTCCAACGAGGGCGTGAGGAAGTGCTGTGTCGGTCTGTCCAGCGACGGCTAGGTTAGGAGCGAACCAGACTGGAGGTTGGAGCAAATGAATTGGGATTTTTCCTGCTGTCGATCGATATGGGAGGCGCTCGTTTGGGCCGCGAGCCTGCTATAGGGCCTGCCTTGCACTTATGTTATTGGTCCATCCAGATTGAAACATTTTTCTTCATTTTTTACATTGTCTACTCGTGCGTTGGGACGAACAAAACTAACATGGGCCAACCTGGACGACTCAAACTAGGTGCACACTTTCCAGCCACCTGAGGCGGCCGCCCATACCAGCCCCTATGGTGGCGTCGCCCCTTTTTGCGTGTATGATTGGATAGTGAAAAATATTCCAGTGACGCTTTTGATTTACCCACAGAATAGTTGAATTTCTTGTTTCTATGAACTGAGTTCGCCAATAATGTGAAGGATGCCAGTCTTTTCATCCTATTGTAGATTGCTTAGATCTCGATATGCCAAAAGTAATCGCATGAAATATACAGTAAAAGCCAATGTGATGTGTTTGGCTACAACTAGTCTGACTACACGTCCTCATATAACATATCAAGGATGCACCATCTTACCAGATTAACCATTCGACTTACCCATGCAGTGTGGGAAGAAAGAAGTATTGGGACTGCGTATCCAAGCAATTGCTGCCATGGACTCCTTCGTACAACCTTGTAAGCGAAAAAGAAGTTGCAGTGTGCCTGTATAAAGAACTAGCGTAAGTTCAGTTACCTGCTTCTCGGAATTTTAGTTAGCCACTTATTGCAAAATTGTTCAATTGCGTTGCTTGGCTTAATTTAGTTTGCTACTGATTACATAATGGCACAACCTGTTAATCATATTGTAGACTGCACCTATCTATGTGTTTGATACTTACTGTTAAGAATTACCTGTTTGCCTTAACTTAAATATCTACTTGTTTGTTTAACTGCTTTGCTGCTGCAACAGCGGTTTACAATGATGTTAACAACTACTTTTCAGCATCCAATTGAAACTCTTTAATTCCTTGTTTGTTTAACTGGTTTGCTGTTATAACTCCCAGTTGAGATGTTTTGCTAACTTCAACTTTTCTGAATCCAACCGGAACTTTAATGGCAAAACAGGTTAGCCCAAGATCAAAGAGCGAGGTCCCCATGGACGTTGCATCATCCCACAGCAGTGGCACCGGCCCAATCATGCATTATGAATTGCCAACTGCTGATGCTCTAGAGGCTAAACTAGTGGTAGAAAAAGATTCTGCTTCTGCACTTAGAGATGAAGTTGACATGTTGAGGAAGCAAATAGCACAATCACAAGCAGTACTCAAGACAACCATTAAATATTTGGTGGATTTCAAAACGAAGCAAGCTGAGACTGACCAGATTGTTAAGGTCCTGAAGGAAAAAAGGAAATTAAATTCCTACTTGGTAAATCATAGGTGAAATGTTCTTTCCATAGTTGAATAACCTTTGTGTTGTCTGTTCATGTAATCAATCAAACCATTTGTTTTAGAGATCATGTAATAATTGTTTTTTTTTGTTTTTTTGTTTGTAATTTTATTTGAGCACAAGTCTGTATTAATTGATAAGACTCGGAGACATTTCATTTGGATTGATGTGCCAGACCTACAAATATGCCAATCGGGGCTGAATGTGCATTCAGCAATAGTATTATAGATGGACCATAAGTGGCACGCATCGGAAAGGGCCAAGATGCTGGCTAAAAAGGATGCTGTTGTAGCCAAAAAAAAGTACAGCGGCCTGGCTTATGTATGTTAGTTGATATTATTGATCCATATACTCTATAAGTGTTTATATGTCTGTTAGTTCCATACATTCTTGGTTGATTGACTCGGTATTTGAATCTTGATACATCACTTGTGTACATATCTAAATGGGAGTACACATTATGCTACGTGTGACATTTGAGTTGGACATGAAGTGTTCCAAATATTCGAATTCACCTTAAACTGGATTCTAGTTTCTGAATTTGAGTATCGGCATTTGTAAACCATATTCATATATGACAATGAAATACATCTTTGTCGTCCTTTTGAAGATATATAAAAACACATAGAATGATTTATAAAGATTCATATAGGAATACAAAATGGATACGAATTTAGTTGCCAGGGTAAATGTGGATGCTTATTGTCCCAAAATTCGAAAGAAACAGAAAAATGTCCACTCCCACATCGGCTGCTCGAAGCCAAGTGTTTGGGAGATGGAAATTATTGTCTAGCCATTACACGGACAATCCATCCGCCCGATTTCCACTGCTCTCAATAGGGGTAGGTTAGTAACTTCAATTAGACGTGACACGACCGCCTCTGAGCCCATTGCGACACGGTGGGCGTCAAACATGGGCGGCAAAACTCATTTGATTCAAGCTCGTCTGAAAGACCTCTGTTTCTCCCTCCATTCCCCATTCATACACGGTGGGCGGCAAAACACCCTCTCCTCGTCCGAAATAGATGTAGGCTAATATTTTAAATAGGGGTAGATGTGTAACTTCCATCAGACATGACACAACCGCCCTACCTGTCAGCCCCGTTCATATACCGTGGGCGCGAACCGTGGGCGGCAAAACATCCTCTCCTCGTCCGAAATAGTTACCGAAAAATATTTGGGAGATGCGAGATTACCGTCCTATCCCCAACCGACGAGACGTCCAAATTTGAAACGGGGGATAAGTTCGTAACTTTCCCATATTTCAGACAGGCGCGTCCCAAAAACATGGTTCCCCGTACCTCTCCCTCCATTTTCCCATTCATACACCTCCGCGCTAGAACACCCCATTCCCACACCAGCCTCCGTCCGCCACCCCATCCATCGCGGCCGTCCTCCACCACATCCATCGTCACCGTCCTCCACCATGCCGGAGCGCCTACCAAGACCGCGTCGTCCACTGCTAGAGATGGACATTTCTCATCCACGGCGACGGACCAATAGCCTTGCATCGCATCCTCTCGCTTCATCGGCGTCGTTGTCCTCTTTGTCAGGGCCGCTCACACGACCTTCTCTTCCACCGCAACGCGACTTATCCCCCGATGCACCCGTCTACCATCGCAGATCTGCTTCAACGCCACCGACAGCCATCCCACCCCCGATGCCTACACGACGCCGCAAGAGAGGTGGTACTTCATATCTCCTCAACTTTTTGATCTCAACCAGAAAATAGATCTTAACTTGGTTACTCTACTTTCTTTTTAGCTCTTAGAATTTAGTTCTTAGTTCGAAGCAAACAATGGATGCTAAATATCATTTCTCCGGTTTGCAGCTTCAAATCTGCCATGGCACAACCATAATACGGTTTAATTGATCATGCTTAGGGTTTAATTGATCATGTTGGTTCCGTGGTGGTTTCTTTAATAGAAATCAGAGGGGAAACCCTCTTTTGCTAAAAATATATATGCTTAGAGTTTCCCCCTTTTATGATCACTATACGATCAGAATACATGCTTCGTGTCATAATAACACTGCTCCACCCATCAAGCTAAACAAGCTTAGTTGTTCAAATACGAATCTGATATTATTAAAACAGAGTTGTTTAATTGGTCAACTAAATGTTCCTAAATTAGTTTCGAAAATGCATGTTCGCCGCTCGGGTGTGTATCTCTGTGTGTGGTCTGGTCAGCACGGTTGGGGAGGTGAACTTTGCATATGCAGGGGTTTATAGGGAGACACTCTCCGAGTTGAAACCGCAATGCATTCCATAGATAATCTGACTACTTTTTATGTTTTCATGAATCTCAGATTCTGAACAGCATCATAATGATTATGAGCTTGTGCGCATGAAAAGAATAAAGCAGAACAATGCCATGGCTGTCAAACTTGGCATTAAGGGACTGAAATCAAGTCTGGATGCAATGCAATGCAAAAAAATCTCCACCTACAGATTCATGCTCAGAATATGATCCTAACAGTGATTCTGAGCTAGAGGGAGACCTAAGTCAATGTAGCTCCCTAGTGGAGGAGTCAGAGGAAGATGCCCTATCTTATTCACCCATCAAGGTACTTGCTCTAACTTTCCAAGGTTACATTGCTCGCACATATCTTGCAACTGATGCTTTGCATTGCTTCTACTTTGTTGAACTTCCATTAGCTTAGTTTACACATCGTGTATGTGAATACGCCCTGCCTATCCATTTTCAGTACATATTCCATCTATGATCATACCATATTTATCCATTCAAATGATGTTCTTGTGTATCAGACGTTCAAAAGTAAGAGGGCGATTGCTGATTGTGGAGGAGCACAAGCAAAGTATTTGGAAAAGGTAGCGGCACCTGATAAATCAAATAGCCCATTAGGTGTAGTTACAATATCACCTGACCCACAAAATACCCCAACTCTAGCAGACTCTAGCCCTACTACACTGGTCATTTCTGATGCCCCAACTCAGCAGACCCCAACTGCAGCAAACAGTATGATTATGCTGGTTGACATAGCACCAGCTGTACGACGCAAAACCCCCATTCCAGCAAAGAGTACACCAAATCCAGTTGTCAAATCCCTTTTCGAACCAGAGAGAGCCCCAATTGCAGCAAACAGGACCCATGTTCCATTTCTTCCCAGTTTAGAAGACGAAGCTTATGTTGTTGTCAGGAACTTTGTGCGCATCTTTCCTTCATGGAAAGATTATACCGCAGACACAACAATTTCCAGTCTTCCTCCGCAACTTACGCGTAAGTAATGTACTGATGTTATTCATGGTCATTACTGCATATGTTTCTGCTGACAGAAGACACAAGATTTCATTCTTTTAAATAGGCGAGGTGCAAACTGGATTGTGATGACAAGAAAGGGTTGGTTGCGCTTTTCAAGCACTCGTTGATGAAGTATCATTCCTGCCTGAGGCAAGCGCACTTCGATGGCAAGCCTTTGAACAAAATTTCTGTAAAGTCTCCAGTGCTACAATTATCCGACGGTGACTAGAATAATCTTGTTACACATTGGTCTCGGCTGCAGCGTAAGGTACTGTCTATGATATCACATCACAATTTGAACTACATTTCTGCATTTGCCTTAATGTCTCACTTGTATGAAAACTGTTAGCAGAAGAACATTCGTTCTCAAAGGACCACAGAATCTCGCAACTATACTGCACACTGCATTGCTCTTGTGAGTACCTCTTGCCCTGTATGACCATACTTACTATCATAGCTGTTTGATTATGTAGCATCACTGCACATGTTAGCCTCGTAATCGTCCATTTGGTGGACATTATAAGATCTGTATGGACTCTTACATAAATTTAGAATCAACCCAATGCTTTTGAAGAGGTTTAGCTCTGCAGTCCTCTTGTATGGATTGAACATGGTCTGTCACTGTACTTACATTAACAGCTACTCCCTCCGTCCCAAAATATAAGAACGTGTTGTACAGTACATCAGTGTTCAAAACACTCTTGTATTATGGGAAGAGGGATTGGTTCATTTTGTAGCATTCTGCATCTTATCTCCCTCGCCCACCATTTACTAAAAAAGATCAGATCTATATTTAATCTTACCAACAAGTAGAATACACAGACAATGTCAGTGCAGAAGTGTAGCTCATTGCTCTTGTCAGTACATTTTGTCCTGTAATGCTTGTACTTCCAGGGATTGGTAGTTGATTATGTAGCATCAATCTGCATCTTATCTTCATTATCCTCTATCCCTTCCAGTATTATCATATCTATAATTACTCTTTACAAAATGTAGAGTACAGGCAATGCTTATGAAGAAGATTTTGTGCTGAAATTCTTGAGTTATCCTTCCCTTGCCATGGAGAAGGGCATTATAAAGCCGGTGTTAACTGTTAATGTAAGTGAGTCCTTCTAAAGCCTTTATCCTCAACTGCTGTTTAATTTGCTCATACTCCCTATCGTTTACTGCTGTTTAGTTTGCTGTTTCTACCAAAATGCATGTTCGTAAGAACCGTAAGTTCTAAGTTTTACTTGTAAAACCAAATTCCTTATTCATACCATGCAGATTACTTAATACTCCCTATATGTATGCTTGTTTTTGTGGATCTATAATCCAGTGTGTGGTGAAGCAGCCCACGTTTGCACCTTGTCATCTCCTGTTTTATCTTACTGATGTGGCTGGTGATATGAACAATATGCCATGCACATTGTCCAAAATAGATACAATGATTTTCTTTGCCCTTCATCTATGCTTGTTATGTTGACATGATAATCCAGTAGTTAGGTGAAGCTCCCCGCATTATGAATAATGCCAAATTATGCTATTGATATTTTGAACATACTCTTTATTTTCTAATTTGAAATTGGATAGAATTGACATAACAGTTATCATCTTTGTTTATACACGTGCAAAACCTGTCATCTCTCTGCTTTGTTTCAGGGTGATATGCCTGATGGCATGCACAAGTCTGCTGAAGGCTGTGAGACAAACCCAACATATATTGCAGCAAAGAAGGCAAAACATCTTGAAGATAGCGAGACAACCCCAAAGTCTTGTCTTGATGCAGTGTTCAAGTTACTTGAGAATAACAGCCAGACAAGCTCACAGAATTCGTTGTCTGAATCAGTTCGACTTCTTCAGTCCCAAGTTCTAGCAGAAAGGCATTTTGCAAGTCAACTTTGACTTGAAGTCCTATCTCTAAGAAAGATTGCGGAGAACACCAATGAGAACCTCATCGCTAAACAGCTACACCTGGAAGCTATGACCGACATGCTAGGCCGGTCTCACAGCCTTGCTCAGCAGCTTGCGCATCAGTTCCCCCGCAAGGCTAACCTTTCTTGAACTGTCTTGGAAGTGGTCTCGGTTCAGTATTATTTTGTTACGCTGCAATGGTGCCCAGTTTTTGTAGTCTGCTTCTTCGTTGCGCTTTATGATCACTGGTGGCGAACTTTGATGCCCAGTGGATGTAATATACCTTAAATCCTTTATTGTGTAGTGTAGGTTTATTCTTAGTTACTATGCCGTAATTTCTTTATTGTATGGAGTAGGTTTGTTCTTAATTCCTACTAGTTACGCAGCAGCCCGAAATGAACCCCGGCCCATGATTGTGAGAATCAAATCACGGGCTTTTAACAGGCCAAAATTGTCTGGGTCCTTGTTTGACCCAATTAGATATCGGCTGCGAGCAGGCCAGATGCAAACCGGGAAGTAATTAGGCCCAACTATATGACGGGCTTTTAACAGGCTGAAATTAATATAGGGCTGAAATGTTAAACGGGCCCTTAACACGCCAAAACTAAAATCAGGCCGAATTACTAAGTGGGCCTTTAGCAAGTGGGCCCAAAAGCATAGTGTCCAGTTGACGGGCCGAATCTGATATGGGCCATAATTGAGCCCAAAGCCTCTTAAAGGGCCGGACCTGATCTCGGCCGTAATTTGGCCCAGAACGTGGTAGGCTTTTAACGGGCCGGATCTCATATGGGCCACTATTAGGCCCGGAGCGTGGCAGGACATTAATGGACCGGATCAAATATGGGCCGGCATTTGGCCCAAAACATGGCAGCCAGTTAATGGGTCGGCCTACTAGGGTCCTCAAAATCTTGTGGGCCTACAGCTGGGCCGGCCCATTAATGTCGGCGAAATCTCGTGGGCCTTTAGCTAGGCCGGCCCATTATGACCCGCAAGAATCTTGTGGGCCTTTACCTGGGCCAGCCCATTATGGCACAAAAAAATCTTGTGGGCCTTTACCTGGGCCGGCCCATTATGGCCCGCAAAATCTTGTGGGCCTTTAGCTGGGCCAGCCCATTATGGTCCGCAAAATTTCGTGGCCCTTTAGCTGGGCCGGCCCATTATGGTCCGCAAAATCTTGTGGGCCTCTAGTTGGGGTGGCCCATTTAAACTTGTTGGGCCGTGCCACGTGTCGACGTATCATAGGCGCCTTTTGTCCAGTGAGTGGATGACATCTGTCCTGACGATGAGCCAACACGTGTTTCCTCTAGCCAATGATGATTTTACACGTGGAAAATCCCCATTGGTTGGGGCTATTAACGGGTTATCGGATCCAAAACCCGACCCGATAGCTTAACGGTGTTCCGTTACGGTGGATGCCACGTGTCGGTCACCCTTGACGAAAGCACTTCTGTGACGCGCGATTTATCATCATGGAAGTGGACACTTCCGTGATGATAATTTTGGTAATGTCATGGAACACTTCTACGACAGCACAGGTATGACTATCTTGATTCTGTCATAAATTTGTCATGGATGCACATGCATGACAAAAAAAGCGACCTACTGTGACAAACACGTATCATCACGGAAGTGTATTTTTTGTAGTGGTAGCGTAAGTATTTCCCTCAGTTTTTGAGAACCAAGGTATCAATCCAGTAGGAGGCCACACGCAAGTCCCTCATACCTACACATACAAATAAGAACCTCGCAAGCAACGCAGTAAAGGGGTTGTCAGTCCCTTCACGGACACTTACGAGAGTGAGATCTGATAGAGATGATAAGATAATATTTTTGGCATTTTTATGATAAAGATTAAAAGATTGCAAAATAAAAGTTAATAGAAATAGATTGTTGATGGAAGACTAATATAATGGAGAATATACCCGGGGGCCATAGGTTTCACTAGTGATTTCTCTCAAGATAGCATAAGTATTATGGTGGGTGGACAAATTACTGTCAAGCAATTGATAGAAAAGCGAATAATTATGAGAATATCTAGGCATGATCATGTATATAGGCATCACGTCCGTGACAAGTAGACCGACTCCTGCCTGCATCTACTACTATTACTCCACACATCGACCGCTATCCAGCATGCATCTAGAGTATTAAGTTCATAAGAACAGAGTAACGCATTAGGTAAGATGACATGATGTAGAGGGATAAACTCAAGCAATATGATATAAACCCCATCTTTTTATCCTTGATGGCAACAATACAATACGTGCCGTTTCCCTTTCTGACACTGGGATCAAGCACCGCAAGATTGAACCCAAAGCTAAGCACTTCTCCCATTGCAAGAAAGATCAATCTAGTAGGCCAAACCAAACTGATAATTCGAAGAGACTTGCAAAGATAACCAATCATACATAAAAGATTTCAGAGAAGAATCAAATATTTTTCATAGATAGACTTGATCATAAACCCACAATTCATCGGATCTCAACAAACACACCGCAAAAAGAGTTACATCGAATAGATCTCCAAGAAGATCAAGGAGAACTTTGTATTGAGATCCAAAGAGAGAGAAGAAGCCATCTAGCTAATAGCTATGGACCCGAAGGTCTGAAGTAAACTACTCACACATCATCGAAGGGCCATGGAGTTGATGTAGAGGCCCTCCATGATCGATGCCCCCTCCGGCGGAGCTCTGGAAAAGGCCCCAAGATGGGATCTCTTGGGTACAGAAGGTTGCAGTGGTGGAAATAGGGTTTCGTGGTGCTCCTG
Organism: Triticum urartu; assembly: GCF_003073215.2. NCBI lineage: Eukaryota > Viridiplantae > Streptophyta > Magnoliopsida > Poales > Poaceae > Triticum > Triticum urartu. The sequence continues at coordinate 658,579,351 of NC_053023.1, read as the reverse complement.
GATGTTTTCAGGGTATATGAGTATATATAGGAGGAAGAAGTAGGTCGGTTGAGCCACGAGGGGCCCACGAGGGGGGTAGGCGCGACCCTGCCTCGTGGCCTCCTCGGTTATTTCTTGACGTCCACTCCAAGTCCTTTGGATCACGTTTGTTCCAAAAATCATGCTCCCGATGGTTTCATTCCATTTGGACTCCGTTTGATATTCCTTTTCTGCGAAACACTGAAATAGGCAAAAAAACAGCAATTTGCACTGGGCCTTGGGTTAATAGGTTAGTCCCAAAAATAATATAAAAGTGTATAATAAAGCCCATTCAACATCCAAAACAAAATATATAATAGCATGGAACAATAAAAAATTATAGATAAATTGGAGACGTATCACATACCATGGAATACATGACTAATCCAAACACAGGAGTGTGTGGAATCTCCATCATGTATTTTGCTCATCAGTGTTTTGGGACACTGATTCTTGCAAAAACTCTTTCCATGTGACTTCGGCAAGAATCACTCCTTGTCGTTCTTAGTGCTAAACGGTTTTAGCATCTTGTCAATATGTATTTTTGCTCAGCCCTATTAGGTAAATCTATCTCCATAGATCATTATGCCTAATATCAAGGCTATTTAGCCCAAGCATTTCATCGAAAAACTATTTTCAAATGAATTCCTAGTTTGTGTCAAGAAATTTATTTCCAATTAACAGTGTGTCAAGCACACAAGGTTTTCAAAAATATTATTATGCTCCCACTTACTTTCTTGAAACCACAAGCATCTTCATTACCCATTGATGAAGTCAAACCCCTTTGAACATTCCATCAAAACGAAGATTCCAACTCCATTTTGCTCTCTTCTATCCATTGATGGAACTCTAAAGCTAGCTAGCATCCTCTGGACCGACAAAATACTTTGGATTGTATCACATACAAGTCCTAGGTTGTATTTCCATTTCATGGAAATTCTTTTGTCATCCATGTTTCATATCTCACGTTTTGAAATATGTATTAATTGCTAGTTTAACCTGAACCGATTTTAAGCATTGCTTCGTGAGACAATCTCATTGTAGTCAACTCCCTGAACTTGTTATTGCAACAAGTCGAGCTTAATGGATAAAACATTTTATCCATATCAGTTTATAGTCCCATTACAATCTGTTAGACTCCAAGTCTCTCGGAGGGTTTATCAAGATTTAAATCCTGAATCATTTATGGAAACTATCTAGGATTATATTGGCATTTAGCCAATTCCCGAGTCAGGGCCCATCAACACTTCCCTATGTATCATAATTATACTGTTGTCTAACAACAATATCTCGTTTGCGCACCTGAGAGGTTTGCACGAGCTTTGCCTACATTGTTCAGCTGCAAGTTCGACCGAAGTCCATACATGTCATGTAGAGGCTTCCGTATCAGTCGCAGTAGGAAACTCTGGAATCACTTCCAAGGTTCCTTTCCTTTGACCTGATGACGAAGATACTTGTTATCTCATCGAGTTGCACTGTCCTCCCACTTACCCTTTTGCAAGAACTATTCTCTTTAAAAGCATACTGTTTTGTGGCAAAAATTCTTTGCCTCGATATAGTGGTGGGGGAATACCCAATGACTTGGGATAACTTACAAAGTAGCACTTGTCTGATTTGGAATAGGTTTCTAACCTTTTACAAAAGCCCCATATTCCAAATGATAAGAAAAGATATAACATGGTTGGGCGTACCATACCATGTCGTCATTTCAACAAGCCTGATGGAGCTCTTTTCAGTGTAAAAGTCGCAGTCTCTAAAGCATTACTCTTTAAAAGTGATAATGGCAAATTTATTTATGTCATCTTTGATCTTACCATGTCATAAATGGTTTGATTACACCTTCACAGACATTCCACTCATAGTGGTGTTCCGGGAGGTGTAAGTTATGAAACTCTTTTCACAACTCATCAGACATTCACTAAACTTGTAACTCAGATATTCCTTTCTGCAATCAAATTGTAGAAACATAATTTCCTTGTTATAATAACTTCTACTTCATTTTTGAAAACCTTTTGAATGATTTCAAAAGATCCATACTTACGTCTCATCAAGCAAACATCCATATATCTACTTGAGTCATTACTGAAGATATATAAATCCACTACTTGCAATAACATTTATTGAACTACACACATCAAAATGTATGATCACCAATAAGTTTGTTGCTCGTTCCTTATGGCATGTGAATGGTATTTTAGTCACTTCACTTTTCGGAGGAAAGTTGCAAGTGTCAGATGATTCAAAATCAAACGACTTCAAAAATCCATCATAATGGAATTTTTCCGTGCGGGTTTCTCCAATGTGACCAAATGCAGTGCCACATATGTGTGGTATTCTCATAGTCTTGCGACATTTAGCATCAGTGTTATGGATGTATCATTTTACCATCAATATTCATAACATACATCACATCTTGGATGGAAGCATGGCCCTTCATGTTATTCATAATATTGAACAACAATTGTTCTTTTATGAACAACCCTTTTGCAATAAACATTGTGCAATGGGCTAGAGTGTAAGAAACTATAAAATGAATTATGAAAGAAAACACAGAGGTAATATATTAATATCATTATTCATAACATACATCTCATTCATAATGAAAGTATGGCCCTTATGTTTATTCATAACACCGAACATCAAAAGTTCTCTTATGAACAATCATTTTGCAAGATACCTTATGCAAAGGGCTAGAGTGTGTAAAGCTCTAAAATGAATTATGAAAGAAAATACATAGGTAATACACCGATGGAAGGTATAGTAACTTTTACTATGTTCCCAGCACGTATCAAAAACCTCATTCCTGGCTAGTCTTTTAGGACATGGTAGTTCTTCCATCGATTCGCAATAGAATGCAATTGAGCGGGTATCTTTGTGATTAACTCACAATACCCAAGAATTAGTGATTAACATGTTTAACCATAATTCCCAAGAACTATATCTTTGACCAGCCTCATATACATCAAAAACTTGTATGACATTCATACATATGAGCTGGATATTCCAGTCTTCACTCCTTTTTCCTTTATACTTCTAATAGTTTAACTTTTAGTATTTCTCCTACTCGCAAAAGAAGCACCCAACTTAAGAGTGGCGTTAGCCCCGGACTTCCTAGGCGTGTAAGTCATACTAACACCCTTTGGGCACTTCCTTTCTCTTTAAGTTGTTTATTTTATTCACCTTTCATCATATTACAGGCGTTCTTCTGGATCCCTCTCTTATCAGTCTAATGCATAGTAAACACTTTACTAATAATTTGCAAACAAACATTGCTTTGTTTGTATCTGAAAACGATTTTCAGTTCCATGAATATCATACATATAACTATCCCAAACTTTCGAAGTTCGGGTCTCATGGAAGCAAACATTTTGCACTTGAGCGTAACAGAATTCTAGCATTTGGATCGAAGTACGAGAGTCACATCATCCATAGCATTCGCGGGAGGATACTGAAAGCATGCGATAGGACAAAGTCCTTCTCAGCACTCTTGAGGACAATCCTCACATTACATTACCAACCATAAAGTTTTAACCAAATATTTAACAGCTATTCAATTTTAATAGGGAAGGTGGAAATGCAAGCCATTTGTAACATCCCAAATTTTCAATTTGGAATGTTATACATTAGATCATCAATGCATATCATATTTTATTTTGCTTTTGGTTTTGATCCTAGAATTTCTACGCAACTCAAGGACCCACGGAGAGAGTTGGGGAATTCAATATTTCCATATTTGAGTTTTCTCAAATTTTGAGAATAGGATCATTTGATTTTTATTATTTTATCGTCAATTATTTCTATTACAAAAATATGAGAGAGGGAATAAAATGACTTTCCCAAAATAAAGAAATATTGAGGATTTAATAATAAAATCAAATAAGATTTTATTTCAGAGTTTTTCGTTATTTTATTTGAATTTAGGAAAAATGCGCGTTTTTCAAAATTGCATTTAGGCCCCAAATAAATGTTCACCTTGTGCGGCTTGATTTTAGAAGCCCGGAAAAAATTATTTCAGGATTTTTGAAGTCCGTTTAGTATTTCTTTTTATTTTTCTTCCGCGCATAATTATAAAAAAACGAACCGACCTAACGGGCCGTGTCCGACCCGGACTCTGGCCCGACTAGGCTTTATAAGCCGGGGGGAGGCCCAGCCGAAGCCAGCCGCCCGCGCCCCCCCGAAACCCTAGCCAGCGCCGCCCCGCCGCCGCCAGCGCCTGCGCCGCCGCCGCCGCCCGCCGCCGCACGCCGCCCGAGGTCGCCTCAAAATCCGTGCCTTTTTTTATTTTATTTTTTTCGAAAAAACCGTTCGGTTTTTCGTCGGTTTTTAGTTTCGGTTTTTTTAAATAGATCGGTTTTTCCAATTTATTTAATTAGCGATCGTTCGTCCATTCATTCGTTCTAACGAACGTTCGTCGTTTTTCTTTTTCTCGGATTTAACCCGCGATTTTTTTGATCGTGATTCCTGATCCGATTTTCGTTTTCGTATAACTTTTCGCTCGTTTATCGGAATCAGGCGATTCAAGCGCCTGGAGTTTCATCTCGAAACCCTCTATCCGTTTAATCAACTTAAACAAGTTTTTGCTACTGTAAAATTTGCCTTAGATCCAGATTAGTAGAACGAAGTTGTTTTCTTTCGTCGTTTGACTTTTGTTGCTTCATTTGATTTGATTCTTTTTGCCAACCGGAGTTGTTAAGTTTAACTATCTGGTTAGGTCTCTTATTTGAGTTTTACCTGTGCATTAGATGATTACTTATTGTATGCTTGTTTGTTTGTTTGTGATAGAATACCCAGAGTGCGCCGCTTGTTACTTCGAATCGCTAGGTTTCCTGGATCATCAGCAAGGCAAGTAACACTTTGATCATACTTTCTCTACTACCCAGTTTTATTGCATTAGATCAATCCTCACACATTGCATGAATAGGATCTAATTAAATTGTGGGATGGGAAGTAGTTGAGGTAGTACCTATTACCTGTTTACTATCAAACCTTTGGGAGTTACTTCTACGTTTGCTTATTGCCATGCTATGCTAGTAGACGTGGATTGGGTGAGTGATATCCATGACAGATGTGAGTATTGTTAATTAATGGTTTATCTAAGGTGGCAACATAAACACACATCTGGATGGATTGAGGCACCTGGGTAATCCAGGACTTGCCTGTTTTCTTTTGGACCGCCACCCAGGCTCAAAGGGATCATGAGATTATTCATGCTAGAAACTTCCGTGTGCAGCCACAAGCTGTTATGGGCTCTAGCATAGTTGACTAAGTTGTGCAAACTCTTACAATGGTAGACTAGCAGATGTAGGGGATGTAGGTGGTACGGTCTACCCGGTCGTAAGGTGCTAGCGCTTCTGAAATACTATGTCTCGGTCATCCGTCTTCTCAAACACCGTGTAGTGCGAGAAACCAAACGGAGGCGATCGAGTCTTGTGGGGAAAAGTGCGCAAACCTTTGTAGAGTGTATTAAACTAATCATGATTAGCCGTGTCCCCGGTTATGGACATCTTGAGTATCTAGTACCTGGATTATCATGTGAATCTCAACATGTTACTCTAAATTAATTTTGTTGGGTTTTGTTAATGATGATGCTTAATTGGGATTGAGAATGTTGTCAACCATTCTCAATGTTTAACAACTACCATGATAGTTAAATAAATGTATTCCTTTACAGTAGGGAAAAATTGGCTTTACGCAAAACTGTAACCATAGAGCTTTCCACCAGCCAAATATGCATATAGTATAGCTGTTTCATTCCATTACCCTCTATGTGTTACCTTGCCAGCATATTCCATGTGCTGACCCGTTTCGGGCTGCAACGTTAATATTGCAGACTTTTCAGACGACGATTAAGGAGTTTTTAGGTGGTGGTTCTATACTCAGTGATGCCGTTGGAGTTGATGGACTCACTTACCTTCCAAGCCTTCCGCTGTTATCGTTATTAGATGGCCTTAAGCCATATTTATTGTAATAAGTTCTCTATTGAGACACTCAATGTAATAAGTGTGTGATTGCTACTCTGCTATAAATCCTCCGAGTACTGTGTGGTGTTAGCATTACTGATCCAGGGATGACACTGGAGCACAGAGATCAAACTATTTGAGGTCTGATCGCTACACCATTATTCTACAACTATTTTGCAAGAAACACTTACACAGTGTTCATAATTAATTGCACTAAGAATTAAACATGTTAATTCAATAGTGCGCTCCCACTCAAATCAATATATCTCAAAATTGATTATGAGTGATACAAGACCCACATTTTGATTCCATGCCATTGATGTGGACATCACTGATGATGAGAATTTCAATTGGTAGGCAAACTTGCCGATCACATCTCCATGTGACTCTTGCTCATCTTTCGATGGGTGTGTTCCGAGCTCAGGACGATCCTGCCTGAACGTCAAAGACAACCAAGTGATCTTGCTATGAAGTCTGACCTCACCCGCCTCATTCCTCTCGATTCGTTCGTACCCATGTGTACATGGCGCACCCCGAAAAGATACGAATTACAGACGGTGCTACACTTGGGTGAACACTAACTACTTTGATATTTTGAAGTGAGAGATCACCCTAATAAAAAGCGACTACCGAGCAATCAAGAAGGGTGCATCAAGAGGGATAAACATCTCAGGCAATTCATAATAGCATGATATGGTATAGCCCCTTCTGACAGAGAAGTCTTTCATTTCTTCGTCTTCGGCATTCGCGTCGGTGTTCACCTTCGCAAAGATTGCCACCACCTTGTCGATGCACCCAATAATATTGCTATCTCTATAGCTAGTAAAATAAGTGCATTACTTAAGGTTGGCACGCAGGTCATTAAAGTGACAATCATATGGCTCCAGCCATCATGCCGAATCATGACACGTAGGTCATGTTAATCAAATTACATCATATAGTCATCTCATACATAATCGAATTAGTACGAGCACTGCTATACCACATCACATGCACACCCTGCAAAACCAAGTTAGACGCCTCTAATCGGTTTATGCAAAAATTTATTTTACATGGCTTCTAAGGTTTTGACTTAAACCGCGGCTACCAACGTTCATCATCAAGTATGATAGTTCATGTCGCTAGATTAACTTTGTGGGGTGTATGAAGCATGAGATAATAAAATATTGAACCCCATACTAAACTTCGTCATACGCATGACCCCCGTGTAGATCATATCTGCATTGCCCTTTTGCTTGCGAAATTTCATCTTTCTTTCTAACTATGGTGGATTTCAACGAACGGTTAGCACTTCGTTGATCAATCAGGATTGTGGATTGCCAGAACATTGAAAATCCACCATGCCATTATCAAGATCAGAAATATGCAAATTCCAGGGAAGTAACAAGAACATCGGGTAACAGATTTCATCTGCTACCGGCACAAATAATTTTCAGTAATAGAACTCATCTACTACAAAGTATATTGTGCAAGACCCATACATATATATGTATTCTAGATCAAAACATGCATCTACGCATAGCACGGCTCATGATGCCACTATAGGGTAACGCGGCAGAAAACAAAAATTTCAACTTACGCACCAGCCCAGGACGACTATGGAGACTGCATACAAGGTTTGATCTTTTCGTTGCCGACTCGTAGTGCAGCGGAAGTAGAGTCGATGACGATCGGCGGTGCAGATCCCCACAGTTAGGATTTAGAACCTCCGAACCGCGAGGATGTATACCCTCATCTGCCCCTCGGATAGCCCTCCGAGAGGCGGTTGGACAGTCCCTCTCAAACTAAGACCGAAACTACGATCTCTCTACAGAGTTGCACACATACGGTGTCATCTATCTGATAGGGCTACGCCGTCCAGAACTAATTCCCACCGGAACCCAGACAGCCTTTCGGCTCTATGAAACTATTTCGCGGGGAGGGAGAGAGAAGCCAGATCATTGCAATGGCACTTGTATGTGAGAAATAGTGTGTGTGGAGAGTGCCTCTCCACCTCTATTTATAGGAAAACCCAAGGGGTAGGGGGCACATGAAAAAACCCAAAATGCCCACACTTTATGTCACACATAAAAGGGCATAAAGGGATGACAAGTGGAGCCCCATGGAGGAGCTGCACCCTCCAATGTCCCACCTTCATGGGGGCCCCACAAAGGGGGTTCCTTGATCCCCAAGTCCTTCTAGAAGCCTTTTGGAAAAAGCCCCAAAAGGTGGCTTTCCATAAATATCCCCAAAAGCACTTTCACTATTCACGACGACATTTTTCAGCGTCCGTTCGAACTGAAAATATTTATGTGGGCTTAGAACATTTCCAGTACCCACTAAAATAATTTTCAACGCGTTCCGAAACAATTCCGGATTAGTGATTTTCATCTGTGAAAAGCATCTAAAGTGGTTCCGGCAGCTCCGGAGCATTTCCAGCTTTTATCCCAGAAAATTCCAGAAAGTTTTCAGAATGACTCTGGCACCCTCCAAGAATTATCAGGCATGTGCCGAAACCAATTTGACTTAATAGTATATCCCGAAACAACTTTTCAGTTTCACTAAAACTCATCCGATGACCTCTCTCTGCGGAACTTTTCCGCTGTCCGAAACTTTTTCGGTAATTTTCTCTCAGACTCCCTGTCTAGTATTCAGCAGATAGATGACCCTTAAGCGTGTGACCCTATAGGTTCGGTGAAGTATAGAAATGACCCGGAACCCCTTCCGGATCAATATCGGAGCCGTGGACACCCATATTGACCCCTATACCCACACAAATAAATATTTGAGTGAACCTCCAGTTGTCGTGTGCTATTCCTGTTGCTTCGTGATATGTTAAAAATACCTGAGGTGAGACATGTTGGCATCCCCGTGGATCAACAACTTGTCCACTATGTCAGTTACCTCGTTACTGGTATTGTTCTCCTTTCTCGTTTTCGTGTCCCGGCATCCTTGTGATCAAATAACACTATGTCTGGCCAGACGATGATGGATACTGTAACACCGAGAGGGCCTAGAGATATCTCTCCATCGTCGGAGGAGCAAATCCCAATCTTGAGCTATCAAGTTACTTGACATACTTTTCTATGAACCCGTAAGCCGCCGTAATAGCCACCCATTTACGAATGACGTTTAACAAACCCCAAAGTTCATGAAGCAATTATGAAGAAACTCGATACTCTCATGGTCTAAGGAATCATGCAAACGTTAACCATCTCTGTGTTATGTACCATTAACTTGTGACGAATGAATCTCATAGCATAACATCAATCCAAGTCGATTCAACACAAATGTTCTCTTAACATTGTGCCCTCAAAGTTGTTGACATAGACATGCCCATGATCAGGAAAATAGAACCATCACGCAACACTTGAGCTAGTCTTAGAGGTCAGACTAAGAATACTTCTTACCGTTTATTATTCCACACGTGCATATGAGTCTTCCTCCGAGCCTCGTGTTATTGCAGACTCGAGAACCATAGCAGTTATAGCATGGAACATAAACATAATTATGAACTTGGAGATAAATAATATCATTTATTATTGCCTCTAGGGCATATCTCCTACACGCGGTGCATTTCTAGTAAGAGGAGAATCTAAGCTTGCCAAGGGCATCCGTCTTGCACTCGAAGTATGGGTCACGAGCAACCACTCCCTCTCGGATACGAGTGAACACATGCCTTGCCATACGAAAATGGCGACGGAATTTATCCGGCTTGAAGAGCGGGGTGTTCGCAAAGTAATCGGCTTAGAGCAGGGCATGGCCTCTCTCCCTGTTGCGGTTCAGGTTGGGAGCACGGCCAGGGAGTGACCCCTTGTACCGAGGAAGCTGCCGTTCAATGTGGTCGTGAACGACCAGTGCAGCCACCACAAGATCTCCATCATCCGATGACGAATCGTCCGATGAATAAATGAAGTGGTGGAAGAAAAAATCATCTCCACTGTCCATACCTTTGTGGGCAAAGTGTCGAACACCTTGCGGTCGTGGTGGTAAAGAGGCCGCGATGATCACCTTGATGCAGCAGGGGTGGTTGGCGGCCGGGTACTGGCCGCTCTGGAGCACTCGTCAGAAGCTGCCGTGGCCGCCGTGGTACATCGCCGACAGTCGTATCCCCTCTGCCACCGGCTACGACGGCGACGGCCAAATCTCCTCCAATCGACGGCCAAAACTACGGCGAAAGCGCGGGCATGGTGGCGGCCATGTTGAGATGTGGTTTGGTATGGACGGCCGCGGGATGCACAGTGAGGAGGCAGCCAGAGAATAGTGACGACGCCAGCGACGGGGTGGGGCGGGGAGAGGGGGTGAAGGCGCTGGAAGCGAAGGGACTGCTAGTGTCCCCGACAGGCGGGCCACGAGGGGGGACAAGGGCGTGCGTCGAGCCCGTCCACGCGATGTCCGTTTCACCCCAAACTCAGCGCAAGTTTGGGCCGGGGATGGGTTGAAAACGGACGGAATCCGAACATTTGTCTGTTTGGGGTCGCGCGTTGGGTCGCGCTATTTGTCCATTCTATCCCAAACGGACGCACCCGGACAGGATGGGGTCGTGCGCTAGAGTTGGCCTAAGTTGAAACAATCCAATGGCTGTAGGGGCCTAGATCGGACGGCTAGCAGCGCCCTTTTTAAAATATATATACATAGGACAGCGATGTGTTTTTCTGATGAAACTGCAGGAAATATTATTATCCGGTAACAAGAAGTTTCTTTTTTGAAACATTGAGCCTACCTTCGTCAATCTTTACATCTCTCTAAGTTACAGGGCCAAAGGTTCACCGCCGATCCCTCTGCTCCATATGAACACATGAATATCTTTCTTTTTCTGATGAGACCATCAACCATGGATTGTCAACTTGAGAGCCTGAGTGGTTCGTTGATAACAGCATTCACCGCGCTGGCCATTTCCTTTGGCGAGCTGAATCCGTCGGTCCGAAAGTAGAACAGGTGAAGTATCTTGCACATCTTCCAGAACAGCTCCTTGCATGCCCTGGGAACAACCGTGCCTTCCTTGAGGACCAATCTTAGCAAGTCTCGCCTCGAAGCGACTATGGACTTCTCTATCGCATTCTTAGCCGCTTCTATGGACATAGAACCACCGCTGTGAAGAACAAGTAGCGAAACGCTGTTCAGTTTCCCCTCGCTGCCCTCCCTCTGCAACATATGATCGGAAACAGGTCAGAGTCATCCTAATGCATATGTCTAACACATAGTTTAAATATTACTCCGTTTATAAACCCAAAATTGGATAGTTGTATAGCAGCACAGGTATAAAACAGAGTTGATTAATAAAACAGAGTAGAGTTGATTATTCGCAAAAAAAACAGAGTTGATTAATTCTTGTACAATGTCAAGCCACCAAGATAAGAGGCATGGATATCTCTTTTTTCCTATGATTAACATGACAATAGAGCTTCGTTTCACATCATTTTAACAAAACAGAGAACTAGAGTCTTGACTTTTGCGGGAATTGCAAGTCCACCATAGTTCAAATGGTGTGTGGAATAACATAAATAATACTGCCTCTGGTCCATAATAAGTGTCGCAGTTTTAAACTAAGGTTGAACTAACCTTAGTTCAAAACAGTGGCACTTATTTTGGATTGGAGAGAGTAACATTAAAGAAACACTATTTTTATGCAGGTCTGCAGGTCTGCGAAATCTTGAATAATGGTTGGTAACATAAAGGGGTCTATGCAGAGGCCGGGGGTAATCCTCCTTTCCGAAAGAAAAAAGCATTAAGGGGTCTGCAGGAACACAAACTTTTTTGTGATAAGAGGGCCCAACATACCTCAAAGCCTTGGCTGTCATTGAGGAGACGGCCACAGGTGCTCATTAGCCTAAATAACTCACTGTACTCTTGATTTTTGACAGCACTCCCCAATAGCTTTTCCCCGACACAATACAATGTTGGAAGCACAATGGGCCCCAGTGCGAATGAAACTACCCCATTTGTCATGTATTCTTCCATTGTTGGCACATATTGGCTCCTCTGCCATTCTGCCTCGGTCATCATAGACCTCAATAGAAGTAGCCACTGCAGATGGATTTCAACCTGTCAATACTGAACATAATGCAACTCAACAAGAGGAGGGGCAGACATCAAACTCACTATTTCTATCAGGTGATTTTTAACGTCACGGTTTTGTACGGCAGAAGCGATTGATCCAAGCTGGTTCACTGTGGTATAGAGAGCACAAAATACAATCCTTACTTGCTCCGAACAGAAGTCATCTTTGTGATGCTCATCCCACCTAAGGCGGCGGCCATTGGCAAAACAGAAAACATGACTTATTAGCAATGTGTAAGGCAGAAGCAATACATACGAAACAGCAGACAAAGACATCAAGTTTAAGGACTGTACTTCTCAACTAATGCTATGAGGTTTTCTAGTTCTTCTTTTGATCCTCCAACATCAAAGAAGTCATCAACAACGGTTGTGAGCACACCGTTTTTGGCCCACGATATGCGAGCATCAGAAAGTTCAGGAGGAAAAATCGTAGCAGCAGCAGAGAGATAACAATATGTCAACTTCTGCCGTGCAAATTGTAGCTGGTCCAACCTGTTTTCTTTCACCCACCTGTTGCGACAATTTTTTGAAAAATCTCCAAAAACAAAAAAGAAAGTTTACATGACAAGAGAGCATAATGGCCAGATTACCTATCAAGATGCAGGAGTTCATCCTGGTAGATAGATTGAGAAAATGTGAAATCGTCAACAGCCAAAGCCAAAAGTTCTTGGTTGATACCATACGGCCTGATTCAGCAAAATGTTTGAATTTTTAGTATGATGTCTAATTAAAATGATTTAAAATACAACTCTTATTAGAGAAATGAGAATCTTACAAGCATTCTGTCTTCAGGATGTGAGAACCTCTAGCATCAAAATGTTCGATGTTCCTCTTGTGGTCTAGGCGTTCCAGCGTGGTATAGAATGGAAACTTAACGGCATACTCGACCTGAAATCACAAAAGCACAGGATTAGATATAACTTGAACTAGTATCAAGTAAAATAGGTATCTCAAATTTCATGCAGGCACCTCTAAGTTTGGTAGGCCCTGCACCCCTTCAGAGCACAACTTTTCTGACAATAAGCTGCCAGACCAGTTGCCAATGTTATCTAGGATTAATTCATGTTCTGCTACACTGACTTTTGAAGCCTTGTATAGTTCCAGTACAGATTTTGTATCATTTAAATATCCTTGAAGTGAATTATGGAAATTAGAGGCTTCAGCAAGATGAGACAGCTCATCTGCACCAAGATATAGAATTAGGAAGTTAGACTGTTAATTTGTTAAACCAAGAACAATGACAAAATTGACAGGATTTTCTGCCTAAGTACCTGAGGATACATCATACCCATTCATCCTTAAAAGGCGGAACGCCATTGCACATGTTGCTACATCCATCATAATTTCCTCGTCTCTCTGTAACCAGAAACTGAAAACAGGAGACAGTAAAGTTTACAAGCTACTAAAAACAGATATCAGTTTCCTATTTACAGTCATTACCTGTATGCCATGTCTAAGATTCCCTCTATCTCACTAGAAAAATGCCGAGAAATTCCGATCTTTTCAAGCGAATCCACCATTGAAAGTTTCCAGTGCATATTTAGTGGATACACTGTTGGTACTGCAAAAGGTCTACTGGTATTAAGTATTTTGCAACACTTTAAACCCTTGCAAATTCTTCACAAGGAAAGGTACAAAGATCCACCTGCACCACCAAATTTACTGACTACCATATTTAAATAATCGAGGGCCTTATCATCATAGTTGTGGACTAACGCAGCAGCAGTTGTGGAAGGAGAGTTGAACAACGACCCGTTCTTCCTCTGAAACTTCATAACTTCATTCCAGTCCAGTAAGTTTCCTAACCCTTCGGAGACATAGGCCATATATGCTTCTCTCCCATAAGATTTCTCCCCGGCCTGCCTAAATTAAGTCAAGTATGAGAATTTTTAATATGTGACCCACAGGTGATACTCAAATTATGATTGCTAATTTAATCAGTAAGCAAAAGACAATATGAATGACATGGTGGTCCTTTTTCCTTCATATTACGGTTGATCGAAAAAAAAAACAGAAGTTCTTACAAGAAAACCTTGGTACTCCCTGGAGTAGAGTTGGAGTACCAATCAAATCCATCCGTTGGTTTGCAGGGTTAGTTCAGTATTTTCTCCAGCTAAAGAAGTGTTGTTTTCCAATCTTTAATCTAGGTTCCCAAATCCACCAGCCTAATCAAGCACATGCGGCCGCGCAGCCGCAGCGGGAGGCACTTTCATCGGTACTCCAACTCTACTCCAGGGCAGATAGTGCATTTCCATTCAAATGATCAACCCATAAATATTACATATACTTATAAACCAACTGCCCTAATACAAACGGGGGGAATATAATTCATACCAATGTTTTTCCATCAACAGACCTTTTCAATTCCATCTCCCATTGCTGAAGAATCCAATCAATATCAGTTTGTCTGACAGGAAATTGCAAACCCGCCCCAACGGCAAGGCTAAGCATACCAGGAAAAATCATGTTAAAGCCTGTAGGAGCAGCAATCTCCTCATCCATGACAAGGGAGAAATGTCTTCCGATAAAATGTAGTCCTGCACATGGCGTTAAGGCGTTTGAGCTCTTGAAAACAAACACAGGCAGACAACATTCACATGTGTCGGATAATAAGAAATAAGAAATCTATCTCTGTACCTCTCCTTATGTGCTCTTGGCCAAGATTCCATTTCTCAAGCGCAAGAACACATGCCAATGTGGATAAGAGAACGTTCTTGTTGGCTGATGACCCAAGGTCGTTGTTATCCCAAGATCCATTTTCATGTTGGTTTTGCAATATCCATTCAACACACTGAGGGAAGCATGGAGTGCGAGGGGAGCCCCGCAAGGGCACCATAGCCACCCACGCGGTGTCGTATGGAGACGGCGGTAGTTCAACCTTGTGGAGCTGCTTCCTTATTCTAGCCTCACGGTCCTTTCGATGCTGCATTTGATCAAAGCAATGCAGTATATAATTTAGCAAGCAACTCAAGACAGTCTCGGGAACCTCGAACACAGTAACCATCAGTGACGTCAGTACCACGTCTAGCAGGCTTGCCGTTTCTGCTACCAACATCTTCTCGACATATGCTGTTCATAGAAAAAGAGATGCCATGTGAGTCACGACCGACGAATCAATTAAATTAGGATCCGGATCATGCCGGAGTAAGACGTACTATAAAAATATCAAGTACTAGCAATCGCAAGCCTACAGCAAGACAATTGTCAGATCTATTCAATTCAGCAGCAGTGTCGTTTTCTGTTGGCATCAGGTCGGGAGACAGATACGTGCGGCATAGGGGTTGTTTCTTAGGTAAAACACATACAGGGTTCGGCTGAACCTGAACTCCAAACATTTTGGAAATAAATTGCTGGAATTACTCACAGAGAAAGTGATTTCCTCGCGTAAGAAAAAGGTTCACCAGGAACAGAAAAAAAGGAGCGATCCAGCCAGGTAAGATCTGGGGAGTTACCACAGCACGGAGTCCCCGAGCGAATCCGGTGGAGTGGAGGAGGACGGTGTCGACTGCCGGCGAGGGATCGGACACGGCGCGCCTCGGAGGGGGGAATCCTTGAAGCGTGCACGACGGCGCTGGCGGGAGTGAGTCGAACACGACGGTTGGAGCGAAACCTCGCCACGAACTGGGGAGCCGCCGGGAGGGGGAGGAGGGCGCGATGACCAGCCTGCCGGCAAGGCGCCGGGAGGACGGAGGGGCCCCCAGCGTTCGACATGGGTTGGGAGGGATCTACGATCGCCCAGGGCCGCGGCCGCCGTCGACGGGGGATTTATTGCAGCATCGCCGGAATAGGAAAGCAATGAGAGAGAGTGAGAGCGGCGGGCAAAGGGGGAGGACACTGCGAACGGAAAAGGTGGCGCACTCACGCTTTTATCGGCCTCTGGATGTGGGACCAGCAGGTGTGGGGACGGCGGCGGCGATGCCCGCGCCGTCGCGCCACTTGGCGCCCACGCGCCCTCCCTGCCCGCTTCCCGCAGATAAGTTCCTCTTTAAAAATTATTTGAAGTGATCTAAACAGTCTTATACAGTATTTCTTTACGAAGGGAATATTACTTTCAAAACTAAAGTTAACCTGAAATGCAAGCAACTTTGACGACCACCGCCGGTCCCTCCTATCTCCGATGGCCTCTGGATCATGGAGGTGAGAAGAATCTCGGCCCCCCACCAACGAATGGGATCTCGTTTTGATTCTTGTTAGATTCACTGTCTTGGTTGAGGATGTATGACAGCGGCAATGTCTTTTAGTAGGAATAATGTCTTTCATATTTCATCCCGCCCTGATGGTGTGTTTAACATTACCGGAGGACGTGTGGAGGTGTGTTTCCGTCGGGTCTTGCAGGATTCGGTCGGTGCTGATCTTCAGAGGATTTGTTTGGATTCGGTCTTTGTTCGTCTTTATTTGAGTGTTTATAGGGTTTGATTCTTCTGATCTATGACTTTTTTCAACGGCGATGGTTGTTGCTCTGGTGCGCTGGTTTTATGAGGGTATTGGCACGACAACTTTCGGATTATCTACTATAATAAGGTTTGTCCGGCTCTGATGAGGAAGGAGCGATGACGGCGGCATGCCTCCGACTCGCTCCAGTGCTTATAGTCATCGTTAAATGGTCTACGGACATGATTGTAATTTTATTATTTTTGTTGTTATTTATACTGCCATGATTGAAGAAAAATAAATTAGAAATTTCTCCAAAAGAAAGCCCGGCCATAATCTGAAGTGCATTTGCTAACTTTTACATAGTGAATTGGAATACTCTCTCAGGGCCGGCAGACGCGCTCGTATTTTTCGCAGTTAAATCACCGTCCAGTGATGGCACAATTAGAGCGCGATTTAATTGTGGACCATCTCTTTCATGGGCATGATCTGTATACTATAAATCAAAGGATTTACAGAGCAATTTCGGTGACTTAACGGCGCGCGAAGCGTGTTCAGTACTACGAAGTGTATAAGCATCACATCTTCGAGGGCTGTATAAGACTAGTAGGAACTAACTCATAAACTAATGACATGCATATGCTACTAATTTATATTACTATCATTATAGTAGAGGTAGGCAGACGATATGTAATACGACGAGGAGGTATGTTCAGAGTGTACAGCGGACGACACTTTTGGCCGGCACGCCGCTACAATGCCAGCAATGAGAGGTCATGTCCGTCCTAAGCCGGCATCAATGCGGACATCTAGCGTCGGGCAAGAACCCGGGCGTGCACCGGTAAGGGTTTTGGGTGGGCCATGGTTGCTAGATGCAGACGTGGCAGCGGTTCAGACGTCTGTAATGACCCTCCCCCCCCCCCCCCCCCCCCCCCCAAACACATAGGCACATATTTTATCTTCGGTTTATTGGAAAAAGCTCGTCCGAACTAGCATGCGATGCGGACCCATGCAGAACCGATCTAATGGCAAAACATGTCCGAACCACATGCTCCGAATGGTTGCGGACGATTTAAGACTCGGTGTTGAACATGATGTTATTAGCTAAGTTACCCACACTATGACCAACCTAATCTCAATTGGAGGGGTACTGATTTGGCTTTGGCATAGGAACTTTTGTATGGGAGGCATGGATCTTAACGTGTCGTACAAGCGGTGACTTTGGCGGAAGCGGTGGCGGTGGGGCATGAAACACACAACTGAGTTGAGATAATCGAAATGACGTGGACTAACACAGAATTACAAAGACAACGATAGAGGTTTCTTTATGCAACTGCTTGACAAATTACAAACCTGTCTATCACTCTATCTATATATACTGATTGATTAAAATAGTATGGCGGGCCGGGCAAAGCTGCGAATATAAAACCGGGGTGCAGCCTATGGATGCACGGGTCGACAGATAGATGGCACATTGCGACGGAGCTAGCCGGAGATCCTTCACGGAAGTGCATTTTGTCACGGACCTAGTCGGAGATCCTTCACGCAAGTGCATTTTGTCCTCTACTAGGACCGGTAGCTTCGGCGCGCAGACGAATCGGATTCGTGGGCGTACGTGCGCGTTCTCTTTCTCTTTCTTTTTTATGATTAGGAAAATACATGAGATTATACTTTTTCTGTCTCAAAATAAATATCTTAATTTTGTACTAATTTTAATACAAAGTTATACTATTAAACTTGAGACACTTATTTTAAGACGGAAAAAATATTATGTTATGGAAAACAATACAAGGACACATACAGTATGTATGAGTACATCCACACAGGACACGGAAGAACACCAAATCCAACTCGACCACACAATCGCCGCTACCCACGGCTCGCCGTTGTGGCCGCCGGAGAGGAGAGCGACCAACCCCTTTGGATCCGGAGAAGCATCATCCCTTGAAAGATTTGTCAGCCGCACCGTCGTATCTCGCCACGAGAGGCGAGATCTTGAGCAGAGCTGAAATGCCCAGACGACCAGGGGTCACGCCCCATGTCGTGCCAGATCTGCATCGGCCAGTGCTTCACTGAAGCAGGGAGCAGGTTCAGAGACCAATCATCGATGCACAACCTCGAATATCTTTTCAATGCACAAATGAGATGCGGCGGGGGTGGGGGTGTCAACCGGCTCACAGGCTCGACGTCACATTGCGCGGGCGTTGGGCCATAGGCTGGTCGTAATGCGAATCATGCATCGCAACTAATATTTTTTTTTCTGAGGTGACATGCAACTAAATGAGGAAAAAACAAATTGAGTATCATGAACCTGAAATTATGCGTCGTGGAGGTAGTATCTGCTACCTCTTAAGCACTACGTTGGTTTTCCCCGAAGAGGAAAGAATGATGCAGCAAAGTAGCGTAAGTATTTTTCTCAGTTTTTGAGAACCAAGGTATCAATCCAGTAGGAGGCTACGCGCGAGTCCCTCGCACCTGCACAAAACAAATAAATCCTCGCAACCAACGCGATAAGGGGTTGTCAATCTCTACACGGCCACTTACGAGAGTGAGATCTGATAGATATGATAAGATAATAATTTTGGTATTTTTATGATAAAGATGCAAAGTAAAATAAAAGCAAAGTAAAAAGCAAAGGAAATTACTAAGTATTGGAAGATTAATATGATGAAGATAGACCCGGGGGCCATAGGTTTCACTAGTGGCTTCTCTCAAGAGCATAGGTATTTTACGGTGGGTGAACAAATTACTGTTGAGCAATTAACAGAATTGAGCATAGTTATGAGAATATCTAGGTATGATCATGTATATAGGTATCACGTCCGAGACAAGTAGACCGACTCCTGCCTGCATCTACTACTATTACTCCACTCATCAACCGCTATCCAGCATGCATCTAGAGTATCAAGTTAATGAAAACAGAGTAACGCCTTAAGTAAGATGACATGATGTAGAAGGATAAACTCATGCAATATGATGAAAACCCCATCTTGTTATCCTCGATGGCAACAATACAATACGTGCCTTGCTGCCCCTACTGTCACTGGGAAATGACACCGCAAGATTGAACCCAAAGTTAAGTACTTCTCCCATTGCAAAAAAGATCAATCTAGTAGGCCAAACCAAACTGATAATTCGAAGAGACTTGCAAAAATAACCAATCATACATAAAGGAATTCAGAGAAGATTCAAATATTATTCATAGATAGACTTGATCATAAACCCATAATTCATCGGCTCAACAAACACACCGCAAAAAGAAGATTACATCGAATAGATCTCCACAAGAGCGGGGGAGAACATTGTATTGAGATTCAAAAAAAGAGAAAAAGTCATTTAGCTAATAACTATGGACCCGTAGGTCTGAGATAAACTACTCACACTTTATCGAAGGGGCTATGGTGATGATGTAGAAGCCCTCCGTGATGGATACCCCCTCCGACGGAGCTTCAGAACAGGCCCCAAGATGGGATCTCGTGGATACAGAAAGTTGCGGTGGTGGAATTAGGGTTTTGGCTCCGTATCTAATCGTTTGGGGGTACGTAGGTATATATAGGAGGAAGGAGTACGTTGGTGGAGCAACCGGGGACCCACAAGGGTGGAGGCGCGCCCCCCTACCTCGTGGCCTCCTCCTTTGTTGACGTAGGGTTCAAGTCTCCTGGATCATGCTCGGTGACAAAATCACGTTCCCGAAGGTTTCATTCCGTTTGGACTCCGTTTGATATTCCTTTTCTTCGAAACCCTAAAATAGGCAAAAAGCAGCAATTCTAGGCTGGGCCTCCGGTTAATAGGTTAATCCCAAAAATAATATAAAAGTGGATAATAAAGCTCAATAATGTCCAAAACAGTAGATAATATAGCATAAAGCAATCAAAAATTATAGATACATTGGAGACGTATCAGTATCATATACATGGTATTAGTATATGATACTTTTCATCGTGGGTAGCCTCATACAACTAAGCCCGGCATAAAAACCCAAGACTGACAAACAAACTTGTAAAGATCGAGACTGAACTAAAATACCAAATTAAATTTGGGCGTCAAAATTGGAAGATCGGATTAAAATCGGCTAGACTAGTCTTCTTCTCTGGATGACCGAATAATCCAGATTGACCGAATTAGCATAATTCTTTCGATGTTTATGGTACAATTCTAGCTGCATGCGTCTGAACTCTGAATTTTGGTTGCAGACCCCTATTAGACATAGAGTCTGATTTTTTCTTGCATACATTTGTACTACAATGTCCATAAATCTGAGTTGTAGCATGAAATTTGTCTATTTGGTCGGGACCGAACACCATCATGTAAAGACCGAACACTGAATAGTGGACAATTGAGAAGACCGAAATAATTCCAATCGTCGATTATGAAAGACCGAAAAGACCAGACCGAGCAAACCGAAAACACCGAACGCGTGGTGTTGGGAATATTTCCCTGACATCATTAACCCGGCAGGAGAAATGACCCGGCCCAGAGCACGCCGGCTCGTGGGCCACTTCAACCTGCCGGGTCACTACATGATGGAGGCCCAGGAATACTAAGATGAAGGCCGACTCGTCATATTGTTCGGTGGGCCGGCTCAGCAGGGCCTAACAAAGAAGATTCTTTACTTAAGGGACTAGTCAATGTGTACGTACAATGCACGTTAATTTGGAAGTATATTAAGTGCATGCGGATATTAAGTAGAATATTATTTGCGTTTTATTATGTGATTAACACTATATTTGGCATGAAATTAACTGGACGCTAAACATGTTGAGCGCTCGACATTAAAGTAGTCTAGGTCGTTGGATTGACATGCTTTGATGACCGAGATTATTTGGATCTGCCCCTTTAAGGTCTTTTTATATTGGTATAGATAAGTAGAATAGGATACGGGTCGTAGTATGCCACGGATTCTGTTGTAACCTCAAGGCCTCAACCTGTATATAAAGGGGAGACCTTGAGGTAGAAAAGGTAGAGTTACAATCATCGAGAGCTAGGTTAGCGAATTCACATCCTTGTAATCGAGATCTCAAGCAATATCAATCGATTAGGAAGTAGGTCTTTACCTCCACCATGTGGGGCCAAACTTGGAAAACTGTGCCCTTTGTTTCCCCCAACCAACCCTCTCAAGCAACCTCCTAGTTGCAATGGCTTCCAGACTTAGTCCTTTCATGAGGACATCTGTCGTGACAGAACCATGATAGTTGGCGCCCACCGTGGGGCCTGCGCACAGTGGTGTTGAGTTCTTAGAGGGAGCTCTCCTAGGGATCGAGGGATACGTGATCGGCAGGATGGCGAAGAGTCATCGCGGCAAGCTCTACATCGACGATTCAGGTTGGGGCCCGAGGCTGACTCAATCGAGTACGGGTACCGGGTCCCCTTCAGCAAGATCCATGTCTTTATCGGCAAGATTGGAAAATTATGCCCTGAGCCGACCATCTGCTCCGACATCGTCGAGCTGGCTCGTCACGCCAAACCCGACCGACCTCCAGCCGCCCGGAAACACGTCTTCACAGGCTTCACTCAGGGAGTCGATCTTGCAGACAACTCTGTGTCCGGCGGGGACACCCTCGTCTACTCCAATTGCAAACCCCCGGTAGGCGATGCCGGTTCGATCCTCCTGCTCCATGATGATCGGCTTGGGGGCTACTCTGATGACGAAGTCGGGCCAAATGCCTTCGAGCTGCCACGCCATGCCGCAATCTATATGGCCAACAAAGCGACTCATCCGAAACCGCGGCGGCTGAAAATAACACAGCGACTGGCACAGTAGCAGGGACCGGTACCTCCGCGCCGGCTTCGGGAGTGGCTGGCTCAAGCAAAACACCGTCTCAGTCTCTGATGGAGTTGACTACGCTAGGAACACTCCTAGGGACTCCGATGACCGCGGAAAACTTGGCTGAGCGCAACGCGGAAGTGACGAAACTCCGCGAGCAGATGGCCAAGAATCAGGAAAATATTGATGCCGAAAATATACTTATGGCAGAGATCCAAACTTCTACCCATAATGAGACCGAGCGCCTGAGGGTAGAGGCACTGCATCTCAGTCTCCGTCAAGGCTGGAAAAAAAATAGTAAGTACAGGAAATCTTCCCAAGCCGGCTAGGATGATCGACCTGGCCCAGAGCATATGGAGAGAAGAACTACAATTTAGCATGGATAAATCCAAGCTAAATTGGGGACTAATGTTGGGGATATTTCCCTAACATCATTAACCCGGCAGGAGAAATGACCCGGCCCAGAGCACGCTGGCGCGTGGGTCACTTCAACCTACCGGATCACTAAATGATGGAGGCCCAGAAGACTAAGATGAAGGCCGGCTTGTCATATTGTTCGGCAAGCGGGCTCAACAGGGCCCAACGAAGAAGATTCTTTACTTAAGGGATAAGTAGAATAGAATACGGGTTGTAGTACGACCCGGACTCTGTTGTAACCTCAAGGCCTCAACCTGTATATAAAGGGGAGCCCTTGAGGTGGAAAAGGTTGGGTTAAAATCATTGAGAGCTAGGTTAGCGAATTCGCATCCTTGTAATTGAGATCTCAAGCAATATCTATCAAGCGGGAAGTAGGTATTTACCTCCACCATGAGGGGTCGGACCTGGGTAAACTGTGTCCCTCGTTTCCCGGTCAACCCCTCTCAAGCAACCTCCTAGTTGCGATGGCTTACAGACTTAGTCCTTTCACGAGAACATCTGCCGTGACAAAACCACAACACTTGGGCTTACATACACCTGCCACGGCTCCTTCCTCGCGAACTCCCACACCATGCTTGTGTTTGGCCTGAGTGCAAGGGGTTTGGATGAGCGTTCATCACGGCGCAACACGTCATGGCAACATGAGGAGGGCATGTTCAACAAACTACTATGTCTAATTATAAGGATAAATGGACTTACAAATGGAAAGGCAGTCTTTATTCTTCCAGCAAGATGAATACCAGTTTGAGAACCAACCACTGGTTGAATAGCTAGGTGGGCAGCGGTACCCTCATCCCACTAGAGATCAAACCTCATGTTTTATGCTTTGGTGTCTCGTTAATGTGAATTAGTCTTTTAGTGGAAGACAACGTTCCATCGATAGCGAGGCGTCTGTGGTAACTTCCTCAACCTTCAAGTTCCACAACTTCGACGGACTCTTCAACAAGCGTTGTGTGCGCACACGCACACATAATAATCAGGGTTTCTAAAAGAAGATATATAAGAGTTTGATGGGACCATACAAAGCACACATCATTGTTTAGTGGCTCTAGAAATGTGCTGGCAGACTGAGGCATAAGATCTTTGTTTTTGGCATTTGTTGCATGATAGAGTTAACACAAGGAAAATCATTTAAAGAGAAAATCCATGCATCTTGACTGTTACAACTATGTGCTCTGCAATGATAACATTGAAGAAACAACCCCACATCTTTTCTAGGATTGTGATACGGCTCAAAGCTTCTGGAATTCCATTTCGCCAACAAACTGAAAGTAATTTCTATCTATGGAAGAGTCCTTCTGGCTTTTCACAACCCGCGTAAAGAAATTGCTCTTGATGTCATTATTTTGGGACGTTGGAATATTTGGATCTGAAGAAATGGCAAGCTTCTTAAGAGGGAAGCTCCAACACGCATCACTTTTGAAGAAAGAGTTAATACGTTTGCAAACATAGAGTGAAAAGAAAGAATGCAGATCGCCTTCTCAGATGGACTGACATTTATCTATGACGATTTAGTCACAATTACAGCTCTACGCTATAAATCTTGATGATAATGTTGGGAAAACATGAATTGGGCATATCTCTGGTTGAGATACTTATTGCATTACGTTTCCTCATTAGTGAAAATACCGTAGAACATCTGGGCTAAAAAAGGGGTAGGTAAAAATAGAAAATATCTACATGAGATAAAAATAAATACTTAAAATGTTTAACACACTTATTAGGTATGATGCCCTTGCATTTGTGAGGGGCACTCTGTTAGTTTTTCTAAAAAGAGATGTACCAAAGCAAACCTACAATGATATGTACAAATGAGGAAAATTAATACTCAATCATTTTTTTCTCTCATGCAGACAGGACAAGTCGAGACCAGGGTGTAGATTCAGGGGGAGCTGGAGTGGCTCATGGATCACCGCATCCACCGCACCAACCTTCTCATCTGGCGAGCTGAACGCGTCTCCTTGGTAGTAAAAAAAGTAGCATGTCTTGCACATTTTCCAAAACAACTCCTTGCATAGTCTAGGCATGACACTGTCTTCTTTGAGGACCAACCTCAACAAGTCTCTTCTACATGTGTCTATGGGCTCCTGCAACTCTTTCCTGGCCTCTGGTATGGTCAGCGAGCCACCACTCTGATGAACGAGCAGAGATACGCTATTTATTTTACCATCGATGTACTCCCTCTACAGCAACATAGTCAACAACAACAAAAAATCATTAGCTATCTCCTCCTGCTATTTTCCCTTGGAGTGTGATAATATTACCATGGAAATTCCAGACGTGTTTATCTCTCGACAAGATAATAAACACCATTGAATTAAAATCCAAAACTTTGGCGAGATACCTCGTAAGTTTGGACATCGTTCAGGAGACGCCCACAAGTGCTCATTAGTCTGAATAGCTCGTTATACTCAGTATCTCTGACGGTATACTCCGTAATCTTTGGCCCAATAAAGTAGAGTGCTGGGAGCACAATGGGGCCTAATGCAAACGTAACAACCGCGTTCTCCATGTACTCCTCTGGTGTTGGAATATATCCGCTCTCTCTCCATTCCACCTCGGTCATCATATTTCTCATCAAATCTTGCCACTGCAATCCAGTAATCACATTAGTATTTGTTAGAGAAAATTAATTGTACCATTTACACAAAAATAAGTATGAATGGGACTAACTATGTCTACAAAGTGTTTGGTGACATTGCGGCCCTGCACAGCAGAAGCCTTTGCTCCAAGCTGGTTCACCGAGTTGTAGATTGCAGAAAAAACAATCTCTACATGTTTGGAGTAGTACTGAATTTCCTCGTGCTTATCCCACCTGCACAACAAAAAGATAAGTAGAAGAAACCAAATATTGCTTTAGAAAGATAAACAAGCGATGTGTATATTGTTACATCTCAACTAATGTGGTGAGATTCTCCAATTCATTTTTTGATCCCCCGACGTCGAAGAAGTCGTCAACGACCGTCGTAAGCGCACCGTTCTTGGCCCATAGAATCCGAGCATCGGATAACTCTCCAGGCAACATGGTGCCGGCGGCAGAGAGGTAGAAATAGGCTAACTTTTGTCGTGCAAAAGGTAACTGGTTTAACCTGCTATCTTTCACCCAACTACCATGAAAGGAAACAAAAAAGTCATCTCAATAAGACGATTGTTGGTGGTGTATAGTCGAATATAGTTGATAAGATGTACCTCTCGAGATGTTGAAGCTCTTGTTGGCACACAATTTGACTTGTATTGAAATCCATGACACCCAAAGCTAGCAGGTCTTGATTTCTCTGCCGAGGCCTGCTTAAGATATTTAATAACATTGGTGTCTTGTGAAGTTATGCATTACACAAACCTTGTTTTGTGAAAAAAGGAGAATAAAACCATACAAGCATAGCATCTGATGCTCCATAAAGTCAAATTTCTCGATGTTCATCTTATGCTCTAGGCGGTCCAACGTAGTGTAGAAGGGGCTATCAAGAGCATGTTCTACCTATAACAACACAAAAGCATATGTATATCACCGAGCATACAAGTAGAGTTAGTCTCCAACAAAGTCCGGAATTAATTTCATCGACAAAGCATAGATAGAGCTACAAGGTGACGGTTCGCACTGAAGATTTATCACAAGTTCACAACCGAACACATCCTAAGGCTATCTACGAAACGTTGTGGGTACAAGTATGTTCCCAGTTGAGTATTTACCTCTCTTAGGAGTGGTGTTGTTCTTTGTGCCTTACTAGATCTCAGTTGTTCCTTCAGTAGGCGACCTGACCAGGATCCTATACTGTCCAGAATCAACTCGTCTTTCGAGGTACTGACTTGGGAAACCTTGTATAGTTCTAACAAAGATCTCGTATCATTCAGATGAACGGAGGCTTCAGTAAGATGTGATAAGCTATCTGCAACATGCGCATGTTTTCAGGTGAGTAGTTAGTAGTGTGTGAGGAAATATACACGTCCCATATTAAGAATATATAAATGCTAAGCTTCCCAAAAAAAATGAATCAAATGCTAAGCAAGCTTACAGAATGACATATTTTGGCGAGACTAGCTAAAAGGAAATAGTATACCAGATGAGACGTCGTATCCGTTCATCCTTAGGATACGAAATGCCATGGCACATGTCTCCGTGTCCAGCATGATCTCCTCATCTCTCTGCAACCAACGACTGCAAACTTGCTCTTGTCAGACACCCTCTCACCGACACGAGACTCTACAATCAGTAAACAAAGAACCGATCGACTAATCATCTTTACTCAACTTGTAGCGAGTAGTACTTCATATACCTGTAAGTGAAGTCCAGGACACTCTTGATCTCACCAGCAAAATGCCTGGATATTCCGATCTTTTCAAGGACGTCCAGCATGGATAGTTGGTGATGTATATTTGTCGAAGACGTTGGGAAACATTGGATCTGAGGGGAGGCAGGCAAAGGCAAGCGCGCCGCCGTAGCTACCCCTGCCGTGTCATGGGAAGATGGCGCCGGTTCGGGTTCCTGGAGCTGCTGCTTCGTTATAGTCTCGCTAACCTTCTTCTGATACATGCCATTTATTACTCCTAACTGAAAAGTACACATACAAGAACAAGAGCTCGTCACATGCAAATTTTGGTAGATGGTTGTGTGCAGCGTATGATGCAGGGGCGGGGTTATCCCCGTTTGGAAGAAAAAAAAGCAAATTTAGTAGGAGTAGTAATCAGGAATTAATAGGTCGCTTAGTATATACTACCAGCCGGTTTTGCAAACTTGCAGCATTTTCTCCGACTTCCAGCTGCCTTTTCTTGGCCACTGTTGTAAAGAACTCCATTAGCTAATTAGCACAGCGTTACGACTGATAATCTACTTTCTCGAACGCAAAAATTAAAGAAGAAGAAGAAGAAGAAGCTGTTTGCATGTATAAAACAATTTGCTTTATTTATAAAGTTGGGCGAAAGCCTTTTTGGGTATAAAACAAACATATCAAAGAAGAAGAAGCTGTTTGCATGTATAAAACAAACATATCAAAGAAACGAGACGACCGAGATGGATCATGCATGGGCATGGCATGGCAGGCTACCTGTGGCGACGGTAGGCCGGAGAGATCTGCTCGGCCGCATGGGCAGCACCCCGCATGGTAGGCCGGAGGACCAGGGGCAGCGACCACTTGGCGGCGAGAGAGGAGAACCCGGCAGACTAATTACGCCCCTTGTCGCAGTCATTCGATCGACCGATGTGCAGAAGCAGAAGATTCAGCTAAAGAACTGGGAGTGAGTGACTACCTGAGTGAGTCAGAGTTCAGTATATACATAGGTCGCTGGACATTCCTATCTGGGCTGCAGATATCGTATCGAAAATCCAATTCGGCTCCCAGGAGTCACACACGAGTATGTATCTGTTATCACTTCTGTTTCACGAGTTACACGAATCCTGTTCCTGTCGCTGGCTCAAAAGGTTCAGAGCAAGAGCAAGTAGACATGCCTCGTGCGAGACGGAATTCACGCGTGCGGACAAACCCACTTGCAAAATGCTACTGTGCTCGCCTCCTATCTATGGTGTTGAAGCTACATAATGGCCCGGCCACCGGAGGCTGCATCAATCTGTGTACGGACAGTTCTTCCAATAATCCAATAGACAAACATGTGGTGCTGAAGCTACACCATCCGAAACAAACACTTCGACGTGACGCTACGCTAATTTCCAAACTCTCATGGAGAGACCGGTTACATCGCCACGAGAGGAGATGTCGATCGTTGCCCGACCCATGAATTGAGTTGTTCGTCTAATCAGTCGCCAGAGTGGCTGTTAGGTCAGAGAAACGACAAACGCATGTTTACAACATGGCTAACGATGGGATTGGAAAATTATTGATAGAGCTTGTGAGGTTGATCTTGCTGGTGAGGCTGTTCTGAATTTTTTACTACACTTGTCAGATCAAGATTTATATAAGATCGGCTTCATAATACGCGAGCCAATTATTTCTTGGTATTTATGACGGGAAATACATCTGATGCTTAAGGAGAAGATTGCTATGGGGATTTCTGCTCTCACTGCTAATTATATTTTTGCTTCCTCTTCAAATGCTTTTGTTTTAGACGCTGATAACTGCCATACGTGTGGTATATTCAACATGCGTCCACACACCGTGTGTGGTGTGAGTAGGAGGTAGCCCACACGGGCTGTGTGTGACAGACATTAGAATTGCCCACACGTGTGGGCGCGGCTACTACATGCCACACGTCCAACAAGTACTACTCATTTCCACTTGCGTGTGTGGCACGAAGAAAAATGCCCACACGTCCTGGCGCAGCTACGTTAGGTACCCCGCGGGATGACAATTTAGTTGACATCCTGGTTGGCAGATGTAGTTATCCGGGATGGCAAGTGTAGTTGTAAAAACATGGCAACTCTATCTGTTTTGGTTAACTATAGTTGCCATGTCTAATTTTTGGTAGTTGCGGCGTGTAATCAAACCGTAGTTGCCGTGTGTGATTAACTACTTGCCACATATAGTCAAACAGTAGTTGCCATGTGTGTTTATCTAGTTGCCACGTGTGGTCCAATCATAGTTGCCATGTATTGTTAATCACAGTTGTCATATGTGTTTATCTGGTTGCCACGTACACGCAACTGTAGTTGCCGTCTAGCAAAGAATCACAGTTGCCATGTGTGTTTATCTAGTTGCCATGTTCGCGTAATTGCAGTTGTCATCCACAACGTAGGAGTGTTGTGTGGGCGAAAAGCAGTTCACCCACACGCGCATGAACTAGGTGGTGGCTGTATAGACAGAAACTAGTTCGCTCACACAGCGCAGCTGGCAAACATCATGGTGCGGGCGTGTGGGCAAACTCTCCAACGACCACACACCAACCCCGTCCTATGTGGCATACTAAATCCACCTTTTCGTGTCAAGATTCGTGCAAAAAGACAGTGAACAACGATCCAGACGTGCGGGCAAGTTGAGAAACGCCCACACATGTGAGCATTAGTGTTTTCGTTTTTTTTTGTTTTTTGATGAAAAGACAAGATCACTACTTTTCATTATGTTTGGAAGGAATAAAGGTTTACAAATTACAAAAGAAGAACAGGGAGGGGATTAGTCAGCTCAAGAGGGTACATCAATCAGGTTCAAGAGGGTCCCTTAACAAGGTGTAGAACTCTCCCACGGCCAGCATCACTCCAATTCTTGGTGTCAACTTGAATCTTATGGAATAAAGGTCTTGCGCTGCAGGATGTATTAGTGAACACTCGGATTTCGTTCTTTCCAGATTTTCACCATACAAGAGCGATAATGGAATGCCAAGTCTTCGCTTTATCCTTGGTCATCAGCGAACTGGAGCACCGCCACCAGCTGGCCAGGGAGTGTTGATTCGCCCCACATGTGGGTTTTCTGAAGTTTAATGTTGATTCATCCTTTGATTTTGACTTATTTAAGGTTACGGCTAGGGCGGTCTTGAGGGATGATAAAGGAAGAGCCCCTTTCCAGTACATCAACATAATACGAGCCATCCATTTTATCCATCCAACAGACTAGATTAACCCATATTGCACCTCAAAGTTTGTAGTAATTTTTGCTAAAACTGTGTACTATTTTTCTTTGGAGTGGCAAAATAAGAATAACGACATAGCAATTCGGCAGTTTGTAGTGGGAAAAACAAATGGTTCTCGCTACAAATCTAACGTCGGGTTTTAGAGCATGGCAAATCGAACCCTCAAGATAGCAAATTATGTTGTTACGAGAACTACAATGTCCTTTAGCAAGCATGTCAAATCTTTGCCATGTTCAGTTTTTTGCTAGAAATTGCCATACTCGCTAAAGGCCTTGCAACAACATAATTTGTCATAAAAATCATTTGATTTGCCATGCTTAAGAATATGACGTCGTATTTTTAGCATTTTTAAAACATTGAGTCTCATGTATTCGCGTGTACCTATGTGTTTTCTTTTTTGAAACATGGTTTTTTTCCCATTTCATTAACTAAGAAGAAGATTGATGCCCAGTTAATTACAGAAAATCAAGCGAAAATGGATACAACAAGGGCCAATCCCATTCGAAACATCAAAACTCATAGGCTCAAGACCACTCTCGCCGACGATAATGACAAACGACACATCAGGCGCCAACCACACAAACACATACCAGTAGGAGGTCCTGCTCCACCAACATGTCGGCCTTTCACCCTTGTTGGATAGAAGGACTCATGACTGCTATGAGAGGAGCATACCTGGGACTATTGATGCCCGGCAAGTGTGTTAGACTAAGCTAGTTGGCTGCATGGCTGCATAGTATAGGTCCTTTGATTTTTATGTTAAAATAATGTGTGTGCATGGTGATGTGACCGGCACATGCACGTAGTTGTGGGAGTCCAGTGCACGTACGCACGATCCTCTCAAGTTCTCTCTTTTTGTACCCTGGCTCCTCTCCTGGTGGGACTTGATCGCTGTGTGATGCAGTCGTGGGATGGCGCGGCCATCACGGATCATGGCAATCCCGCCGGGAGTGAGCGAGCTGGGGGTGGCTTCTGTTGTAACAGAATAATAAGAAGAGAATAGAACACAGAAAAAGTTGTGAAGTTGCACAACGCAAAAAACCTCTCTCTCTCTCTCTCTCTCTCTCTCTCTCTCTCATTCGTGAGCTTTTCTTCCTCTCTCCCTCGCGCTCGATCCGGCAACGACAATTGGTATTAGAGCTTGGTGTTTGATCCTGCTCCCGTGACCGGCGGTGTCTGATCCGCAGCGGCGCATATGTCGGGCGACGAGTCGGACAGGAAGAACAAGGGCGGCGCCAGGTCACCAACGCAGACGCCTGCGTCCAAGGCGCCGGTCGCGTGCCTCACCGGCAGCGGCAGCGGCGAGTACCGCATGGTGGAGCGCATCGTGCGAGAGGAATCGGGTGCGTCGATGATACTCACGCGCACCAATTACCAGGAGTGGGCGCTTGTGATGCAGGTCAAGCTGCAAGTCGCCCGCGTCTGGACCGCGGTGATCGAAGACGGCGCCGACGAGAACGACGACCGGCGCGCGCTGCAGATAATCCTCACTGGCGTCCCCCGGATATGCTGCGCGTGCTGGCCGCGAAGGACACGACGAAGACGGCGTGTGGGAGACCATCAAGACAATGAGGATGGGTAGCGAGCGCGCCCGCAAGGCCAAGGCGCAGGTGCGCCGGCGGGAGTTCGAGGATCTCCGTTTCAAGGACGGGGAGTCTATCGCGGACTTCGGGATGCGGCTCTCCGCCCTCGTTGCCGATCTAGAGCTGTTCGGCGACCCTGTCACCGAGCACAAGGCTGTTCAAAAGTTTCTCCGAGTGGTGCCGCGCAAGTACCGCCCAATGGCCATGGAGATTGAGTCCCTCCTCGATCTGAAAGCCATGTCGATTGAGGAGCTCGTGGGTCGATTCTCTGCCTGTGAGGATCACTATGATCTCGACGACGGCACTCAGAACGCCGGACGCCTCTTGCTCACACATGAGGAGTGGCTGGCCCGTGAGAAGGTGGGCAGCGGCGGTGGTTCGTCCTCGGGCGGTGGCGGCAACATCGGCAAGAACAAGTCACCCGGCAAGGGCAAGCCCCATGGCGCCAGCAAGGGTGCGCCGGGGAGCGTGGGGGCAGGCGGCTCTGGCCGGTCCGGTGGCAAGAAGAAGAAAGGGAAGTGCCACCATTGCGGCATCCCAGGGCACTGGAAGAAGGAGTGTCGAACATGGCTCCGAGAGCAGGAACAGAAGGGCAAGTAGGAGCAAGCTAATCTCGCTGAAGCCCACGCCGAGCACGACCAGGGCCTCTACATGGCCGTGGTCAGCACAGTTGATGCATCCTAGATCGTGGCACCCCAAGAAGTGCACCTCAATGAGGAGAAAGTCATGCCCGTGCCCTCTCCAGACGGTGTGTGGTTCTTTGATACAGGAGCCAGCAGCCATATGACAGGTGACAGAGGTGTCTTCGCATCTCTCGATGAGACGGTGCACAGAACGGTGAGGTTCGGGGACGGCTCGCTTGTGGCCATCCGCGGGCGTGGCACAGTTGTGTTTCGCTGTCAGGGTGGTGACCAGCGCACTCTCGCAGGCTTCTTCTTCATCCCGAGCATCCACACAAACATTGTCTCGGTGGGGCAGTTGGACGAGGCGGGCTGCATCATCAGCATCCAAGACGGGCTCATGGTAATCAGAGACCCAGCCAGGCGCACCCTGGCAAGCATCAGGCAGTCGGGCAATCGTCTGTACACTGGCGTCCTCACCATGGATGCACCAGCCTGTCTGCTGGCACAAGGAGACGACCGACCTGGCGGTGGCACGCACACATGGGTCACCTTCACTTCCGCGCCCTCCGAGCTCTCTCCACGAAACAGATGGTGCGTGGTATGCCAGTCATCGACCGGGTCGAGCAATACTGCGATGGGTGCACTCTGGGGAAGCAACACCGCTCCCGTTCCCGTAGTCATTCGCGTATCGCGCAGAGCGCGGGCTGGAGCTCGTGCACACGGATCTCTACGGTCCAATCAAGCCGACCACGCCAGGAGGTAACAAGTATTTCCTTCTGATCGTGGATGATTACAGCCGTTACATATGGATAGAGCTCTTGAGGTCCAAAGATGAAGCCTTCCAGCACTTCAAGAAGGTGCAGGCGCAGGCCGAGGCCATCGGCAACTGCAAGCTGCGCGCGTTCCGGTCCGACCACGTCGGCGAGTTCAACTCCGGCGAATTCAAGGCGTATTGCGAGGAGCTGGGCATCAAGCACTATACAACTGCCCTGTCCTCACTGCAGCAAAATGGAGTGGTAGTGCGATGCAATCAAACGGTGGTCGAGATGGCGAGATGCATGTTGAAAAGCATGGAGATGCCGGCGTTCTTCTGGGATGAGGCGGTGCGGACTGCAGTGTACGTACTCAACCGCGCTCCCACCCGCAGTCTGGAGGGGGTCACGCCGTATGAGGCATGGCACGGCCGCAAGCCCGCTGTGCATCACTTGCGCACGTTCGGGTGCACGGTCACTGGTAGAAAAAGGGCCTGTTGTCCCGGTTCGTAAGGGCCTTTTGTCCCGGTTCCTGAACCGGGACTAAAGGGTCGGTACTAATGCCCTATCCCTTTAGTCCCGGTTCAATCCAAAACCGGGACAGATGGGCCTCCACGTGGCCTGTGCGCGGAGCCCAGGCAGGAGACCCTTTGGTCCCGGTTGGTGGCACCAACCGGGACCAATAGGCATCCACGCGTCAGCATTTCTGTGGCTGGGGTTTTTGTTTTTTTTGAAGGGGGGGGGGTTTGGGGGTTTTGGGGGGTTAATTTAGGTGTTTCATATATTGTGTTAGCTAGCTATAATTAATAGAGAGAAGTGTCCTCTCTTATGTCCGTGCTTGGTCGACGCTATGTACTATACATACGTATAGAGAGGACTAGACACGCTAGCTAGCTAGTAAGCAAACGAAGGAAACAGAAGACTGTCATGAACATATATGCATACAGAGAGCTCCTTCTCCGAGAGATTGGTCGAACAACAAGTTCTCGTATATCTATCCGACACTACCGGCTACATATATACAATAATTATCTCTTACAAATATAATCATACGGACTCATGGTCCACATAGTATTCTCCGTCTTCAGTGATCGCGTGGTCAAGAAAGAATGCCGCCAATTCCTCTTGAATTGCTCGCATGCGAGCTGGTGCTAGGAGTTCATCCCGCTTCCGAAACATCTAATTTAAAGAAGGGGGTCAATACATATATATATATATGAATGAATGAAACTCAACACAAATGATGGTAATAAAATAAAATTGTGAATGTTGTTATTTACGTACTTCATATTGTTCGTCAGTGTAGCCCCGCTCACAGGTCGTGTGGCGGATGGACTCGCAAACATAGTATCCACGGAAATCATTCCCTTGTTCCTGCCACAACCACTTTACAAGAAATAGAGGTCAATCAAACTGATAAGCAAGAATGCCAAATGGTATTGATGAAACTAGTGCTTGAATCAATAGGAGATGTGCAGAACATGCTACTATAGTACTTACTTTCGGGTGTCTAAATTGCAGCTTCTTCGGGAGTCCTGGAGCTTTTTTGTAGAATTTTTTCCAAACCCTGCCAGACAAAGAAAACAATTACTTGATATATCAGGAAATGAACAAAGTTGCTGATATGGTGGATAATGATCGATTTAACTTACTTCTCGAGCATTTGAGTCATGTCTGCATAGTCCTGGGGATCTTTTCGTCTTGAGTCTAAGACGGTTACTAGTCCCTGCTCAAGCTTAATCTCTAGGAGAATATAGTGGTAACTGCACACGCATGCATAACTCATCAATTACATTACTATAACCTTGACTAATATATAAGGGAAACCGAATACGCACAAGACAGTAACACTCACTTGAAGTTGTAAGGAAAGAGTATTATATCTTTGTTTTCATTTATTACCAACGATCGTAGCAAGTTGGCCTCGGTATCTGCGGTATGAAATTTAACCTGAGTTGCATCTATGAGATATGTGTTAATGAACCCAATATCACCGACTTGTCTTTTCTTCAATTCGGCGATCTTCAATCTGCATAATATATTGAGGATGATTATAAATACATGCAATGAAAGAGCTGAGCTATATAGAGAGACTTAATGACAGAAGTAGTACTACTTACAGACAGTAGCAGGCGACCGTTGTTTTATCGAGGGCCAATTGATTGAAAAACTGAAAGAACAGTTCAATTCCAACGAGGTCATGCTCCTTTTTAACTTTCACATACAAAGTACTCCTCCCCCCAGAGTCTCTGCAGAGTTTCAAGTACCAATCATGCAATCTTCGCATCATCGTTGATAGAGATCTTTCATCTTTGACAAGAGGCTTCCCGTACTCGTATCTTTGTATATGCACCTCCATGAAATCATAATGTACATCGTCGGGCAGGTAATCGCCAAGATTGCTATAACCGGGCACCATCCTCGGATCATTAGCGACGTTGTCGCTAGGAAACTTGAGCGGGGGGCACGATTGCTTCGCTTGTTCGCCGAGCTGGGCAATTTGTTTCTCAGCTCATCGTTCTTTCAACCTTTGATCACTGACAGTACTTCCCGACCGCTCCGCTTCGGCAAATTCCTTTCCAATAATGCGCTCATAGTTTCCTTTCGGTGGAGACTTGGGTGGTTTTGTCAGGGCAGTCAGAGTGCGCTTCGCTTTCACCGGATCTACCTTCTCCTCCGGAGGTGGATGTTCCTTTGCTTTCACCCCTTCAAAGTAGTCCTCACTTCTTCTCGTGCGATCTCGGCATTCTCCTCCGGGGTCCTCTCGTATGGTAACTTCTCTGGAGTCTTCAGAGAAGGACCAAATCTGTATTTCCTCCCGCCTCTGGCTGTACTGCTAGACGCCGGCAGAGTAGACGGAGCGGTTGTCTTCTTTACTTGCTTACGAGGCGGAGGAGAAGGACTACGACGCCCCGGAGCAGCCGGAGCGGCGGCAGGTCTCTTCCGCCCTTGCTGACGAGGCGGAGAAGGAGGAGGCTGGCTGCTCGGGCGCGTCGGCGCAGGCGGAGAAGGAGGCGGAGTGCCGCCACGCGCTGGAGAAGGAGCCGGTCGAGTGCCCTGATCGTCACTTGCCAGAGGAGGAGGCGGTGGAGGAGGCGGAGTGCCCTGACTCGCCAGAGGAGTAGGTGGTGGAGGAGGCGAAGTGCCCTGACTTGCCGAAGAAGGAGGAGGAGGCAGAGGCGTCCAGTTCGGAAGGTTGATGAGCTCCTTCCGCCATAGGCATGGAGTCTTCAGAGCAGACCCCAGCCTAGTCTCCCCTTCACCGGTAGGGTGGTCAAGCTGGAGGTCCTCAAATCCCTCCGTTATTTCATCCGCCATCACCCTAGCATATCCTTCTGGAATCGGCCGGCAGTCAAAAGTTGCGCCGGGTTCAGTAGGATAAACAGAGCCAACAGCCGCTTTGACCTTCAAATTCATCCATTGCGTCATAAGGTGGCAATTTTGAGACTCCGTGATAGCATCCATGGGATAGCTAGCAGGAGCCGTCAAGGCATGCTCCGGCTGAAGCAGCTCGGTGGAAGCCACGCCGCTTCTCCTCTGAGATGGCGGGGTAGCTTCGGGGGAAGCTTCGGCAGTACGTTTGCTGCGCTTTGCTTGTCGTTCCTCTATCGCTTGTACCCTTGCTTGCAGCGCCTGCATTTGGGTCTGCTACAATTTTTTCCTCCTCTCCTGGGATTTGTAACCGCCTGCGTCCGGAAACCCAACCTTCTACGGAATGGAGCCTGGCGTGCCTCGTGTCCGTCCAGGGTGCTCAGGATTCCCGAGGGCCATTGTGAGCTCATCGTTCTCTCTGTCTGAAAAGAACGTCCCTTGCTGCGCTGCTTCGATATATTGCTGAAGCTTCCTGACTGGTATGTCCATTTGATCGTTCGTCCAAATGCACTTCCCTGTTACAGGGTCCAAGGTTCCGCCAGCCCCGAAGAACCAAGTCCGGCAACGGTCTGGCTAGTTAATTGTCTCTGGTTCGACCCCTTTATCAAGCAGATCATTCTCAGTCTTGGCCCACTTAGGCCGGGCTATGAGGTAGCCACCTGACCCCATGTGATGGTGATGCTTCTTCTTCACAGCATTTTGCTTGTTTGTCGTCGACATCTTCTTACTCTTTTCCGATGTCTTGTGGGCCACAAATGCGGGCCAGTGATCTCTGATCTTCTCATATCTGCCCTTGAATTCTAGTGTCTCATTATTTTTGACAAACTTATTTAGATCTTTCTTCCACCTCCTGAATAGTTCTGCCATCCTCTTAAGAGCAAAAGACTTGATTAATTGCTCTTTAACTGGCTTCTCTGGATCATCCTCTGGCGGTAGGGTGAAATTTGACTTTAGCTCAGTCCAAAGATCATTTTTCTGCATATCATTGACATAAGACCCCGGCATCACCAAGCTCAGCGACCGCTCGACGCCCATGGTTTTCGTCGGGTACAAGGAGGGCTCCAAAGCCTATCGTGTCTACAACCTAGCGACAAAGAAAGTGCAGGTGACGAGGGATGCGGTGTTCGAAGAGTCCAGACCGTGGACGTGGCGTATGCCAGGCACGGCAGAGGCGTACATCGTGTCGACTACGTTCACTGTGGTCTACACCACAGACCCGGGTGTCCATGAGGTCGACCGTGGCACGCCTGTCGTCTCCAACACGCCGCGCACGCCAACCTCTCCCTCAATGCCTGTGCCAGGTGGCTCGCTCCCCAGCATGTCTACGCCTGGGTGGAGCGCACTCGGGACGCCATCGCTCGGCTCATCCGCGTATGGGGGGAGCGCGCTCGGGACACCACAGTCCGAGCCAGCGACGCCAGATGGAGGACGAGAAATTCGCTGGGCCACGCTGCTCAGCCATGACAAGAACCGCCATGATGTGGACACCGGCAACATCTGCTACCGGCGTGTCTCCTGCATTCTCGATGAAACAGAAGGAGACGCGATTAGAGAGGCCATGGAACACTGCTTTCTCAGTGCAGAGGAACCTGGTGACATCGATGAGGCACTGCACAGTGCGGCTTGGAAGCAGGCCATGGACGCGGAGATGGACGCGATCGCAGAGAACTCCACCTGGCAGCTCACACCTCTCCCTCGAGGACACAAGCCGATCGGCCTCAAATGGGTTTACAAAGTGAAGCGCGACCCCGACGATAACATTGTCAAGCACAAAGCGAGGTTGGTGGCCAAAGGATACGCACAACGCGAGGGCGTGGACTTTGAGGAAGTGTTTGCACCCGTGGCGTGAATGGAGATAGTGCGCCTCTTCCTCGCTCTCGCCGCACACTCTGGTTGGGAGGTACATCATATGGAAATTAAGTACGCATTCCTCAATGGCGATCTAGCGGAGGAAGAGTATGTCGCGCAGCCGCCAGGCTACGTCGTAACTGGTCGAGAAGGTGAGGTGCTGAAACTGAGCAAGGTCCTGTACGGGCTTCGTCAGGCACCGAGATCTTGGTATGCCAAGTTGGATGAGAGTCTCTGCGCACTTGGGTTCAGGAGGAGCCCGCTGTCTATCGTCGCAGAGATGCTCAATCCTTTCTGCTTGTGGGAGTGTATGTAGATGACCTGATAATCACGGGAACCGATTCAGCGTAGATCGCAGAGTTCAAGGATCAGATGCAGAAGCTTTTCAAGATGAGTGACCTCGGCCTTCTAAGTTACTACTTGGGGATCGAGGTAACTCAGTCTAGAGGAGAAATCACTCTGTGTCAACGAGGCTATGCAGAAAAGATCCTAGAGCAGGCTGGAATGAAAGGCTGCAATCGGTGCCACACCCCCATGGAGTGCAGATTGAAACTGAGGAAGGAAGATGATGCAAAACTCTTTGATCCATCCCTCTACTGCAGCATAATCGACAGTCTAAGGTATCTTGTACACTCAAGGCCAGATATTACACATGCTGTTGGAAATGTTAGCAGATTTATGGAGAAACCGACTATCACACATTGGACACATGTCAAACAAATCCTCAGGTATGTGCAAGGGACCTTGAGCTATGGATGCCGTTATGGGCGTGGAGGGACTGGAGATATCCTGGGATATAGTGACAGTGATCATGCAGGAGATGTGGGAGATTGTAAAAGAACATCTGGGGATCTTCTTCCTCGGCAAGAACCCCATTACCTGGACTTCCCAGAAACAGGAAGTGGTGGTGATCAGCTCATGCGAGGCTGAGTATGTGGCTGCCGTTGCAGCAACTTGCCAAGGTCTCTGGCTCAGCAGACTAATTTCAGAGATGAAGGGAATTGATCCAGGGAAGTTTAAACTTCTGATCGACAACAAGTCAGCTATATCTTTGGCCAAGAATCTTGTCTATCATGATCACAACAAGCATATCAACGTGAAGTTTCACTTCATCAGAGATTGCATTGAGCAAGGGCAGGTGGAGGTCGATCATGTTGGGACTGAACAACAACTAGCTGATATTCTGACCAAGGCTCTCGGGCGGGTGTGCTTTGTGGAGATGAGGCAGAAGATGGGCATCTGCGAGATCGTTAAGGGCCAACAAGTTTAAGGGGGAGATTTGTTAGACTAAGTTAGTTAGTTGCATGGCTGCAAGAAATTCACCAAGTGGCACAGTAGTATCAAGCATAGAAGTAGTTTCATCATAAGTATCATGAATAGCAGAAATGGCATCATCAATAACATGCGACATATCAGAATTAATAGCAGAAGCAGGTTTAGGTGTCGCAAGCTTACTCAAAATAGAAGGTGAATCAAGTGCAGAGCTAGACGGCAGTTCCTTACCTCCCCTCGTAGTTGAGGGAAAAATCTTAGTTCTTTGATCTTTGAAGTTCTTCATAATGATAAGCAGATATAAATCAGAATAGAGCTATGCTCCCCGGCAACGGCGCCAGAGAATGTTCTTGATAACCCACAAGTATAGGGGATCACAACAGTTTTCAAGGGTAGAGTATTCAACCCAAATTTATTGATTCGACACAAGGGGAGCCAAAGAATATTCTCAAGTATTAGCAGCTGAGTTGTCAATTCAACCACACCTGGAAACTTAATATCTGTAGCAAAGTGTTTAGTGGCAAAGTAATATGATAGTAGTGGTAACGGTGGCAAAAAGTAACGGTAGCAAAAGTAACATTTTTGGGTTTTGTAGTGATTGTGACAGTAGCAGCGAAAAAGTAAATAAGCGAAGAATAATATAGGAAAAGCTCGTAGGCATTGGATCGATGATGGAGAATTATGCCGGATGTGATCGATCATGTAACAGTCATAACATAGGGTGACACAGAACTAGCTCCAGTTCATCAATGTAATGTAGGCATGTATTCCGAATATAGTCATATGTGCTTATGGAAAAGAACTTGCATGCCATCTTTTGTCCTACCCTCCCGTGGCAGCGGGGTCCTATTGGAAACTAAGGGATATTAAGGCCTCCTTTTAATAGAGTACCAGACCAAAGCATTAACACATAGTAAATACATGAACTCCTCATACTACGGTCATCACCGATAAGTATCCCGATTATTGTCACTTCAGGGTTAACGGATCATAACACATAATAGGTGACTATAGACTTGCAAGATAGGATCAAGAACTCTCATATATTGATGAAAACATAATAGGTTCAGATCTGAAATCATGGCAGTCGGGCCCTAGTGACAAGCATTAAGCATAGAAAAGTCATAACAACATCAATCTCAGAACATAGTGGATACTAGGGATCAAACCCTAACAAAACTAACTCGATTACATGATAAATATCATCCAACCCATCACCGTCTAGCAAGCCTACGATGGAATTACTCAAGCACGGCGGTGAGCATCATGAAATTGGTGATGGAGGAAGGTTGCTGATGACGATGGCGGCAGATTCCCCTCTCCGGAGCCCCGAACGGACTCCAGATCAGCCCTCCCAAGAGAGTTTATGGCTTGGCGGCGGCTCCGTACTGTAAAACGTGATGAATCCTTCTCCCTGATTTTTTTCTTCCTGAAAGTGAATATATGGAGTCAAGGTGGGCGTCGGTGGAGCATCAAGGGGCCCACGAGGCAGGGGGCGTGCCCAGGGGGGTAGCGCGCGCCCCCACCCTCGTGGACAGGGTGTGGGCCCCCTGAAGTGGATCTTTCTTCCAGTATTTTTTATATATTCCAAAAATAATCTCCGTTGATTTTCAGGTCATTCCGAGAACTTTTATTTCTGCATAAAAATAACACCGTGGCAATTCTGCTGAAAACAGTGTCAGTCCGGGTTAGTTCCATTCAAATCATTCAAGTTAGAGTCCATAACAAGGGCAAAAGTGTTTGGAAAAGTAGATACGACGGAGATGTATCACCCCGCATCGCAGCTTGTCTCTATTAGTTCATTACTAGGGTTAACATGGTCTTTTAGCATGTCATTTAATAACCTCCAGTCCATATTTAGTCCCTGGAACCAAGCAGGTAGGGACTAGGGAATTTTTAACCAAACAGGGCCTTAGATTAATAACAGCTAAAGAGTTGCACGGGACAGTGGATGCACCCGCACCATGTGCATTTACCGATGTATGAAGGGGTGATGCACAGTCTGTTGCAACAAAGAACAAAAACCAAGGAGCATATTTGTGTTGGTCCCAGTTTTGTTATCTTTAGACACCTTTCCCTATGTGAGCGCAACAAATCTTATCCCACTCAAACTCTACAGCCTTGTCCCCCAAAACAAAAGATCAGTTCGTTACAGATGTGCGTACTACGTTTGTCATTGTTTCCCCTTTTCGACCAACGTAGGTGCTAGATAGCCAGTCTGTACTAGTACCTTCCCCTCTTCCTTTCCTCTTTGAACCACGTCCTAGATTCATGCTATACAACTTTCCCCACTACTTTCCTGTTTGATCCAACACCTAGATTCGAGTGCAGAAGTGGAAAAAGCCCACATGCAGCTAGAGCAATGCATGTGGAATAAGTAGTTTATACCTTAAGGTTCTTGGGGTGGGGTTCGGCGGGCGACCGGAGGCCATTCGGCCCACACTATGTACGGCGGTGAGGAAGAAGGGGTCGGAGGCCCTCCCGCGCCGCCGCTGGGTGAAAGAGAACAACTGCGCCTATAGTGGATTCCCTTCCTCGTCGACGGCGACATCGTTAAGCCTCCTCCCCTTCCCGGCGGACAGATCCCGCAGGCTCTTTGACCAGCAGTGAGGGGGGAGAGAGAGGCCAACGAAGTCTTGTTTAGATCTGTAGAGGGTGAGAGTGTGTGAAGAGAGCAACTACAAGCGTTGAAGCTCCAACGTGTATATATATACTAGAGAGAGAGTGTGAAGAGTGCAAACCCTAGAAAACAAGCGCCGAGGCTGCAGCCAGCGTATACATGATGAGGTGATTATACGGTCACTATGAGATCGTATAGCTCTGTATCCATCCATTTTGACCAGTCAAAGAATCCTCCTGGCACCGCTCCAGATCACTTTC
This sequence comes from Triticum urartu, assembly GCF_003073215.2. Lineage (NCBI taxonomy): Eukaryota > Viridiplantae > Streptophyta > Magnoliopsida > Poales > Poaceae > Triticum > Triticum urartu. Next base: position 658,536,940 of record NC_053023.1, on the reverse strand, counting down.
TCTCTCTTTGTCATGCGGGGCCTACCTGTCATTGGGTGGAAGAAAGAAGTCGAACAAAAACAAAATTATGCTCAAGTGTAGTTATCGAACCTGAGACCTCAAGTTTGATGCGCGAACAGGCTAACCAGCTACACCACCCTAACGTTATGTTTAATGAGAGGAAAAATAACCTTTAATACATTCCTACATTCATGTGACAAGCATGCCGTGTTTTTTTGCGTGGGAGTCATTGGGATTTAAATCATAATCGTGTCATGTGGCTTTGATGGTAAGGTCATTTGGGATTTAAAGCAGTGTTGGTAGTATATAAATAATGCAGCCTTAGTCACCTTACTTTTCTCCACGTAGTATGTTGGGTCCCCACAAGTCAGAGGGTGAAACAAACAAATTAATAAGAAAAATTAAAAGTGCCAGCGGTGTATCTTACCTCACACATCTCGCTTCTGCTCGTGAACACTGCCCAATTGATCCCTATGTTCGCTCACATACTATTTTAAGTGAATCTGTATTATAACATGCACACAATTTTGGGCACTTGTATTCGACCTAAGTCAGTGTGCCACCGTATCTTGTACCACTCCCTCCGTCTTGGTGTAATAAGTCACGTTAGAAGGTGCAGCGGGACCAAGGTGCAAGCAGATTTTTTTCGAAATGAGGTGCAAGCAGATTGGAGGAGAAGGTGATACTTGAACGGTCCTTCCTCCAATCAAAGCCCTGATTTCTGTCTCTAAATGCAACAAGTAATCACAACAACTAAGAGATGTCGTTTTAGCTACCATGCAGGGCCACGTATGCATCAACGCGTAGTTGCGCTCCATGCATTGGGTTTCTGGGGGAGATAACAAGGCAGAGTAAGGAGCGTTTGGTTACATTGCTAGGCTAGTCATAGTGATGAGTAACAATGCATATGTTACTAGTCTATGTTACTACTTTCATAGTAGGTAGTAACATATGGATGGTAACATGCAAGTCTTCATTAATTGAGATATACACTCATTTTACCTCGGTGTGTGTGTGTGTGTGTGTGTGTGTTTAACAACATGTGTGTGTTAGAGAGAGCGACACATCGACCTACTCCTACAGAGAGATGGTGTGTAGTGTACGATTTAGCCGCGAGAGTCGGTGCATCCTCTCGTTTCCGGGCGTCCGGTCGGGACAGGCGGGACAGCTGCCACGCCCTCTACTGGCCAGCCTAGCCCACCCAAAGTCCCTCCATCGCCCCCGCGCGCTTCCCGCCTGAAACGGTCAGCGCCGCTCCAAAGAATCAGTGCCGCATTCATGCCCGGCCAGAGTGGACGCGACCTCTCACTAGCGCCTGCGTTGAAGGGAGAAGCGGATTCAAGAGTGATGGTTGCTTCGTCCGTCCAACTTATTGCTGGATCTATGTGATTTGATGGCTCATTGGTCATTATTACTGAGGTGGTAGGACTGCTGAATGTCCCACACTTTTGGCGAAAGGAGGTACTACTAGATTACAATTTCTCCATTCTCATCGGAGGAGTGCGAGAGCAGTGAAAACACGCAGGCTCAGTGATTACATGGCCCACCTCACACTATCACCATATTTCCTAGACACCGTGTGACACCTAACTCTTTACATAGTACTAGTATAGTACGTACTGTAATTTATCAGTGAGATAAATTTCTACAATGCCATGAAACTTCCAGCTTCTGTTTCATGTATCTTGCGTCCAAGGTTGCCCGTTGCAACATTTCATCAAATACAAAGGAGACTAACATGCATGCTATTGCATCTCAATGATTGACAGATCATAGCCAATATGTACTCCCTCCATTCCAAAATAAGTGTGTCAACTTTATGCAAACTTTAGTACAAGTTGTACTACTACTACTAAAGTTGACACTTATTTTGGAATAGAGACAGCTAAAGAAAAAACGATCCATGCAGTCCATAGCCCTTGAACCGTAAACCCTAACCAGGCTTTAATTTGCTGGCAACGTTGGAGCTTCCGAAGAAATGAATAAGTTTGCAACCCTTTGACCATCGGATCATTTTGTGCAGTTCCACCAAAATCAAGATGAGCATCCTTGTGGCAAAGAAATTGAAGAAGCGTGGTTAGAATAAGATTACTGGGACTAGTTGATGAGACATAAACTCATCACAAATTCAGTACGTAGAAGCCAGTAGAGGTATGTGCGGGGCAAAGAAGTAGAGAAATATCCACATGGAGTGATGTGGGCAGCTGGAGCAGTGGTGCAAGCCGGCTGTAAAGGGAGTTGTACCTGAGGGATGTCGGACGTAGCTCAACCTAGAGGAGGGCGGCGGGAGGAGGCAACTGCCCACGTCACGGAAGTGAGGAATGGACGAAGGCAACCTCACCGGCTTTGTGAGAGAGAACGGCAGGGACCCCTGATCGGGACGTGCCGATAGTGGGTTTTCTCCGTCGGCGACGGCGACCGCATCTACACTAAGCATCCACCCATTCCCCCGGCGGACGTGATCCGCCGGTATGTTAGAGATGTGGCCACTGTCGTTTTGTGCGAGAGAGTGTGAAGACTGAAGAGAGCAACCCCAGCAAGCAACCATGTAGGCTCGTCCTGCCTATGTATATAGTGGAGCGGTTTTCTTTTCTCTCCATATGAACTTATTTATATTGCGTACGTGCCACTGAAGAAAAAAAGTTTATTTATAAATGATGCGGCACCTACTACTCGTTCTCCTATAAACCTTGTGCTTGGCATCTCCAAAATATTAACCATGCGATTGGCTCTTCGCCTCTTTGGGAAGTCGGGTTATAATGGTACTGCAGTTTATGTCGTTCTAGCTATATGAGACCGAATGAATTGTTGCACGTCCACCATGTGGACGAGGGTCGAGGGCGAGGGAGAGTGCGTACTATTACGTCCGTTTCAATATGGACTACATACGGAGCAAAATGAGTTAATATACACTCTAAAATACATCTATATACATCAGCGTTTGGAGTATGTACTAGTAGTTCATATTGAAATCTAAATCTACTGAAGGACATATATTCCAAACAATATGATAATCTCTCTAACCAAGGTAGGGACGAGGAGTAAACGGAGGGAGTAGTAAAATTTTCTCCTCGTCCTGCGAGCCACCACGCGCGTGGGCAAGGGAGCGGGTGTAAGGTGTACTAGTAAGCAAGCTTCACCTCATCATGCGAGCCACCGCGGCCATGGGCGGGGGAGACGGCATACTAAGCAAGCTTCTCCTCATTCTGCGAGTTGACGGGACACATCAAAAGTACTCCAGTGTATAGAGCCTTGCCTGTAAGGTAGGCCCTACATGGTTTGCCTCTTTTTTTTAACATAATGCGTCAAGTCGCAATTTATTTGTTCACCCGTGGTAGACGATCCTCCATCAAGTGGACAACCAGTACACGTGTCAAATTACCACGTGGGCTGCCTTTTTCGTACAGAAATGAGCTCCACCGTGTACCCCCGCGGGTGTGGTTGGGAAAGAGACGGGAGTCCGTGCGCCGTGTGTGCACCTCTTCTCTTCATGCACATCCCCCACCTATGTGAGTGTGTGTAAGAGAGATACAAACCTAGACAGATGGCATGTGCGTTCGTGAGTGTTTTTTTGGGGGGGGGGGTTGTGGTGATTTCGTGAATGTATTTGTGGGAATATGTGTCGATGACATCTCAAACAAAATTTTGCATGCAATGTGTGTGAAATAGAGGCATATCCATATCATATAGAGAGGGCCAGAGGGGGCGATCCACGAGAAGAGAGGAATGGGGCATAGATATCGATAGAGTCGAAGAGAGGATCAAGTGGGTGGGTGCGAGATGCATGAAGAGAGCCATCGAAATTGTGTGTGTGCAAGTCAAAGATATAGGGCGACTGACCTACCAGAACGTCAGAGGGCACATGGCAAGTTTGTGTGTGGCAGGGAAACATGACTAGAGTGCTCGATGTATCGGTGTGTGTGGGGGGAGGGGGGAGGCAGAGGCCTAACTAAAGAGGTAGAACGACTCGTATATGTGTTGAGAAGGAAAGACCCAGCTATGTCTAGAGGGAGATGGGTCGACATCCATACATAACTGAAGGATGGGAAATAGGTTGGGACAGAGAGAGAGAGAGAGAGAGGAGAGGGAGGGAGAGGGGTAGAGTGCTGGATGGGTGATGGAGTTGCTTCTTGAAGATGGTGGGAGAGGCTTACTATACAAACAGGGGGTAGAACTGTAATATTATCAATAAGAGTGGGGATGTGTTTCTGTGTGTGCCTGTGCATGATAGATCTGTCGGGACGCATGCATGGATGATGAAGGGGAACCATGTGTTTGCTAAGCAAACCTAACTAGATCGGTAGATCAATTGTTGTTTGTCGGAGGAAGGGAGAGACATAACTAATGAGGTAGATCAATCGACGTGTGGGGAAAAATGAGTTATAATTAAGGTCCTAGCTAGCTATATGTATAGCGGGAGATCGGTCGGTGTACATCCATTTGTTAGAGGCAAATAAGGCCCAGCGAGACGGATAGACAGAGAGAATGGAGCTAGGAGGTGGTGCGAGAGGCCGAGCTACTAGCTAGATATAGGGGGGGTGTGTGGTTGTGAGATCGATGAAAAGAGAGGCGAGAGTTTACACGTGTGTGGGACCGTATGAGAGACACGAGGCATGGACACAGAAAGGAGGAGATGGAAGGTGCGTGTGTACGTATGTTGTAGGCAGACGCTGGAGAGGTTTATCGATCGGTGTGTGTCGGAAAGCAGTTGTGGAGACTATGGGAGAACGACCTAAAGAAAAAAATGAATGTGCGCGATGGACAGAATGTTGAGGGAGGGGGAGGGCGTGTGCATGCACGAGAGAAAGTTAGTGCTAGCTACAAAAGTTAGAGGATTGTGTGGGTGTAAGAGACAAACAAAGATCATAATTTGATATGAAAGTGGATTCATATATTTGAATAGGAGATCATAGTGTTATAAACATATGCATCCATGAATATAGCGGTGACATGCGTGCTGTGGTTTTGCACATGTTATACCATAATGCGATAATACATGGCGTTTGCAACTCATAGCTAAATGTCGAACAATTTAAACCATACTATATATCGAACAATCTCACATTTTATTTGAATTTGTGATAATGTGTGGCGTTTGCAGCTTACAACTAAATATCGAGCAATCTAAATAGTACTATATATCGAACAATCTCACATTTTATTTGAATTTGTGGTAATGTGTGGTGTTTGCAACTCACATCTAAATACTTGTAGGCATAGGGGGCGGGGAACCATACATTATGTGATAAACACATTATACATATGAGACATGGTTTATATTATGAAGATCTAGCTAGAGCTTGAAATGTACTGTGATTTGAAATCAACATAAAGTGGATTCAAAAAATCGAGTTCGAGTTCATATAGTACACATAGTTCATATCTAACTCGAGAGTAATCATGTGGTGTGCTGTGAAGATAATACACAAACGATGGTTTAACTTGACAATAATGATGATTGTAGATCTTATTAAAATAGAGAAACGAATTCAAATGGTTTGACTTCACAACAATCACCATTGTAGATCTTATTCAAATAGAAAAACAAATTCAAATTTAGTTCATATTAAAGTGGTAGTATATATGTTTGGAATGCACATAAACGTTCGTTTGAGTAGAAGGTTGCATGCATTATACACATAGCGAAATATTTTAATTGAACATAACGTGAATTCAAAGTTTTGAATGACATCTGTAGTGCGAATTGATTTGGTACAGTACACGGGACTAGACTCTCTTGTGTGCTGCGAATTGATTTCTTTTTGTTTTTTCGTCGACGGAAGTGCGGATTGATTTGGTACAGTACATGTTGGGCTTGTCCAGAAATTTCAACCCGCACCTTGTTACCCCGAAATATTTAAGATATATCTTTGTCTTGTTGTGCTCCGACAACTCCCTCCATCTCAACCCGCTCCTTGCTATTCCAAAATACAACGCGTGCGAAAACTCCCACCTCCTGTGAAATCCCGACACGCGAAATGCCCGTGATACCCCTGAACCGAAATAACCACCTAGCTGAAATGGGTGGGGGTAATTTCGTAACTTACCCCACATTTCGGATAAAGCGCGTCCCTAAGCCATGGTTCCCCACTCCCATCCCATCCGCCCACCAATTCGTACACCGAGGCCGCAAAAACCCATGAAGCCCCACACCCTCCTCCGCCTGCTACCCAGCCGAAGCCTCTTCCCCGACGACGTCGTCCATAGCAACACCTCGATGTCCCTCATCCACCGTACCGGACGAGGATCCGTCGTCGATCTCGTCGTCCCGCCGGTTCAGCCACCCCGTCCTCCACCTCCAAGGAGCTGCCCCGACGTTCCCCTCGTCTTTCGCGCCACCTCCATTCCCACACCGCCGTCTTCACCTGCACCACCGGAAGAGCATCATCATCACTATTTCCTCAGATGAAGCTGAGGCCTAATCGGCTCCACCAAAGAGGTTGTACACTAATCGCCGCATTTTCTTCTTGATTCGATCTCACGGTGCTGCCGGCGCTCGGTCCTGAGCCGACACGGCGCGGCTCCATCCACGGCGGCGTCGCCGGCCACCTCCTCCACAGCGTCTGATGTCTACTACACAACCTTCTTCTTGTAGACATTGTTGGGCCTCCAAGTGCAGAGGTTTGTAGGATAGTAGCAAATTTCCCTCAAGTGGATGACCTAAGGTTTATCAATCCGTAGGAGGCGTAGGATGAAGATGGTCTCTCTCAAGCAACCCTGCAACCAAATAACAAAGAGTCTCTTGTGTCCCCAACACACCCAATACAATGATAAATTGTATAGGTGCACTAGTTCGGCGAAGAGATGGTGATACAAGTGGTATATGGATGGTAGATAAAGGTTTCCGTAATCTGAAAATATAAAAACAGCAAGGTAACTAATGATAAAAGTGAGCGTAAACGGTATTGCAATGCTAGGAAACAAGGCCTAGGGTTCATACTTTCACTAGTGCAAGTTCTCTCAACAATAATATCATAATTGGATCATATAACTATCCCTCAACATGCAACAAAGAGTCACTCCAAAGTCACTAATAGTGGAGAACAAACGAAGAGATTATGGTAGGGTACGAAACCACCTCAAAGTTATTCTTTCCAATCAATCCATTGGGCTATTCCTATAAGTGTCACAAACAGCCCTAGAGTTCGTACTAGAATAACACCTTAAGACACAAATCAACCAAAACCCTAATGTCACCTAGATACTCCAATGTCACCTCAAGTATCCGTGGGTATGATTATACGATATGCATCACACAATCTCAGATTCATCTATTCAACCAACACATAGAACCTCAAAGAGTGCCCCAAAGTTTCTACCAGAGAGTCAAGACGAAAATGTGTGCCAACCCCTATGCATAGATTCCCAAGGTCACGGAACCCGCAAGTTGATCACCAAAACATACATCAAGTGGATCATAGAATACCCCATTGTCACCACAGGTATCCCACGCAAGACATACATCAAGTGTTCTCAAATCCTTAAAGACTCAATCCGATACATCAAGATCATACCACCTCAAGAACACGAGAGAGAGAATGAGATCAAACACATAGCTACTGGTACATACCCTCAGCTTCGAGGGAGAACTACTCCCTCCTCGTCATGGAGAACACCGGGATGATGAAGATGGCCACCGGAGAGGGATTCCCCCTCCGACAGGGTGCCGGAACGGGTCTAGATTGGTTTTCGATGGCTACGGAGGCTTCTGGCAGCGGAACTCCCGATATATTGTGCCCCCCGAAGATTTTAGGGTATATGGGTATATATGGGAGGAAGAAGTACGTCGGTGGACCTCCGGGCTGTCCACGAGGCAGGGGCGCGCCCAGGGGGGGGTGCGCGCGCCCCCCACCCTCGTGGGTAGCCCAGGACTCTCCTAGTCCAACTCCGATACTCCGTGGGCTTCTTCTGGTCCAAAAATAAGTTCCGTGAAGTTTCAGGTCAATTGGACTCCGTTTGATTTTCCTTTCCTGCGATACTCTAAAACAAGGAAAAAAACAGAAACTGGCACTGGGCTCTGGGTTAATAAGTTAGTCCCAAAAATAATATAGAAGTGTATAATAAAGCCCATAAACATCCAAAACGGATAATATAATAGCAGGGAACAATCAAAAATTATAGATACGTTGGAGACGTATCAACGTCGCTCCCTCGGCGGCGACGTCCACATCAGTAGGAGCTGTTGCTGCTTTAGCTCTCGCTCGCGCTGCTGCTCTGCTCTTGCTCTCGGTCCCCTGCTTGGTCTGCTCATGCTATTGCTCTTGCTCTTGCTCGCGCTGCTGCTCTCGCTCTTGCTTGCGATGCTGCTCCGATTTAGCCACACTTCAGTTGACTGAATCGACTTTCGGGTCAGTCGATTTTCAGGGGGTGGGGGGCTTGCCGGAGTTAAGGAAGAACTGGACACAGCGGGGAGGGGGGCTCACCGGAGAGGTACCCCACTATCTACCTTAGGGTCCAGGGTGGGAGCCGTGGTCGTCGGCGGTGGTGGGGCGGTGCCGTGGGGATCGCCGGAGAAAAAGCTCAGCATGGGGGCCTAGAGGGATGGCCGGGGCGGCGGCGGACCGGCGATGGGGAGTGGTTTCGGGGCGGGCGGGGCGGCGCACCGCCGGCCGCAGGCGACGGGGGGCGGCTGTTCGGCCGGTGGTGATTGGCGGCCCAGGGTAGCCTCACCTGATGCTGCTACATGACCATCTGCCTCGGCTCTCGCACGCGTTGCTGCTGCTGCTACTAGCTAGTGCATTTCGACAGTAAAATTCAGTTTCGATAGCAAAATTTCAGTTTCGACAGTTAAGTTCAGTTTCGACAGTTAAATTCAGTTTCGATAGTTAAGTTCAGAGATGAGCGGCTGATGTATTTTACATCTAGCACTTTGTGGTTATGTATTTTACGTCATCTATTGGAGATGCTATTAGAATTCCACTCAGGTTAACGTTGTCTCTCTTGTCCTGCTTCAGCCTCGGCGTCGTACAACTCACCGGAGCTTCTCCAACAACGAAACCCTCCATCACAGCGGAGCAGTACCCCAGGCTCCATCTCTAGACGCCTAAGATCTTCTTCCCCTCCTCCGACAGCCAAGTTAACTGGATCATCCTCACCAACCAACCCAATCACGCTGAGATCGACATGGCTTCGCCAAAGAGGTTGTACACTTGTTGCATCTCTTTTTTACTCTACATGTTATATATATTGTCCACTGAGCACATGCAGTAACATGAAATATGATTAGTTTCTCCTACTATATGACAAGCAGTGAGGTATCAGGAAACTTAGCTATCCATGATGGACTCTCTTGAACGCCATCATTATTCATCTCTACGTGTTTGAGCTGTTCATTTGTCGATGGGCCTGGGAGTTGAGCTAGTACGGCAGTGGCCTGGGTCCAAAGTAGTAGAAGTAGGCAAGTAGCACAAATACATTTTTTGAGTGTAGCTTTTCCTTGCTCAAGCTTGCCTACTAGAATCGCCAGTGCTTGAAAGGAAAAGTGAAGGAAAAACATAGAAATTGGAAAGTTTCCTATGGTACTACTATTCATGCATTTGGTTCAAAGGAATGGAGGAAAGGAAAAATGTAGGATTTGTTCCTATAGTGTCTCCTTGAAAGGAAAACCGTACGGATTTTAATTTCCACTTGTCCTCCTTTTCAAATTCCTATTCATGAAGGACAAGACTAAGAGATAGTAGCATAATAGCATTATAACTATACATTTTCTTGTTGTTTGACTTAATCTCAACATGCTTCTTTGCATCCTGTGATCTTCCAATTCTTGTGAACCAAACACCCTGATTGGCAGAAATCTTGTGTTTTTAAATTTTCTGTTTTGCACGTGCATTCCTATCCTATTACTGTGTATTTCCTATCCCTGCGTTGTTAGAATCCTCCAATTCAAACGAGCCCTAACAGAATTACTTCTCTTACAGATAGTTGTCAAAGAAAACCTTGTGTGGTTTGTCCTGCTCCTGCTGCGCCGTCGTCCACCCAAGCTCAGCTGCTCCAACGACAGAAGGGCGCAGCACAGCAGGGATCCGGCCTCCAGACTGTCTTTCGCCGCCTCAGATCTTCTTCCCCGCCGTCGGCAGCCATGACAACTACATTACCATCATCAACCGAGCAGATGACCTCGAGGACTACACGGGTCCGCAAGAGAGGTCGCACTCTTTCGTGTCTGCTTACGTTATGCATCGCTTAATATTACATGCTACTTTATCGTCCTGTTCACCGATTAGACTCAACTCCAAACTAATGGTCAAACTTGAGTTTTTAAATGGTTGTGGGGTACATATCGGGGCCGCAATCAATAGTATCTATCTACTATCCGGTTAATCTCTGGTGTCTACTATGAGTTTCATGTTGGGTGGGAAACAAACAGTAAAGAAGCCATTATCTGTACTTTTTAACTGAAGCCATTATCTGCCTGCTACCATCACTCTGGATTTCTACATGCACTCCTTACATAATCTCACTATGTTTTATTCCTATGCATGTTAGTTATTGTACACAATGGAACTGAACATGTAGAGCAAAAGAGACGAGCCTTGTGTGGCAATAAAATTTCATGCAGGCGTCGCTCCATGGTAGGCCCAAAGGCAGGCCCCCCTCCACCCATTTCGGATTGTAATCGAGAGGAAGATATCTGTTCTAAGGGGGATTCAAAAGGAGAAGACCACTCCTATTTACCCCCTGAGGTCTTTGCTCTAACTTGGCATGCTAATGTTGGTTATATCATGCATATGGTGCCTTGCATTTCTTACTTTATACATCAAATATGTCAACTGCTTAGTTTAGACATGCTTTGTGTGAATACCATTTGTTTAGTTTATTCATCGTTTATGTGAATTATGCAACGCCATATTGTTTAGCCAGGCATCATAGATGTGAATTTTGCAATGCCATCCTGCTTAGCCAGTCATCTTATATGTGAATTATATCAGGCCATCCTTTTTTCGTTATGTATTACATTTGTCAACAATGTTAGTACATTCAACTACTCTTCGTGTGCATCAGCCATTTGACACGGTGATGGAAAATTTTGGAGTGAAAACAAGGTCTTCAGAGCAGTCTATGCTATCTAACGAAGCGCATATCTCGCTGGTTACGGATAGCTCCTCAGAGGAGGATTCAGAGACAGATGACAAGTCCTGTCCCCCCCTCCCCCGAGGTGTATGCTCTAACTTGGCAGGGTTATGTTGCTCATATCGTGCGTATGGTGTCTTGCATTGCTATGTCATTTGATTAGTTTAGACATGCTTTGTGTGAATGCCACCTGTTTAGTGTCTAATTACCATATATGTGAATTATGCATTGCCATCTTGTTGCAAGACATTATATATGTGAATTATGCAATGCTATCTTGTTGCAAAGGCATTATATATGTGAATTATGCAATGCCATGCTGTTGAGCCAATCATCATGTATGTGAATTATATCATGCTATCATTTTTTTGTATTACGTGTTCCATTTGTTGATAGTGTTTGTATATTCAACTACTCTTGCATCAGCCATTTGAAGCGGTGATGGAAGTATCTGGAGTGAAAACAAGGTATTCAGAGCAGACAATGCTACCTATTGAAGCACACATCTTGCTGGACACAGAGAGCTCCTCAGAGGAGGATTCAGAGGCTGATGACCAGTCCTATCCCCCCCCCCCCGAGGTCTATTCTCAAACTTGGCAGGGTTATATTACCCATGTCATGCATGTTGTCTTGCATTGCTTAGTTTTTACATCATATATGGATTGCCATCTGCTTACTTGCTTAGTATATAAATCATATATTTGAATTATATCATGCCATCATGTTTACATACACAACATCTATCTGAATTATGGCATGGCAACCCATTTAATAAAGACATCATATAGTTATATCATCTCATCCTGTTTAGTGTCTATAGTCATCATATTTTGAATTATGTCATTCTATCTGGGAATTATATCATGCTATCATGTTTCCATAGGCGGCATGTATGTGAATTATGGCATGCCAACCTATTTAATAAACACATTATATAGTTATATCATGTCATCCTGTTTACATAATCATCATATTTTGAACTATGTCTTTCCATCTTTTTTAGTTAGCCATCATAATGTGAAATTGTGTCATGCTATCCTGTTTAGTTAGCCATCATATATGTGAAATTGTGTCATGTTATCCTGTTTGGTTAGACAACATAAATGTGAATTATTTCATGCCCTCTTTTATTCCCCACTATCCATTGCACCTGTCTATCATACAATGTCTGTACATTCAATTACTTTTCTTGTTTATCAACCATTTGAATTGGAGAGGGTGATGGCAGTATCTAAGGGAGTAACAGCACGGTCTTCAGAAAAGATAGTGCTACCAGTTGATGCAGATAGAACCACGGTTGTACTTGCCCAAGAACCAGCCCCTCCACACATAACCCAGACTCTCGCAGACTGTACCCCTACCCAGTTGGACAGAGAACCAACTACACCACTTCTAAGCCCAACCCTAGCAGATAGTAACCCAGTTCCAGTTGACACATCAATGTCTCCACCACAGAGCACCCAAACACGAGCAGTTAGTAAGGGAACTGCAGTGCCCAAAGCATGATGACCACCACTCCGAATACCAACTCAACACTTAAAGGAGAAGAAGAATTGTTCTTAGGTCAGGTTCTGTAGCTATGGTTCATACTCCTTTGCTCTTGCATCACTGTATTTACTCAGACCAACTATTCTCAGATTTGAAGGATGGAATTGAAACTCCAATGGCGCAACAGGTATGTTTTAAACCTATTTCTTTAACTGGTTTGCTGTTGTAACTTGCTCTATGTTGATTTCAGTTTCAATTGAATAAACAGTTATGTTCTCATGTCATGCACATTACAAGTGTTGTTATTGCTCTATAGTTTCCCACACTTATATTCTGTCTATTCTGCTTTGTCTTGAACAAATATTATTTGAACTGTGTCTCTATCTTATTTTGGCATCAAAAACTAGAATGATATAGACCATAAAGTGACCATGGTACATAGATATATGTTTGTTTCATGCTATTATCCTGTGCAGCTTACTACTAAACTGATTTACCAAAATGAGTTTCAAATACAACATGGTAAACCTGTGATGTGTCTGCTTGTTTCTCTTTTAGAATGCGGACAAAATATTGGAGAACAGTACCCTGTTATGCAATGGTAAAGGAAGTAATGCAGATAAGGTTCAAGATAGTGAGACATCCCTGTTGGTCTCCAAGAAAGCTGATAAAAACTACCTTGACGATAGTGAGAGAACCCAAAAGTCATGTCTTGATGTAGTGTTCGAGTTACTGGCCGCTATTGCTGGCACAAGCTCTTTGAACTCGCTGCCTGAATCAGTTCGTCTTCTTTAGTCTCAACTTCAAGTTGAAAGACATCGATCAGATGTGCTGCGATAGGAAGCTGAAGGACTCAGGAAGTCCCTGTAGAATTCATATGCATACTTTCTGGTGCAACAACAAGCGCTGGAGGATTTAAGCGCCAAACAAGAGAAAGTTAATAAGCTTGCTAAGTATCTTTCCAGCATTATGGGTACCCAGGATATTGTTTCTTGAGATCCTCTGAAGTGGTTTCAGTTCTGGACTTGTTTTGCTACGGCGTTTATTTGCACTGGTCGCCAACTTTGACAACCATTGTATATGATATGCTACTTTGTTCCCTATATTTGCACTGGTGGCGAACTTTGATGCCCAGTGGATGTAATATGTGTAATAGCCGTGATAGCCTAGCATAAGTTGCTTGCTTATTTATTTCCTTGTTGTCTTGTTTATTTGTTTGCTTGTAGTCAGTGCTGTTCTTTTTCCTCAGTTTGCTAGTGGCCGCAATAACCTATTTTTTAAAACTAGGCCACAATAACCATGGGCTACATATTTACTGTAGTTACCATGGGCCTCCTACAGGACGTAGAAACAATGGGCCTTCTTAGGGTCGTAGAAAGAATGGGCCTTCTATGGGTCGTAGCATCAATGGGCCTTCTACGAGCCGTAGCATCAATGGGCCTTCTACGTGCCGTATGATCGATAGGCCAAACATGGGCCAATAACAGACCGCATTATGGGCCGTAAACGGGCTAGATTTGGAATTGTCCGTTCATGGGACGACAATAACAGGCCGTCATTAATCGGCCGTATTTGATGACATTATGAAAATGGCCCAACGGAGTAACGGGCCGCAAACGGGCCGATTGTAGCTGCGGGTTGAATTTGGCCCACACGCAGAAAAGGCCAATGACAGGCCGTAAGTAACCGAATGCTGGAAATGAGCCCAAGAATAAATGGGCCCTGAGAAGGCCGAAAGATAACACGAGTTGGAAACGGCCCAATGGAATAATGGGCCATTAATGGGTATAAAGGGGTACACTGTTCATTGCAGGCCAGATTCACCACGGGCCATTAATGGGCCAAGAGTTACAAATGGTCTCGTTTGGGCTGAAAGACATCATGGGCCATACATGGGCCGGAAGTTACGATGGGCTGGAATCATATTGGAAGGCCCAGATGAAGCTACTGGGTTTAATTCGGATAGGCCATAACGGGCTGTGAGTTAGCGGGCCATAAATGGGCTATATACGAACAGGCCGTTAACAGTCTTTCCGCAGGCCAGCCCGTTACCTTTTGACCAAGTCAAACGGGCCGGCCTTTTCACCGGAATGGGCCTTAGTTGGGTTGTGCCACGTGTCGACGTATCATAGGCGCCTCCTGTCCAATGAATGGATGACATCTGTCCCAACGGTGAGCCAACATGTGTTTCCTCCAGCCAATAAGAATTTTGCACGTGGAAAATCCTCATTGGTCCGTGCTGTTAGCGGGTTATCGGATCCAAAATCAGACCCGATAGCTTAACGGCGTTCCCTTACGGTGGATGCCACGTGTCGGTCACCCTTGACGAAAGCACTTCCATGATGCGCGATTTATCGTCATGGAAGTGGACACTTCCGTGGTGATAATTTTGGTAATGTCATGGAACACTTCTACGACAGCACAGGTATGACTATCTTGATTCTGTCATAAATTTGTCATGGATGTGCATGCATGACAGAAAATGTGACCTACTGTGACAAACAAGTATCATCACAGAAGTGTCTTTTTTTTAGTGTATAGATCTTGATGCTCAACATGTAAGCAGCTTCACCGAGGTCTTTCTTTGAAAAACTCCTTTATGCTTTCCAAAAAATTCTAAATTATTTCCGATCAATAATATGTCATTCACATATACTTATCAGAAAGGCTGTAGTGCTGCCACTCACTTTCTTGTAAGTATAGGCTTCACCGCAAGTCTATATAAAACTATATACTTTGATCAACTTATCAAAGCGTAAATTCCAACTCTGAGATGCTTGCACCGGTCCATAGATGGATCGCTGGAGCTTGCACATTTTGTTAGCACCTTTAGGATTGACAAAACCTTCTGGTTGCATCATATACAATTCTTCTTTAAGATATCCATTAAGGAATGCAGTTTTGACATCCATTTGCCAAATTTCATAAATGTGGCAATTGCTAACATGATTCGGACAAACTTTAAGCATCGATACAAGTGAGAAAATCTCATCGTAGTCAACACCTTGAACTTGTCGAAAACCTTTTGCGACAATTCGAGCTTTGTAGATAGTAACACTACTATCAGCGTCCGTCTTCCTCTTGAAGATCCATTTATTCTCAATGGCTCACCAATCATCGGGCAAGTCAATCAAAGTCCATACTCTGTTCTCATATATGGATCCCATCTCAGATTTCATGGCCTTAAGCCATTTCGCGGAATTTGGGCTCATCATCGCGTCCTCATGGTTCGTAGGTCTGTCATGGTCTAGTAACATGACTTCCAGAATAGGATTACCGTACCACTCTGGTGCGGAACGTACTCTGGTTGACCTACGAGGTTCGGTAGTAACTTGATCTCAAGTTTCATGATCATCATCATTAACTTCCTCGGTAATTGGTGTAGGCATCACTGGAACTGATTTCTGTGATGAACTACTTTCTAATTCGGGAGAAGGTACAACTACCTCATCAAGTTGTACTTTCCTCCCACTCACTTCTTTTGAGAGAACCTCCTTCTCTAGAAAGGATCCATTCTTGGCAACAGATAACTTGCCTTCGGATCTGTGATAGAAGGTGTACACAACAGTTTCCTTTGGGTATCCTATGAAGACGCATTTCTTCGATTTGGGTTCGAGCTTACCAGGTTGAAACTTTTTCACATAAGCATCACAACTCCAAACTTTAAGAAACGACAGCTTAGGTTTCTTGCCAAACCACAGTTCATATGGTGTCGTCTCAACGGATTTAGATGGTGCCCTATTTAATGTGAATGCAGATGTCTCTAATGCATAACCCCAAAACGATAGTAGTAATTCGGTAAGAGACATCATAGATCGCACCATATCTAATAAAGTATGGTTATGACGTTCAGACACACCATCATGTTGTGGTGTTCCAGGTGGCATGAGTTTGTGAAACTATTCCACATTGTTTTAATTGAAGGCCAAACTCATAACTCAAATATTCGCCTCTACAATCAGATCATAGAAACTTTATTTTCTTGTTATGATGATTCTCCACTTCACTGTGAAATTCTTTGAACTTTTCAAATGTTTCAGACTTGTGTTTCATCAAGTAGATATACCCATATCTTCTCAAATCATCTGTGAAGGTCAAAAAATAATGATCCCCGCCGCGAGCCTTAACACTCATCGGACCACATACATCGGTATGTATTATTTCCGATAAGTTAGTGGCTCGCTCCATTGTTCCGGAGAACGGAGTTTTAGTCATCTTGCCCATGAGGCATGGTTCACAAGCATCAAGTGATTCATAATCAAGTGATTCCAAAAACCCATCAACATGGAGTTTCTTCATGCGCTTTACACCAATATGACCTAAACAGCAGTGCCACAAATATGTTGCACTATCATTATCAAGTTTGCATCTTTTGGTTTCAATGTTATGAATATGTGTATCACTGTGATCAAGATTTAGTAAATCATTTACATTGGATGTAATACCATAGAAGGTTTAATTCATGTAAGCGGAACAACAATTATTCTTTGACTTAAATGAATAATCGTATCGCAATAAACATGATCCAATCATATTTATGCTCAACGCAAGCACCAAATAACATTTATTTAGTTCCAATACTAATCCCAAAGGTACAGGGAGTATGCGATGGTGATCTTATCAACCTTGGAATCACTTCCAACACACATCGTCACTCACCCTCAACTAGTCTCTGTTAATTTTGTAACTCATGTTTCAAGTTACTAATCATAGCAACTGGACCAGTATCAAATACCCAGGGGTTACTATGAACACTAGTAAAGTACACATCAATAATATGTATATCATATATACTTTTGTTCACTTTGCCATCCTTCTTATCCGCCAAGTATTTGGGGCAGTTCCGCTTCCAGTGACCATTTCCTTTGCAGTAGAAGCACTTAGTTTCAGGCTTGGGTCTAGCTTTGGGCTTCTTCATGGGAGTGGCAACTTGCTTACCATTATTCTCGAAGTTCCCTTTCTTTCCCTTGCCCTTTTACTTGAAACTAGTGGTCTTGTCAACCATCAACACTTGATGCTTTTCTTGATTTCTACCTTCGCTGATTTCGGCATCGCAAAGAGCTCGGGGAATTGTTTTTGTCATCCCTTGCATATTATAGTTCATCACGAAGTTCCAGTAACTTGGTGATAGTGACTAGAGAACTCTGTCAATCAATATCTTATATGGAAGATTAACTCCCACTTGATTCAAGCGATTGTAGTAATCAGACATTCTGAGCACATGCTCATTGGTTGAGCTATTCTCCTCCATCTTGTTAGGCAAAATACCTGTCAGAGGTCTCATACCTCTCGACTCGGGCATGAGTCTGAAATACCAATTTCAACTCTTGGAACATCTTATATGCTTCGTGGTTTTCAAAATGTTTTTGAAGTCCCGGTTCTAAGCCATAAAGCATGGTGCACTAAACTATCAAGTAGTCATCATACCGAGCTTGCCAAATGTTCATAACATCTGCATCTGCTCCTGCAATAGGTCCATCACCTAGAGGTGCATCAAGGACATAATTCTTCTGTGTAGCAATGAGGATAATCCTCAGATCATGGATCCAGTCCGCATCATTGCTACTATCATCTTTCAACTTATTTTTCTCTAGGAACATATAAAATATAAACGGGGAGCTATAACGCGAGCTCTTGATCTACAACATAATTTGCAAATACTATCAGGACTAAGTTCATGATAAATTAAAGTTCAATTAATCATATTACTTAAGAACTCCCACTTACATAGACATCCCTCTAGTCATCTAAATGATCACGTGATCCATATCAACTAAACCATGTCCGATCATCACGTGAGATGGAGTAGTTTTCAATGGTGAATATCACTATGTTGATCATATCTACTATATGATTCACGTTCGACCTTTCGGTCTCAGTGTTCCGAGGCCATATCTGCATATGCTAGGCTCGTCAAGTTTAACCCGAGTATTCCGCGTGTGCAAAACTGTCCTGCACCCGTTGTATGTGAATGTAGAGCTTATCACACCCGATCATCACTTGGTGTCTCGGCACGACGAACTGCCGCAACGGTGCATACTCAGGGAGAACACTTATACCTTGAAATTTAGTGAGGTATCATCTTATAATGCTACCGCCGTACTAAGCAAAATAAGATGCATAAAAGATAAACATCACATGCAATCAAAATATGTGACATGATATGGCCATCATCATCTTGTGCCTTTGATCTCCATCTCCAAAGTACCGTCATGATCTCCATCGTCACCGGCATGACACCATGATCTCCATCATCTTGATCTCTATCAACGTGTCGTCACATGGTCGTCTCGCCAACTATTGCTTTTGCAACTATGGCTATCGCATAGCGATAAAGTAAAGCAAATATATAGCGCTTGCATCTTATGCAATAAAGAGACAACCATAAGGCTCCTGCCAGTTGCCGATAAATTGAACAAAACATGATCATCTCATACAAAAATTTATATCTCATCACGTCTTGACCATATCACATCACAACTTGCCCTGCAAAAACAAGTTAGACGTCCTCTACTTTGTTGTTGCAAGTTTTACGTGGCTGCTACAGGCTTCTAGCAAGAACCGTTCTTACCTATGCATCAAAACCACAACGATTTTTCGTCAAGTGTGTTGTTTTAATCTTCAACAAGGACCAGGTGTAGTCAAACTTGATTCAACTAAAGTTGGAGAAACAGACACCCGCCAGCCACCTGTGTGCAAAGCACGTCGGTAGAACCAGTCTCATGAATGCGGTCATGTAATGTCGGTCTAGGCCGCTTCATCCAACAATACCGCCGAATCAAAGTAAGACGTTACTGGTAAGCAGTATGACTATTATCGCCCACAACTCTTTGTGTTCTACTTGTGCATATAAAATCTACGCATAAACCTGGCTCTGATACCGCTGTTGGGGAACGTAGTATTTCAAAAAAATTCCTACGATCACGTAAGATCTATCTAGGAGAATGATACGTCCATTTTGCATCATGCTTTTATATCAATATTTATTGCATTATGGGCTGTTATTACACATTATGTCACAATACTTATGCCTATTCTCTCTTATTTTACAAGGTTTACATAAAGAGGGAGAATGCCGACAGCTGGAATTCTAGGCTGGAAAAGGAGCAAATATTAGAGACCTATTCTGCACAGCTCCAAAAGTCCTGGAACCTCACGGAAGTTATTTCCAGAATATATAAAAATTATTGAGCAAAAGAAGTACCAAAGGGGGGCCACCCACCAGCCACGAGGGTGGGGGGCGTGCCCTACCCCCTGGGCGCGCCCCCTGCCTCGTGGGCCCCCTGGTGGCTGAGGGAGTCCTGGATTAGGGGGTCTCCAGACAGCCGGATTATATCCTTTGGCCGGACTATTGGACTATGAAGATACAAGATTGAAGACTTCGTCTCGTGTCCGGATGGGACTCTACTTGTACTACCCACCTTGTGTAACGAATACCATAATCCAGCTAGGCAATACGAATATGCATATCTCCTCCTTTGTAACCGACCTTGTGTAACCCTAGCCCTCTCCGGTGTCTATATAAACCGGAGGGTTTTAGTCCGTAGGACAACATACAATCATACCATAGGCTAGCTTCTAGGGTTTAGCCTCTCTGATCTCGTGGTAGATCTACTCTTGTACTACCCATATCATCAATATTAATCAAGCAGGGCGTAGGGTTTTGCCTCCATCAAGAGGGCCCGAACCTGGGTAAAACTTCGTGTCCCCTGCCTCGTGTTACCATCCGCCTAGACGCACAGTTCGGGATCCCCTACCCGAGATCCGCCGGTTTTGACACCGACATTGGTGCTTTCATTGAGAGTTCCTCTGTGTCGTCGCCGTTAGGCTTGATGACTCCTATCATCGTTAGCGATGCAGTCCAGGGTGAGACTTTTTTCCCCGGACATATTTTTGTATTCGGCGGCTTTGCACTACGGGCCAATTCACTTGGCCATCTGGAGTAGATTGAAAGCTACGCCCCTGGCCACCACGTCAGGTTTGGAAGCTTAAGCTACACGGCCGATATTCGCGGAGACTTGATCTTCGACGGATTCAAGCCTCTGCCTTGTGCGTCACGCGGTCATGATGAGTATGATTTAGCTCTACCATTTGACAGTGTTCAGGAGATCGCACCGGCAGCCGCTCCGACCCTCAATTCGGAGCCAGTTGCACCGTCCATGGACGGGTGGATGGACCCCGCCACGGAGGCCTTACCCCCATCGGCGACCGAGCCGAACATCGACCTTACTCTGCACGAGAGCCGTGTTGACAAACTACCGAATCTCCCCCCGGCCACGGACTCCGAACCGCCAGCGTCCGTTCCTAGCGAATCCAATTGGGCGCCGATCATGGAGTTTACCTCCGCGGATATTTTTCAGCACTCGGCCCTTGGCGACATACTGAACTCATTAAGGTCTCTCCTTGTTAGGAGAATCCTGGCCGAACTATGTCCGGCCGGATTGGGATGCGGATGGCGTCAAAATTCACCGCCTACCCACCACCCACTTAGTAGCCAATGTCGATGACCTAACCGACATGCTCGACTTCGACTCTGAAGACATCGACGGTATGGACGACGATGCAGGAGACGAACAGGAACCATTGCCCATAGGGCACTGGACGCCCACTTCATCACATGACGTATACATGGTGGACACACCAAAAGAAAACGACCACGAGGAACAGAAGGACGCAATGAAGGGTTGTCCCCTCGAGTAGCAGTCAAAGCGGCGGCGTAAGCACCGCTACAAATCCCGCATCGGCAGAAACAACGATCATACAGACCCAGCGTTAGAGTAGGGTGAACCATCGCCGGACCATGGCAACCCGGAGAATCAAACCGAACAACCCGATTCTGTCAAAGATAACAGTCCGGATGACATCACACCAGACAGACACCTGGAGCAACAGAATGCCCGTCAAAGGCTCGTTGCCACCGCGAGGAGTCTAAAAAAGCAGAAGCAAAGGCTCAAGGCTGCGCAAGGCACACTTAAAATCAGATGGAGTAAAGTACTCAATACAGCAGCGAAGTACGACGGTAATTGCCCCACCAAGAGCTACGCGAAGCGAAAGTTGCTACCTGAATTTGACGAGGAGGCCTTAGATCCCCCGCAACCAAAAATTAAAACGGCCACCTGGCCGGATAGACGACCTCACGGCCAACATAGAGCGGCAAACAACGCCACACATAAGCCACTATGCGATCCACGCGAGGGCTCGCATCAAAAGGACGGCGCAACCAGATCCATCTATGGACCACGCAAGCACGCTCCAGCATACGATGCAACACAACAAACATCTGAACAACACGGTAAACCCAGATACAGGGGTGCGGCACACCCCCTATGTTTCACCGATGAGGTGCTGGACCATGAATTTCAAGAAGGATTCAAACTCGTAAACATAGAGGCATACGACAGAACAACAAACCCTGGGGTCTGGATTGAGGACTATATCCTCCATATCCATATGGCTCGAGGAGATGATCTCCATGCCATCAAGTACTTACCACTCAAGCTCAAAGGGCCAGCTCGGCACTGGCTTAAAAGCCTCCCCAAAAACTCCATTGGAAGCTGGGAAGAGCTCGAAGATGTTTTTTGGGAAAATTTTCAAGGGACTTATGTCCGACCTCCGGATGCGGATGATTTGAGTCATATAACTCAATAGACCGGAGAGTCATCCCGAAAGCTTTGGAACATGTTTCTTACTAAAAAGAACCAAATAGTCGATTGTCCGGACGCCGTAGCCTTGGCAGCTTTTAAGCATAGCGTCCGCGACGAATGGCTTGCCAAACACCTCGGCCAAGAAAAGCCGAGAACAATGGCAGCATTAACAAGCCTCATGACCCGCTTTTGTGCGGGTGAGGACAGCTGGCTAGCCAGGTGCAGCACCAGCGACCCTAGTACATCTGAAGTTAGAGATGAAAACGGGAAATCACGACGCAGCAAAAATAATAAGCGCCGGAATAAAGAAGACAGCCCGAAGAGCACGGCAGTAAACGTCGAATTCAAAAGCTCTCGGCCAGGTCAGCA
The DNA here is from genome assembly GCF_003073215.2 of Triticum urartu. Taxonomy (NCBI): domain Eukaryota; kingdom Viridiplantae; phylum Streptophyta; class Magnoliopsida; order Poales; family Poaceae; genus Triticum; species Triticum urartu. Next base: position 658,514,369 of record NC_053023.1, on the reverse strand, counting down.
AAAGCCACCCCCTAAAGGCGCCAGAGATGAACTGTCCAGCCTAAACAAAATTCTGGACCAAATATGTCAGATCCATAGCACCCCTGGTAAACCCACTAATCATACCCACAAAGAATGTTGGGTATTCAAGCAGTCCGGCAAGATGAACGCCGTACACAAGGGGGAGGATACACCAAGCGAAGACGAGGATGAGCCTCTCAAGCAAGACACTGGGGAACAAAAGAAATTTCCACCAGAAGTCAAAACCGTAAACGTGTTACACGTGATCAAGGGGAGAAATAAAGCGGCACTCCCAGAGAAATATGCACAAGGGCCTATCACCGCGGAGTCCTGCCACTGGTCGGCTCAACCGATCACCTTTGACCATCGGGATTACTCAGCAAATATCCGGCATGCAGGATGGGCTTCCTTGGTATTAGACCCAATAATTGACGGATACCATTTCACACAAGTCCTGATGGACGGTGGCAGCAGTCTAAACCTGATATATCAGGACACAATCCGCAAAATGGGGATAGACCCAACGAAAATTTTCCAAAACAATACTACCTTTAAAGGAGTAACGCCGGGCCTAGGGGCTCACTGCACGGGCTCCCTGCTACTAGAAGTTATATTCGGCTTCCCCGATAACTTCCGTAGCGAAAATTTAACCTTCCACATTGCTTCGTTCCAAAGTGGCTATCAGGCACTACTTGGACGCGAAGCTTTCGCTCGCTTTAACGCAATACCGCACTATGCATCCCTCACGCTTAAGATGCCTGGTCCATGTGGCATCATTACATTAAATGGAAATATGGAGTGATCCCTGCGCGCCGAAGAGAATGCAGCGGCCTGGGCAGCCGCACACTAAAACGGCCTCACCAACTAAAGTATTCGATAGGTCGTCAAGACCATGGACACAGTTAGACGAGTCCGGCGCAGCTGTATGTAATTCGTACAGGTTTGATGGCCACACCCCTATCACAAATACAAGGGGCTCAACGCGCAGACAAGTGGCAATTTTCACTCATCTTGAATTATACATGGTTTTTTTCAAAAACCTACCTTTTTGCATGACAACTTTTCACCTAAGTTCCTCTCTTTTACAGATGACCACCGTGCTACACCCGTCCAGGATATGGCACAACGGAGACACAGGCGCAGACGTGCAACAGGGACCCGTTCCAAGGATTCTTTTTAGATTAAGACCATGCGTCAACCTTTTTTACTGTCTCTTGTTGATACACATCCCTCGGATTCTCAGTACAATTGAGAAGGATGCTGGCGTCTTGGCATGTGCCCACGTCAGAATAATGCACGTACCTGAACACTAGGGGTTTCTTACAAAGGGCACTGATTAGGCCCGGTTCATACCATAAAGACCGAATACCTTAGGGAGTGTTCGGCGTCGCGAGTTTGGCCTTATATGCATCAGCTCCGAATCATGTCTTTGGTCAAATGTTGGGTTTGCCCGGCTCCTATGTTTTGGTACCTTACGTTCCGCTCTATCGGCTAAGGTAGCACTAGAGAACTACTGTGATTGTGCCCCGGGTCATCCGGACGAGCACCTCAGTAGAGAAAGCCGAAAACTGACTGTCATGATATAGCGTGAGACTGGTCAACCACTCGATGACCTATCGGAATGTTAGAATTCCTCCGCCTTAAGAAAGGGCCGTTTCCCGGCCAGGCATGTACGCACCCCAAATTCGGGAGAGTGCGGAGCCACCAGGGGCTATATAGTAGCCCCACCGTCAAACTCCTATGGCTAAGTGAAAGTGATAAAGCATTATAGTCCGGTTGCCTCGTTCGCTGCGCTATCACCTCCTTAATAGGACCAAGATGTTGGGTTAAGTGTGAACATGCGTCTTCTGCGAATACCTTCGCATTATATGCGTGGGGGCTGAAGCCGACGACTGCAATCTTTCAGGTTATACACATGTATACATAAACGGCCGCACATGAGGCATCATATTACTTTCAGGCAAACGTATAAACACAGCCTCAATAAATTTCATAAAAACATTGTGTTTACAATGGGAATACATGTCACTCAAACATAATATTCTTTGAGCATTGGGCCTCTAAACGAGCAACCTCGAGAACCTCTTCAAAATAGTGCTCGGCAGCCACTCGGCCTATGGCCGAACCCTGCACCGCAATAGCGGTAGCATCCATCTCCGCCCAGTATGCTTTAACACGGGCAAGGGCCATCTGCGAGCCTTCTATGCACGCTGACCTCTTCATCGCATTGATGCACGGCACCGCACCAAGGAACTGCTGCACTAAGATGAAATAGCTGTTCGGCTTCGGCTTTTCCGGCCACAGCTGATCCACGACAGACCTCATGGCGAGTCCGGACAACCTATTGAGTTCGGCCCATTCGGCTAGCTGATCAGTCAATGGAAGAGGACGCTCTGGAACGTTAAATTGCGACCAGAACAGCTTGTCCACTTCACAATCTGTTTGATCTCGGAAGTATTTGGCCACATCGACAGCGCTCGCCGCCAAGTCCATATATGCGTCTACCGAACTCCACAGCCGATCAAGAGGGGCATACCGCGGATCTCCGAACTTCTTCCTCAGCATAAAGGGCTTCCCAGCCGCAATATCCCCGGCCTCACGCAGCTCCTCGTTCTTCGCTCTCATAGCAGAGCGGGTGTCTTTGTTCGCCATCGTGGCCTTTTCAAGGTCCGTTGCCTTCGCTCGGTTTCCTTTTTCAAGGAACTGGCAACAGGCGGCAGTTTCTTTTAACTTTACGGCCATCTTGGCCATCTTCTCTTTGCTCTCGCAATGTGCGGCCTTCTCGGCTCTCAACTCTTTGACCGCCTTCAAAGCAGCCGCATTACTAATCCTTGCTTGTTCTTTGGCTCGGGCAAGTTCCACCCGCAGGGTTTCTACGGTGGCAGCTCCATCTGCAGTCACAACATATTAAAGATACTGGCATCATGCTGCTCTTACTACGTGGCATTCACCAGAAAATACCACTTACCCTGTGCCTCGTCAAGCCTCTTGTTAACAAGCTCGATGTCGGCATCCGCCGCATCCAGTTGCCGCTTCAGTTCAGAAAACTCATGAGTCCGGCTAGCCACCGGAGCTCCCACTACCTGCACATTAAAGCGGTATGGTTATTTCCTGGAACTACGATCCTCTGTTTGCCACCGTTCCCGGCGACAACCAGAGTCTCAGGGGCTACTATCTACACAGGGCACACCTAAAAATGTGCGGTACCATCACAAATGTACATCATTTTACATACCTCAAAGCCCGTTAGTAGACTCATAAAGGCATCATGCAACCCGCTTTCGGCGGATGAAACCCTTTCCATCACCGTACCCATCAATGTACGGTGTCCTTCTGAGATGGCCGCTCATTCCAACAGCTCTCTCAGTATGTCCGACCGCATACCAGACGGTGACGGACTCTTCCATTTGCTCTCTTCGAGAGCCGGACGCTGGGGACTTCGGGTGACTATAGGATTATCTTCTGGCCTCACCGGATCCGGAAAGGCCCTCCGTGATGACACTTCAAGGTCCCCCGCTTCTTGAGCGAAGGAGTCCGGGGGAGGCGTTTCGCTCTCCATCATCTCCGGAAGAAGATCCCCCGAAGACGAGCTCTGCTGAGAAGGGCTAAGATCCGAACTGCAAGATAAATACTTCGGTTATTTTCCTTAGAGGTAAGGTAATATATCTTCACTATTAAAGTACTTTTTAATTACTTACAGCTCGTTAGAGGGCTGATCCCCGCGCGGACTTTGTGCGGCAAGAGCACCCTCCAAGGCAGGACCCTCTGGTGGAGATTTCTTCTCCCGCTTGGAAACCTTGGTTTCCGGATCTTCAGAGGTAGTCCTCTTCCTTCCCCGGGGTGAGAGAATGTCAGATTCCTCCCCTCGGTTATCCTCTCTCACGGAGGTGCTCGTTCCCTCGGTCGGAATAGGTAGCGGTGGAGGCCCGCTTTCGCCCTCATTATTCCCCCTTTGTCTTCCTTTGAGGGCTGCGGGCAAGGTGCTAGCTCGGGCATCTTTTCGAGTACCGGATTTTCCAAACCTACAGGAAGGGGGGCCGAACACCGAATCATCTTTGCCTTTGTTATGCAGTCCTGGTCAAAGAGCGATCTCTCAGAATAACGTCATGATAAATGAAAGACGGTGTGTTCGGCCAGAGGATAACTTACTTGGTCGGCGGTGCGGTTGCTGCTCAGGCCCACGTCCTCGGTAGTATCCGGACACTCTATCTGGGGTCCGAAGAATGATCTATACATCTCCTCGTGCGTCAGGCCGAGGAAATTATGAATAGCGCGCGGTCCTTCTGGGTTGAACTCCCACATGCAAGAGGCTGGCGTTTGCATGGCTGGATTCATCGAACCAGCATGACTTGGATTACCATAATCAAACTAAAATCTCCTTCGAAGAGATTTTGAATGCGGCTTTGCAGTACAGGCACGTACTTGGCGGGACCCCAGCTCAGCCCTCCGCTAATCCATGACATCAGTTGTGGCGGAGGGCCTGAGCGGAAAGCAGGGGCAGCCGCCCACTTGGCACTTCTGGGAGCTGTGATGTAAAATCACTCCCGTTGCCATAATTCGGACACCTCTGGAATAGAACCCTTTGGCCATGGAGCTCCGGCGATCCTGCTTATTAATGCGCCTCCGCACGCTACATGCTGCCCCTCGACCATATTCGGCTTCACGTCAAAGGTCTTGAGCCATAGGCCGAAGTGAGGAGTAATGTGGAGGAAAGCCTCACATACAACAATAAATGATGAGATGTGGAGAAATGAGTCCGGGGCTAGATCATGGAAATCTAGCCCGTAATAAAACATTAGCCCCCTAACGAAGGGATCCAGAGTGAGGCCTAGACCTCGGAGGAAGTGGGAGATGAACACGACGTCTTTGTTGGGTTCAGCAGTAGGGACGACCTGCCCTCGGGCAGGCAGCCGATGCGAAACCTCGGCGGTCAGGTATCTGGCCTCCCTCAACTTCTTGATATCTTCTTCTGTAACAGAGGAGGGCATCCACCGGCCTTGAAGGCTAGATCCGGACATGATTGAAGGTCCGGAGCACCTGACCTGGGCTTTGGGTGTTAGAACTCGAGGCGGGGGAAGGATTCGATTGAGCACGGGAGGGAAAGAGTAAAAGCCTTGTCCCTTTATAAAGAGGGTGAATATCAAGCATCCTCTCCGTAGCCGTATGGGACTTGCCTATGATCTAGGAGTCCTAGATACGGTTGGGTTACCCATGACCATATTGATGAGAATCCCGTAATTAGGGGAACACGATCTCTGCTTTGACAAGACGTGTCAAAAAATTGCCTCGCGTTATGTGCAGGGCTAGTTAAAAGAAATGGTTCGAATAATCACCGGGTCATGACATAATGTCGTGTTGCCAAGACGTGTCAGCAGATTAGATTTGTGGAAGTATTATTATCTCTACGGTGGTATGTGGAACTTATTTTGTAGGGTTGGACACTTCCTTGTATTCAAATTCTTCCGTGATGTATTCGGAGGAGGAACCCACCTTGCAATGCCGAAGACAATACTGCGTGCCGGACTCATCGTCATTGAAAGCCTGGTTCAGGGGCTACTGAGGGAGTCCTGGATTAGGGGGTCTCCGGACAGCCGGATTATATCCTTTGGCCGGACTATTGTACTATGAAGATACAAGATTGAAGGCTTTGTCTCGTGTCCGGGTGGGACTCTACCTGGCGTGGAAGGCAAGCTAGGCAATACGTATATGCATATCTCCTCCTTTGTAACCGACCTTGTGTAAGCCTAGCCCTCTCCGGTGTCTATATAAACCAGAGGGTTTTAGTCCGTAGGACAACATACAATCATACCATAGGCTAGCTTCTAGGGTTTATCCTCTCTGATCTCGTGGTAGATCTACTCTTGTACTACCCATATCATCAATATTATTCAAGCAGGACGTAGGGTTTACCTCCATCAAGAGGGCCCGAACCTGGGTAAAACTTCGTGTCCCCTGCCTCCTGTTACCATCCGCCTAGACGCACGGTTCGGGACCCTCTACCGAAGATCTGCCGGTTTTGACACCGACAGTGGCCCTCCGATGCCCATCTTTGACTATATGGAGTCTTTCGTCGAGGAAAAAATCATAAGCAAGATTTCGGGATGAAACTCCACCACCACGAGGCAGAACCTTGGCGGAACCAATCTAGGGCTCTGGTGAAACTGTTCTGCCAGGGAAACTTCCCTCCGAATCATGAACATGATCAGGAAAATTTATACCACCTAGTTTCACATACCAGCAAAAGAAAAGGTTCTTCTATGATTTGAGACATTACTTTTGGGATGACCCACATCTTTATAAAGAAGGAGTAGATGGTATTATTAGACGTTGTGTACCTGAGCATGAACAGAAACAGATCCTACGCAAGTGTCACTCCGATGCTTATGGAGGACACCATGCTGGAGATAGAACTGCACATAAGGTATTGCAATCTGGTTTTTATTGTCCTACTCTCTTCAAGGATGCTCGTAAGTTTGTCTTGTCTTGTGATGAATGTCAAAGAATTGGTAATATTAGAAGACGTCAAGAAATGCCTATGAATTATTCACTTGTTATTGAACCATTTGATGTTTGGGGCTTTGATTATATGGGACCTTTTCCTTCCTCTAATGGGTATACACATATTTTAGTTGTTGTTGATTACGTTACTAATTGGGTAGAGGCTATTCCAACTAGTAGTGCTGATCATAACACCTCTATTAAGATGCTGAAAGAAGTTATTTTTCCGAGGTTTGGAGTCCCTAGATATTTAATGACTGATGGTGGTTCACATTTTATTCATGGTGCTTTTCGTAAAATGCTTGCTAAGTATGATGTTAATCATAGAATTGCATCTCCTTATCACCCATAGTCTAGTGGTCAAGTAGAATTGAGTAACAGAGAGCTCAAATTAATTTTGCAAAAGACTGATAATAGATCTAGAAAGAATTGGTCCAAGAAACTTGATGATGCATTATGGGCCTATAGAACTGCATATAAAAATCCTATGGGTATGTCTCCGTATAAAATGGTTTATGGTAAAGCATGTCATTTACCTCTTGAGCTAGAACATAAGGCATATTGGGCCATTAAAGAGCTCAATTATGATTTCAAACTTGCCGGTGAGAAAAGGTTATTTGACATTAGCTCACTTGATGAGTGGAGAACCCAAGCCTATGAGAATGCCAAACTGTTTAAAGAAAAAGTTAAAATATGGCATGATAAAAGGATACAAAAGCGTTAGTTTAATGTAGGTGATTATGTATTGTTATACAACTCTCGTTTAAGATTTTTTGCAGGAGAACTTCTCTCTAAATGGGAAGGTCCTTACGTTATCGAGGAGGCCTATCGTTCCGGTGCCATAAAAATCAACAACTTCGATGGCACAAATCCGAGGGTGGAGAACGGTCAAAGAATCAAACATTATATCTCAGGTAATCCTATAAATATTGAAACTAATATCATTGAAACTATAACCCCGGAGGAATACATAAGGGACACTTTCCAGAACGTTTCAGACTCCGAAAAGGAATAGGTATGTGGTACGGTAAGTAAACCGACTCCAAAACAGTTCTCATGGCAATTTTTCTCCGTTTTGGAATATTTAGCAAAATAATAAAATAAGAAGCAGACCGGAAAGGACACGAGGCTTCCACGAGGGTGGAGGGTGCGCCCTACCTCCATGGGCGCGCCCCTGCCTCATGGGCACCTCGTGTGCTCTCCAGACTCCGTTTTCTTGCATGATACTTCTTTTAGTCGGTAAAAATTCATTATATAATCTCCCGAAGGTTTTGACAACCGTATCACGAAAATATCTCTTGTCTTTGTTTTGAGCTATTTCTGCCACAGATTAGAGCAAGATGTCTTCTCAAGAGTCAGTCGGGGAGAGTCGGGTGTCTCATCCGACACTAGGTCCTGGGGCAAACAGCGATGCCTATCACTTTGGGCCCTCAACGGAGGAAGAGATGGAAGTTGACTTGAAAATTATAGATGCCATGGAGGAGGATCAAGATGTTACTTCTCGTTTCCAGGCAGGATTCACGATGGGGGAACCACAGAGCTCAGCTATTCCAAACTCGGTTATCGCTTCCAATGTTAGATTTCTTATGAAAATATGAAAAAGAGTGTTACTTGTTCTCCCACAGATATGCAACATCCTTGGGTGAAAGGAGCTTTAGCCATCATTGGCAAGCTCCGTAAGTAAATAATGAACCTCAAGCAGCAAGTCAATAAGCTCGAGGAAGAGAATCGTATGCCGAGGGGCATCATCGCCAAGAATATCACATCACCACCCCCAAAGAAGGAGACATAATCACATGGGTATGGGCACTCCCCTTGGCAACTTCCAAGCTTGGGGGAGTTCCCTGGTATCGTATCACCATCACAACTTTTATCTGTACCATTTTTCTTAGTTCGATCCTTTTGATAATATCTTGATCTAGTAGAATAAAGTTTTAGTATGATCTAGTTGTGAGTTTTGCTTTATGATCCCTCTATGTAATCGAGTCCGTGAGCTATATAATAAAGATTAGTGTTGAGTCAAGGGCTTGATTATTTTTCTATGATCTTGAGGGAATTAAATAAAAGAGAAGAGAAGAAATAAAAAGAAATAAAGAGATCATGTGGATCTTATGGAGAGTAATGAGCTCACATATAAAGAGTATGATGAATAAAAGTTGTTGAGAGTTGACAAACATAGTTTTGGTCATCATTGCAATGAATAGGAAGTAATAAAGAAAGAGAGGTTCACATATAAATATACTATATTGGTCATCTTTTATGATTGTGAGCACTCATTAAAGTATGACATGCTAAGAGTTGACGTTGGACAAGGAAGACAACGTAATGGGTTATGTTTTCTTACATCTGAGATAAATTATATTGTCATGGATTGTCCAACATGTTGAGCTTGACTTTCCCTCTCATGCTAGCCAATTTCTTTGCACCAAGTAGAGATACTACTTGTGCTTCAAAATATCCCTATACCCAGTTTTGCCCTGAGAGGCCACCATATCTACCTATCGATTGAGTAAGGTCCTTCAAGTAATTTGTCATCGGTGCAAGCAATAAAAATTGCTCTCTAAATATGTATGACTTATTAGTGTGGGAGAAAATAAGCTTTATACGATCTTGTGATATGGAAGAAATAAAAGCGACGGGCTACATAATAAAGGTCCATATCACAAGTGGCAATATAAAGTGAGTTCTTTCACATTAAGATTTTGTGCATCCAACCATAAAAGTGCATGACAACCTTTGCTTCCCTCTTTGAATGGGCCTATCTTTTACTTTTATCTTCTACCTTACATAAGAGTCATGCTGATCTTCACCTTTTCTTTTTACATTTTATCCTTTGGCAAGCACAATGTGTTGGAAAGATCCTGATATATATAGCTAATTGGATGTGAGTCTTCATGAACTATTATTGTTGACATTACCCTTGAGGTAAAACGTTGGGAGGCAAAACTATAAGCCCCTATCTTTCTCTATGTCCGATTAAAAATTCATACACATAAATATTGCATCAGTGTTAGCAATTGTGAAAGACTTAAAGATGGTTGAGTATGTGGACTTGCTGAAAAGCTCTTATATTGACTCTTTCCTATGTTATGATAAATTGCAATTGCCTCAGTGATTGAGATTAGAGTTTGTTGGTTCTCAACGAAGTTTATGATTCATACTTGAAATTGTGATTGAATTGTTACTTTACCATAAGAGATCATATGACTATATATATATTGTTGTTCTAAGAATGATCATGATGCCCTCATGTCCGTATTTTATTTTTATCAACACCTCTATCTCTAAAATTGTGGACATATTTTTCGATTTCAGCTTTTGCTTGAGGACAAGCGAGGTCTAAGCTTGGGGGAGTTGATGCGTCCATTTTGCATCATACTTTTATATCAATATTTATTGCATTATGGGCTGTTATTACACATTATGTCACAATACTTATGCCTATTCTCTCTTATTTTACAAGGTTTACATAAAGAGGGAGAATGTCGGCAGCTGGAATTCTGGGTTGGAAAAGGAGAAAATATTAGAGACCTATTCTGCACAGCTCCAAATGTCCTGAAACTTCACGGAAGTTATTTCCAGAATATATAAAAATTATTGAGCAAAAGAAGTACCAAAGGGGGGCCACCCACCAGCCACGAGGGTGGGGGGCGCACCCTAGCCGGGGAAACTTCCATCCGGGAGGGGGAAATCATCACCATCGTCATCACCAACGATCCTCTCGTCGGGAGGGGGTCAATCTCCATCAACATCTTCACCAGCACCATCTCATCTCAAACCCTAGTTCATCTCTTGTATCCAATCTTTGTATCCAAACCTTAGATTGGTACCTGTGGGTTGCTAGTAGTGTTGATTACTCCTTGTAGATGATGCTAGTTAGTTTACTTGGTGGAAGATCATATGTTCAGATCCATTATACATATTAATACCCCTCTGATTATGAACATGAATATGCTTTGTGAGTAGTTACATTTGTTCCTGAGGACATGGGAGAAGTCTTGCTATTATTAGTCATGTGAATTTGGTATTCGTTCGATATTTGGATGAGATGTATGTTGTCATCCCTCTAGTGGTGTCATGTGAACGTTGACTACATGACACTTCACCATTGTTTGGGCCTAGAGGGAAGAATTGGGAAGTAATAAGTAGATGATGGGTTGCTAGAGTGACAGAAGCTTAAACCCTAGCTTATGTGTTGCTTTGTAAGGGGCTGATTTGGATCCATATGTTTCATGTTATGGTTAGGTTTACCTTAATACTTCTGTTGTAGTTGCAGATGCTTGCAATAGGATTTAATCATAAGTGGGATGCTTGAACAAGTAAGGACAGTACACAAGCACCGGTCCACCCCCATATCAAATTATCAAAGTACCGAACGTGAATCATATGAACCTGATGAAAACTAGCTTGACGATAATTTCCATGTGTCCTCGGGAGCGCTTTCCTTCATATAAGAGTTTGTCCAGGCTTGTCCTTTGCTACAAAAAGGATTGGGCCATCTTGCTGCACCTTATTTACTTTTATTACTTGCTACTCGTTACAAATTACCTTGTCATAAAACTATCTGTTACCGATAAATTCAGTGCTTGCAGAGAATACCTTGCTGAAAACAGCTTATCATTTCCTTCTGCTCCTCGTTGGGTTTGACACTCTTACTTATCGAAAGGACTACGATATATCCCCTATAATTGTGGATCATCAAGACTCTTTTCTGGCGCCGTTGTCGAGGAGTGAAGCGCCTTTGGTAGGTGGAATTTGGTAAGGAAAAATTTATATAATGTGCTGAAATTTACTGACACTTGTTACTATGGAAAGTAATCCTTTGAGGGGCTTGTTCGGGGTATCTTCACCCCGACCGATAGAGCAAATAGTTGCTCCTCAACCTACTAGACCTACTGAAAATGAAAATGTTTACTTCGAAATTCCTTCGGGTATGATAGAGAAACGGCTAGCTAATCCTTTTGCAGGAGATGGAACATTGCATCCCGACTTAAACTTAATCTATGTGGATGAAGTTTGTGGATTATTTAAGCTTGCAGGTACGCCCGATGATGTTATCAAGAAGAAGGTCTTCCCTTTATCTTTGAAGGGAGATGCATTGACATGGTATAAGCTATGTGATGATATGGGATCATGGGACTACAAACGGTTGAAAGTGGAATTCCATCAGAAGTTTTATCCTATATATGCATCTTGTTCATCGTGACCGTAATTATATATATAATTTTTCGCCTCACGAAGGAGAAAGCATCGCTCAAGCTTGGGGGAGGCTTAAGTCAATGTTATATTCATGCCCCAATCATGAGCTCTCAAGAGAAATGATTATTCAAATTTTTTATGCTCGGCTTTCTGACAACAATCGCTACATGCTCGATACTTCTTGTACATGCTCGATACTTCTTGTACTAGTTCCTTGATGATGAAGACTATTGAATTCAAATGGAATTTATTGGAGAGAATTAAATGCAACTCTGAAGATTGGGATCTCGACGAAGGTAAGGAGTCAGGTATAACACCTAAGTTTGATTGTGTTAAATCTTTTATGGATACAGATGTTTTCCATAAATTTAGCACTAAATATGGACTTGACTCAGATAGTAGCTTCTTTTTTTGAATCCTTTGCTAATCATGTTGATCTCCCTAAGGATAAGTGGTTTAAATATAATCCTCCCATGGAAGTAAAAGTAGTTGCACCTATTAAAGTTGAAGAAAAGACTATCACTTATAATGATCCTATTGTTCCTACTTCTTATGTTGAGGAACCACCTTTCCCTGTTAGAATAAAGGATCATGCTAAAGTTTCAACTGTAGTCAACAAAAGTAATATTAGGACACACAAACCCCCTGAGTAAGTTAAAGTTGAACCTAATATTGCTATGGTTAAAGATCTCTTGGCCGATAATATTGATGGGCATGTTATTTACTTCTGTGATGAAGCTGCTAGAATTGCTAGGCCGGATACTAAAAATAAACATAGACCTGTTGTAGGCATGCCTGTTATTTCTGTTAAAATAGGAGATCATTTCTATCATGGATTATGTGATATGGGTGCTAGTGCAAGTGCAATACCTCATTCCTTATACAAAGAAATTATGCATGATATTGCACCTGCTGAGATAGAAGAGATCGATGTCACAATTAAGCTTGCCAATAGAGACACTATTTCACCAGTTGGGATTGTTAGAGATGTTGAAGTATTGTGTGGGAAAGTTAAATATCCTGTTGATTTCCTTGTTCTTGGTTCCCCTCAAGATAGCTTTTGTCCCATTATATTTGGTAGACCCTTCTTGAATACTGTTAATGCTAAGATAGATTGCAAGAAGGATGTTGTTACTATTGGTTTGGATGATATGTCTCATGAGTTTAATTTTTCCAAATTTCATAGACAACCTCGTGATGAAGAATTGCCTAGTGAGGGAGTCCTGGATTAGGGGGTGTCCGGACAGCCGTACTATATCCTTTGGCCGGACTGTTGGACTATGAAGATGCAAGATTGAAGACTTTGTCTCGTGTCCGGATGGGACTCTACTTGGCGTGGAAGGCAAGCTAGGCAATACGGATATACACTCCTCCTTTGTAACCGACCTTGTGTAACCCTAGCCCCCTCTGGTGTCTATATAAACCAGAGGGTTTTAGTCCGTAGGACAACATACAATCATACCATAGGCTAGCTTCTAGGGTTTAGCCTCTTCGATCTCGTGGTAGATCAACTCTTGTAATACTCATATCATCAAGAATAAATCAAGCAGGATGTAGGGTTTTACCTCCATCAAGAGGGCCCGAACCTGGGTAAAACATCGTGTCCCCTGCCTCCTGTTACCATCCACCTTAGACACACAGTTCGGGACCCCCTACCCGAGATCCGCCGGTTTTGACACCGACATTGGTGCTTTCATTGAGAGTTCCTCTGTGTCGTCGCCGTTAGGCTTGATGGCTCCTACTATCATCGATAGCGATGCAGTACAGGGTGAGAATTTTCTCCCCGAACAGATCTTTGTGTTCGGCGGCTTCGCACTGTGGGCCAACGCGCTTGGCCATCTGGAGCAGATCGAAAGTTATGCCCCTGGCCACCAGGTCAGGTTTGGAAACTTAAACTACATGGCCGATATCCACGGAGACTTTATCTTCGACGGATTCGAGCCCCTGCCTTGTGCGCCACGCGGTCACGACGAGTACGATTTAGCTCTACCATCAGACCGTATTCAGGAGATCGCACCGGCAGCCGCTCTGAGCCTCAATTCGGAGCCAGTTGCACCATCCATGGACGGGTGGATAGACCCCGTCACGGAGGCCGTATTCTCAGCGGCGATTGAGCTGAATATCGACCTTACCCTTCACGAGAGCCGTGTTACCAAACTGCCGGATCCCTCTCCGGCCACGGACTCTGGACCGCCTGCGCCCGTTCCTATTGAATCCGATTGGGCGCCGATCATGGAGTTTACCTCAGAGGATATTTTTCAGCACTCGCCCTTCGGCGACATACTGAACTCATTAAGGTCTCTCTCCTTGTCAAGAGGATCCTGGCCTTATCACGTCCAGCGGGATTGGGATGCGGATGACGAAGAAATTCGCCGCCCACCCACCACCCACTTAGTAGCCATTGTCGATGAATTAACCGACATGCTCGACTTCGACTTCGAAGACATTGATGGTATGGACGATGATGCGGGAGTCGAAGAGGAACCATTGCCCATAGGGCACTGGACAGCCACCTCATCATACGATATATACATGGTGGACACACCCAAAGAAGGCAATGGCGACGAGACAACGGAGGATGATCCCTCCAAGAAGCAACCCAAGCGCTGGCGTCAGCGGCGCCGCTCTAAGTCCCACCAAGGAAAAAGTGGTGATACCGGCACCAGAGATAATAGCACTCCGGACAGTGCCGAAGACAACAACAATCCCCTCCAGCAAGATTTAGAGCAGGAGGATGGAGGAGCCAGCCCTCCTGAGAGAGCGGCAGATGGAGAGGCGGAGGATGATAATTACATGCCTGCCTCCGAAGACGAGGCAAGCCTCGGCGATGACGAATTCATCGTGTCAGAGGATCCTGTCGAACAAGAGCGCTTCAAGCACCGGCTTATAGCCACGGCAAATAGCCTTAAGAAAAACAGCAGCAGCTTCAAGCTGATCAAGATTTGCTAGCTGACAGATGGACTGAAGTCCTGGCGGCCGAGGAATATAAACTCGAACGCCCCTCCAAGAGTTACCCAAAGTGCAGTTTGCTACCCCGACTGGAGGAGGAAGCACCGGAACCTACATCCCTGGCGTATGACGCGGCCGATCGGCCACCTCGTGGCCACGACAGAGAGACATTCCAGCCAAAAGCTCAGCCCACACCCCAGCGTCATTCAAATAAAAAGGCATGGGGAAATACGCCAGACCGGCGAGACGTATTGGAGGACAAAGCAAAACATGCAAGATCGATCTACGGATCACGAGGGCGCGCCACTATGCGAGACGATAATCGTCACGCCGGATACAGTAAAAGTAAGTCCGGCCGGGCCGAACACAGCGGGCAAGACTCATTCGAGCTGCGTCGCGATATAGCCCAATACAGAGGCGCAGCACACCCCTTATGCTTCATAGACGAAGTAATGGATCATCAAATCCCAGAGGGTTTCAAACCCGTAAATATAGAATCATACGACGGCACAACAGATCCTGCGGTATGGATCGAGGATTTCCTCCTGCACATCCACATGGCCCGCGGTGATGACCTACACGCCATCAAATACCTTCCACTCAAACTCAAAGGACCAGCTCGGCATTGGCTCAACAGCTTGCCAGCAGAGTCCACTGGCTGTTGGGAAGATCTGGAAGCCGCATTCCTCGACAACTTTCATGGCACTTACGTGCGACCACCAGATGCCGATGACTTGAGCCACATAATTCAGCAGCCAGAGGAATCGGCCAGGCAATTCTGGACACGGTTCCTAACAAAGAAAAATCAAATCATCGACTGTCCGGATGCAGAGGCCCTAGCAGCTTTCAAGCACAACATCCGCGACGAGTGGCTAGCCCGGCACCTTGGTCAGGAAAAGCCGAAATCTATTGCAGCCCTCACGACACTCATGACCCGCTTTTGTGCGGGAGAAGACAGATGGCTGGCTCGCAGTAATAACATATCAAAGAACCATGGTACTTCGGATACCAAGGACGGCAATGGCAGGTCACGTCGCAACAAACATAAGTGCCGCATTAACAGCGACAATACCGAGGATACGGTAGTCAATGCCGGATTCAAAGGATCTAAACCCGGTCATCGGAAAAAGCCATTCAAAAGAAGCACTCTGGGCCCGTCCAGTTTGTACCATATACTCGATCGCTCGTGTCAAATACACGGCACCCCCGACAAGCCAGCCAACCACACCAACAGGGATTGTTGGGTGTTCAACCAGGCCGGCAAGTTAAATGCCAAAAATAAAGACAAAGGGTCACATAGCGATGACGAGGAGGAGCCCCGGCAGTCGAACACCGGAGGACAGAAGAGGTTCCCCCCTCAGGTGCGGACGGTGAACATGATATACGCAACATCCCCAAGAGGGAACGGAAGCATGCGCTCAGGGACGTATATGCATTGGAGCCAGTCACCCCAAAATTCAACCTATGATCTTCCTATCCGATCACCTTCGACCGCAGGGACCACCCCACTAGTATCCGTCATGGCGGATTCGACGCATTGGTCCTAGACCTAATCATTGACGGATTTCACCTCACTCGAGTCCTTATGGATGGCGGCAGCAGCCTGAACCTGCTTTATCAGGACACAGTGCGCAAAATGGGTATCGACCCCTCAAGGATCAAACCCACAAAAACGACCTTTAAAGGCGCATACCAGGTGTAGAGGCCCATTGCACAGGCTCAGTCACACTGGAAGTTGTCTTCGGATCCCCGGATAACTTCCGAAGCGAAGAGTTAATCTTCGACATAGTCCCGTTCCACAGTGGCTACCATGCACTGCTCGGGCGAACCGCATTCGCAAGATTCAATGCGGTACCGCATTATGCATATCTCAAGCTCAAAATGCCAGGACCTCGGGGGGTCATCACAGTCAATGGAAACACAGAGCGCTCTCTCCGCACAGAGGAGCACACTGCGGCCCTCGCAGTAGAAGCACAAAGCAGCCTCTTAAGGCAATCCACTAGTTCGGCGATTAAGGACCCAGACACCTTCAAGCGCGCCCGGAGTATTCGGCAACAGG
The DNA here is from genome assembly GCF_003073215.2 of Triticum urartu. Lineage (NCBI taxonomy): Eukaryota > Viridiplantae > Streptophyta > Magnoliopsida > Poales > Poaceae > Triticum > Triticum urartu. The sequence continues at coordinate 658,497,664 of NC_053023.1, read as the reverse complement.
ACCGCCTGGCACGTTCCGAGCTCGCATAGCAATGCGGCCCCCACCCCGGTCCTAGTCAAATGGCGAAATCTGTGCCATGCGTACATAATTACGCATTAAAAATACCATGGGCACAGGCGGGGAGGGGGGCACGACTGCGGCACGCCCCAAGTCGCGGCTTAAACCACACTAGGGGCTTCCCACTTTGTTATTTTTCTCTTTCAGGACTTTAATCTCTGGAAACCCTGTCCGGCAGCATGATTGCCGAACACATGATGCAGCAACAAAGGAGGCAGAAAGCTACGTCACAGCACGGAACTCCCAGGTGGATTACGATAACGAGTGAAATATTTGCTTTAATACTATTCCTCAGCTTGCCCTTGGAAGGGACATGTCAAACAGTCCTACTTTTTGCTTATCGCACTACTTGTATCATTCTGCTTTAACGCACCTTTTTGAATAAACAATGCATAGCATTGAGACTATTATTGCATTCTTCCTTTTTATATATATGTTCATTCACGACATCTAGCACCCGTACACTCTGGTACGGCCAATACGCTAGGGGCTTAAGCATACCCCATAATACGGCATGAGAAGTCCGAACACTTTCGACAGTGCGGCACCCCGGACTTATAGCATTATATGCATCAGCTCCGAATCATGTCTTGGGTCAATAGTTGGGTTTGCCCGGCTCCCATGTTTTGGTACCTTACGTTCCGCTATATCGGCTAAGGTAGCACTGGGAGAACTACTGCAATTGTGCCCCGGTTCTGCTGGGCTAAGCACCTCAGTAGAGAAAGCTAAAACTAACTGTCATGGTAAGGTGAGAGACTGGTCACTGTTCGAGAGGTTTCAAGTCCCTAAAGACTTATGCCGCTTAGAGCGAGGAGTCGGCCCTGTCCGGCTTAAGGCGTGTATCGCGCCCCGAATTCGGCCTTCCGAATACTAGGGGCTTCGCCAAAATTTAAAATTATAAAATTCTATGGCTAAGTGAGAGTGATAACGCATTATGGTCTGATTGCCTTGTTCGTTGTGCTGAGCACCTCCCTCAAAGGACCCAACAATGGGAACAAGAGTGCTCAGGTTTAGCCCGAACACCCCAGCACTCGTGGCGTGGGGGCAGAAGCCGACGACTAGCCATCTCTCAGATTTGATAAAATAGCCGAATAGAAGGTAATATTTTAAATTCAGACAAGCGTTGCATAGCGCATATGAACAAGTTTTCATAATACAGGATCACACGAGCAAGTTTACTCAAATATTACATCTTTCGTACACTCGTCCGCTACGAGACGGGCACCCTTCAGGACACCCTCATAGTACATCTCGGGGTGGCGATGCTCCTTGCCCTGCGGCGGCCCTTCCTTCACCAGCTTCACGGCGTCCATCTTGGCCCATTGCACCTTCACACGGGCGAAAGCCCGGCGTGCAACTTCGATGCAGACGGACCGCTTGATGACTTCCAGCCGTGGGCAGGCATCCACAAGCCGCCTCACCAGGCCGAAGTAGCTGTTGGGAAGGGCGTCGCCAGGTCACATCCGGACTATAAAGCCCTTCATGGCTTGTTCGGCCGCCTTGTGCAGCTCGACCAGTTGCTTCAGCTGGTCACTCAGAGCCATCGGGTGTTCGGTCCCAGTATACTGAGACCAGAACAACTTCTCCGTTGAGCTTCCCTCCTCGACCTGGTAAAACTGTGCGGCATCCGACACGCTGCGGGGCAAACTGCGAATGCTCCTGGAGAGCTCCGGATTCGGGTAAGTAACAAGTAATTTACTTTCACATGCTTGCTTTGCATATAGAATGCCTTACCCGCCGCTATCTTCTTCATCGCATCAATCTCCTGGAGGGCCTTTTGGGCTTCGGCCTTGGCATTCTTTGCGCTCTCGAGGGCCGCGGCAAGCTCGGACTCTCGCGTCTTCAAGTCAAGCTCCAACGCGTCGTGCTTCGTCACGAGAGTGTGGAGCTCTTGCTGCACCTCGCCCACCCATGCCTCTGCCTTTCCCGCTCGGTGCGCTCCTTTGCCGCTTTGTTTTCGGCCTCGGATAGCACTTGCTTCAGGGTCACCACCTTGGTCATGGCCCCTGGCAAATTTACGATGATCCTGTCATTTCGCAATCGCATTCCTTTTTATATATCCATAGACTAGGTATTACTTCCCTTTGTTCTCCTCGAGCTGCCACTTGGCAAGGCCGAGCTCTTCCTTGGACCCTTCGAGGTCCTGCTTCAGTGTGGCGACCTCCGCAGTCAGTGCAGCAGAGGCCAGCAGCGAAGCCTGCATACGCATATAGACATATTTATATTAGACTCCTGTTATATTGTTTGATCCTCTGTTCGGATTTTCTTTGTGAACACCGAACAGAGAATCATGGGCTACTGTCTATGCGGTAATATTTTTCCTATATTTCAAATACTTACCTCAAAGCCTGTTAGAAGGCTGGCACAGGCTTCAGTCAGTTCGCTCTTGGCGGACTGAACCTTCTGGATCACCGCACTCATAATAGTGCGGTGCTCTTCGCCGATGGAAGCGCTGTGAAGCGCTCCCAGCAGACTGTCCGGTGCCTCTGGATGGACAGAGGTCACCGGCACAGGCGTATTATCCCTTTTGGAAGGAGGCCGCCTACCTGAGTCCGGAACCACTGGAGGTTCTGGCGCGGTGTTCGGCTGAGGGCCGAACTCGGAGCCCTCGGGAGCCTTGCTCCCTCTGCTCCCGGAATCCGGAAGGTCGCCTTGAGGCGCCTCCGGGACTGTCTCCCCTCGACCCGGTGCCTCTTGAGACAATACCTCGGCATTGTCCGTAGGGCAAGGGGAGGTGGCGGTCGGAAGTGGATCACTATCCATATCCGACGAGCCCAGGGAGCCGTCCGACGAAGATACGTCGATATAGGCTCATGGCGGTCTGCATAATCATAATTCAGCGTTAGGAGAAGCAGTGCGACAAAGGTATGCTATGAGTTACTCCGGCATACGAATACTTACGACTTCGCCAGGGGCTTGGCCCTGAGCAGCCACTCGTCTTCGCCTTCGGCGGCGGTGGTGGAGTAGTCCGGAAGGAGAGTCCTTCCCTTCTTGGACCCTTTGGCCCCCCGGTTGGGGCGGCCTTCCTTTTCTTGTCTCCCCCGACTGGAGGGGGAGCATCTTCATCTTCCTCCTCGTCTTCGGGGGAGGAGTGCGTCGCGGAGTTATCAGACGATGAGTCTGATAACACTTGGCGTCGGGAACTCTTTCGGGTTCCCTTGGCCTTCTTGGTCTTCTCCGACACCTTGTAAGGAGCCGGAGTCAGCATCTCCATCAGGAGAGCGTCCACAGTGTCTTCGGGCAGAGGGGCCGGACAGTTAATCTACCCCGACGTCTCCACCCAGTCCTGTCAAAGGCATGGAGCTTAGACCCCGCACATGGTTGATCTAGGGGAAATAAATATCCTACCAGATGTATAGAACTCACCGAATGCGCTAGGCGCTTCGCGCTTAGCCCGCGGTCCTAGGTGAGAGAGGGAGGGACCTCGGCGCCCTTGAACAGCACCCTCCAGACATCCTTGTGTCTCGTGTCGAAGAGCTCACTCAGAGTCTAGTGCTGGGCTGGGTCGAACTCCCACAAGTTGAAATCCCGTTGTTGACACGGGAGGATCCGGCGGATGAGCATGACCTGGACTATGTTGACAAGCTTGAGCTTCTTGCCTGCCATATTCCGGATACATTTCTGGAGTCCGTCCAGCTCCATCGATGAACCCCAGGACAGGCCCTTATCTTTCCAGGAGGTGATCCGCGTGGGGATTCTGGATCGAAACTCGCGGGTAGCCACCCAGTTGGTGTCGTGCGGCTCGGTGATGTAGAACCACGCCGATTTCCACCCCTTTATGGTCTCCACGAAGGAGCCTTCAAGCCATATAACATTGGGCATCTTGCCCACCATGGCTCCGCCGCATTCTGCTTGTTGGCCTCCCACAACCTTCGGCTTGATATTGAAGGTCTTTAACCACAGGCCGAAGTGGGGCCAGATGCGGAGGAAAGCCTCACACACGACGATGAACGCCGAAATGTTGAGGATGAAGTTCTAGGCCAGATCATGGAAGTCCAGGCCGTAGTAGAACATGAGAGCACGGACAAATGGATGGAGGGGAAACCCCAGTCCGCGGAGGAAGTTGTGGAGGAAAACTACCCTCTCGTGGGGTTCAGGGGTAGGAATGATCTGCCCCGTAGCGGGCAGCTGATGCGCGATATTCGCGGTTAAGTATCCGGCTCCGCGCAGCTTCTTGATGTGTCCCTCCGTAACGGAGGAAGCCATCCATTTGCCTCCCACTCCGGACATGATTGGAGAAGGTTGAGGGGAAGGATGTGGACTTGGGCGTTGGAGCTCGAGTGCGCAAGAATGGATGAGCAAGGAGGAAGAAGGCGTGGGTACAAAAAGGTTAAACCTTGTCCCTTTATAAGGGCGGCCGAAACTATGCGCCCCCACTAGCCTGGTAAAACTCGCTTATCCCCCAAGCGCCGTAATCGATGGCGCAGTTGGGTTACCCATGCCCGTATTGATGAGAATCCCGTAATAAGGGGGACACGATCTCTGCTTTGACAAGACGTGTCAAGAAACTACCTCGCGTTATGTGCAGCGCTAGTTAAAGGAAACGGTTCGAATAATCACCGGGCCATAGCAAAATGTCATGTTGCCAAAACGTGTCAGCAGATTATATTTGTGGAAATATTATTCTCTCTACGGTTGTATGTGGAACTTATTTTGCAGGGTCGGACACTATCCTTGTATTCAAATTCTTTCGTGGTGTATTCGGAAGAGGAACCCACCTTGAAATGCCGAAGACAATACTGCGCGCCGGACTCATCGTCATTGAAGCCTGGTTCAGGGGCTACTGAGGGAGTCCTGGATTAGGGGGTCTCCGGACAGCCGGACTATATCCTTTGGCCGGACTGTTGGACTATGAAGATACAAGATTGAAGACTTCGTCTTGTGTCTGGATGGGACTCTACTTAGCGTGGAAGGCAAGCTAGGTAATACGGATATGTATATCTCCTCCTTTGTAACCAACCTTGTGTAACACTAGCCCCAGCTGGTGTCTATATAAACCGGAGGGTTTTAGTCCGTAGGACAACATACAATCATACCATAGGCTAGCTTCTAGGGTTTAGCCTCTCCGATCTCGTGGTAGATCAACTCTTGTAATACTCATATCATCAAGAATAAATCAAGCAGGACGTAGGGTTTTACCTCCATCAAGAGGGCCTGAACCTGGGTAAAACATCGTGTCCCCTGCCTCCTATTACCATCCGTCTTAGACGCACAGTTCGGGACCCCCTACCCGAGATCCGCCGGTTTTGACACCGACACCTAGCAAGGATGAAATTATTGGTCTTTCTTCTATTGATGTGCGTCCTAATGATCCTTTAGAACAATATTTGCTAGACCATGAGAATGATATGTTTATGAATGAAAGAAGGGAAATACATGAAGTATTCTTTAAACAAAAACCCATTCTAAAACACAATTTGTCTGTTGAAATCCTAGGGGATCCTCCTCCACCCAAGGGTGATCTCGTGTTTGAGCTTAAACCATTACCTGATACTCTTAAATATGCTTATCTTGATGAAAAGAAGATGTATCCTGTTATTATTAGTGCTAACCTTTCAGAGAAGGAGGAAGAGAAATTATTGAAAACTCTGAAGAAGCACCGTGCTGCTATTGGATATACTCTTGATGATCTTAAGGGCATTAGTCCCACTCTATGTCAACACAAATTAAATTTGGAGAAAGACACCAAACCAGTTATTGATCACCAACGACGGGTGATGACCCACAAGTATAGGGGATCTATCGTAGTCCTTTCGATAAGTAAGAGTGTCGAACCCAATAAGGAGCAGAAGCAAATGATAAGCGGTTTTCAGCAAGGAATTCTCTGCAAGCACTGAAATTATAGGTAACAGATGGTTTTGTGATAAGATAATTGGTAACGAGCAACAAGTAAAAAAAGTAAATAAAGTGCAGCAAGGTGGCCCAATCCCTTTTGTAGCAAAGGACAAGCCTGGACAAACTCTTATATAGAGAAAAGCGCTCCGAAGGACACATGGGAATATCATCAAACTAGTTTTCATCACGATCATATGATTCGCGTTCGGTACTTTGATAATTTGGTATGTGGGTGGACCGGTGCTTGGGTACTGTCCTTACTTGGACAAGCATCCCACTTATGATTAACCTCTATTGCAAGCATCCGCAACTACAACAAAAGTATTAAGGTAAAACCTAACCATAGCATGAAACATGTGGATCCAAATCAGTCCCTTACGAAGCAATGCATAAACTAGGGTTTAAGCTTCTATCACTCTAGCAACCCATCATCTACTTATTACTTCCCAATGCCTTCCTCTAGGCCCAAATAATGGTGAAGTGTCATGTAGTCGACGTTCACATAACACCACTAGAGGAGAGACAACATACATCTCATCAAAATATTGAACGAATACCAAATTCACATGACTACTAATAGCAAGACTTCTCCCATGTCCTCAGGAACAAACATAACTACTCACAAAGCATATTCATGTTCATAATCAGAGGGGTATTAATATGCATATAGTATCTGAACATATGATCTTCCACCAAATAAACCAACTAGCATCAACTACAAGGAGTAATTAACACTACTAGCAACCCACAGGTACCAATCCCGGACTTAGAGACAAGAATTGGATACAAGAGATGAACTAGGGTTTTTGAAAGGAGATGGTGCTGGTGAAGATGTTGATGGAGATTGACCCCCTCCCGATGAGAGGATCGTTGATGATGATGATGGCGATGATTTCCCCCTCCCGAAGGGAAGTTTCCCTGGTAGAACAGCTCCGCCAGAGTCCTAGATTGGTTCCGCCAAGGTTCCACCTCGTGGCGGCGGAGTCTCGTTCCGAAAGCTTGCTTATGATTTTTTTCCTCATCGAAAGACTCCATATAGCAGAAGATGGGCATCGGAGGGCCAACAGGGGGGCCACGAGGTAGGGGGGGCGCGCCCAGGGGGTAGGGCACGCCCCCCACCCTCGTGGGCAAGGTGTGGGCCCCCTCCGAAACTTCTTGTGCTCAGTATTTTTTATATATTCTGAAAATGACTTCCGTGAAGTTTCAGGACTTTTGGAGCTGTGCAGAATAGGTCTCTAATATTTGCTCCTTTTCCAGCCCAGAATCCCAGCTGCCGGCATTCTCCCACTTTATGTAAACCTTGTAAAATAAGAGAGAATAGGCATAAGTATTGTGACATAATGTGTAATAATAGCCCATAATGCAATAAATATCGATACAAAAGCATGATGCAAAATGGACGTATCAACTCCCCCAAGCTTAGACCTCGCTTGTCCTCAAGCGAAAGCCGAAATCAAAAAATATGTTCACATGTTTAGAGATAGAGGTGTCGATAAAAATAAAATACGGACATGAGGGCATCATGATCATTCTTAGAACAGCAACTTATAATTTTTGTCATATGATCTCTTATGCTAGAGTAACAATTCAATCACAATTTCAAGTATGAATCATAAACTCCATAGAAAACTAACAAACTATAATCTCAGTCATTGGAGAAATTGCAATTTATCATAACATAGGAAAGAGTCAATATAAGAGCTTTTCAGCAAGTCCACATACTCAACTATCATATAGTCTTTCACAATTGCTAACACTCACACAATACTTATGGGTATGGAGTTTTAATCGGACACATAAAAAGATAGGGGTTTATAGTTTTGCCTCCCAACATTTTACCTCAAGGGTAATGTCAACAATAATAGTTTATAAAAACTCACATCCAATTAGCCATATATACTAGGATCTTTCCAACATGTTGTGCTTGCCAAAAGATAAAATGTAAAAAGGAAGGGTGAAGATCACCAAGACTCTTATGTAAGGTAGGAGATAAAAGTAAAAGATAGGCCCTTCGCAGAGGGAAGCAGAGGTTGTCATGCGCTTTTATGGTTGGATGCACAAAATCTTAATGCGAAAGAATGTCACTTTATATTGCCACTTGTGATATGGACCTTTATTATGCAGTCCGTCGCTTTTATTTCTTCCATATCACACGATCGTATAAAGCTTATTTTCTCCCACACTAATAAGTCATACATATTTAGGGAGAAATTTTTATTGCTTGCACCGATGACAACTTACTTGAGGGATCTTACTCAATCCATAGGTAGGTATGGTGGACTCTCATGACAAAATTGGTTTAAGGGTGTTTGGAAGCACAATTAGTATCTCTACTTGGTGCAAAGAATTTGGCTAGCATGAGGGGGGAAGGCAAGCTCAATCATGTTGGATGATCCATGACAATATAATTTATCTCAAATGTAAGAAAACATAACCCATTACGTTGTCTTCCTTGTCCAACGTCAACTAAAAGATGTCCAAGATAGTATATTTGTATGTGAAGACCTCTCTTTCTTAATTACTTCCTATTAATCACAACGATGACCAAAACTATGTTTGTCAACTCTCAACAACTTTTATTCATCATACTCTTTCTATGTGAGGTCATTACTCTCCATAAGATCCATATGATCTCTTTTATTTCTTTTTATTATTTATCTTTCTTTTATTCACTCAAGATCATGGCAAAATAATCAAGCCCTTGACTCAACACTAATCTTTATTATATATAGCTCACGGACTCGATTACATAGAAGGATCATAAAGCAAAACTCACAACTAGATCATACTAAAACTTTATGATACTAGATCAAGATATTACCAAAAGGATCAAACTAAGAAAAACGGTAAAGATAAAAGTGATGGTGATACGATACCAGGGCACTCCCCCAAGCTTGGCAGTTGCCAAGGAGAGTGCCCATACCAGATACTCAATTCTTCTTTGTTGGTGAAGAAGGTGATGGTTTTGTTGATGGCGTAGGCTTCTTCCTTAATTTGTGCTTGAGGACAAAATTTTGGTCCCTTAGGTCCTCGATCTCCTGCTCCAGGCTCAGTATCTTTTTGCATAGTTCCTGCTTGTTTTCCTGCAAGAGGCGAAAAAGGATAAACTCGATCTTAGGTTTCTTTACTCTATCCGGGAGGCTTGAATTTTGAACTCCACATGCATGTCCCCAGGTTGAGGTAATGGGACTTCATCTTCTTCTGAGCTCGTCTCCTCCCTTCCCTTGGGTTCATAGTCCTCTTCTTCTTCTGTAGTCCAACCACAATGCTCCACATCCCCACAAACCTTAGGATCTGCAAGGTAGTCAGCCACATAGCTTTCTCCTTCCGAATCCTAGGACGACATGTTGCTCTAATCTGCAGCAGGACAGCTCGAAACAAAGACATGAGATATTCGCGTGATACAGGAGTCAAAACCACTGGGATATTATATAATGAATTTTTACCGACAAAAATACGTAACGTGTAAGAAAATGGAGTCCGGAGAATGCACGAGGTGCCCACGAGGCAGGGGGCGCGCCCAGGGGGTAGGGCACGCCCTCCACCCTCGTGGAGCCCTCGTGTCCTTCCCGGACTGCTTCTTATTTTTCTATTTTTCTAAATATTCCAAAACGGAAGAAAATTGCCATTAGAACTATTTTGGAGTCGGTTTACTTACCGTACCACATACCTATTCCTTTTTGGAGTCTGAAACATTCCGGAAAGTGTCCCTTATGTATTCCTCCGGGGTTACGGTTTCAATAACATTGGTTTCAAAATTTATAGGATTACCTAAGATATAATGTTTAATTCTTTGACCGTTCACCACCTTCGGATTTGTGCCTTCGAAGTTGTTGTTTTTTATGGCACCAGAACGATAGACCTCCTCGATAACATAAGGACCTTCCCATTTAGAGAGAAGTTTTCCTGCAAAAAATCTTAAACGAGAGTTGTATAGCAATACATAATCACCTACATTAAACTCATGCTTTTGTATTCTTTTGTCATGCCATCTTTTAACTTTTTCATTGAATAATTTAGCATTCTCACAGGCTTGGGTTCTCCATTCATCAAGTGAGCTAATGTCAAATAACCTCTTCTCACCGGCAAGTTTGAAATCATAACTGAGTTCTTTAATAGCCCAATAAGCCTTATGTTCTAGTTCGAGAGGTAAGTGACATGCTTTTCCATAAACCATTTTATACGGAGACATACCCATAGGATTTTTATATGCAGTTCTATAGGCCCATAATGCATCATCAAGTTTTTTGGACCAATTCTTTCTAGATCTATTAACAGTCTTTTGCAAAATTAATTTGAGTTCTCTATTGCTCAATTCTACTTGACCACTAGACTGTGGGTGATAAGGAGATGCAATTCTATGATTAACATCATATTTAGCAAGCATTTTACGGAAAGCGCCATGAATAAAATGTGAACCACCATCAGTCATTCAATATCTAGGGACTCCAAACCTTGGAAAAATAACTTCTTTAAGCATCTTAATAGAGGTGTTATGATCAGCACTACTTGTTGGAATAGCTTCTACCACTTAGTAATGTAATCAAAAGCAACTAAAATATGTGTGTATCCATTGGAGGCAGGAAAAGGTCCCATATAATCAAATCCCCAAACATCAAATAGTTCAATAACAAGTGAATAATTCATAGGCATTTCTTGACGTCTACTAATATTACCAATTCTTTGACATTCATCACAAGATACAACAAACTTACGGGCACCCTTGAAGAGAGTAGGCCAATGCAAACCGGATTGCAATAACTTGTGTGCAATTCTATCTCCAGCATGGTGTCCTCCATAAGCCTCAGAGTGACACTTGCGTAGGATCAGTTCATGTTCATGCTTAGGTACACAACATCTAATAACACCATCTACTCCTTCTTTATAAAGATGTGGATCATCCCAGAAGCAATGTCTTAAATCATAGAAAAATGTTTTCTTTTGCTGGTATCTGAAACTAGGTGGTATAAATTTAGCAACAATGTAATTAGCATAATCAGCATACCATGGAGCAGTATGAGAAGCATTTATGACATTTAATTGTTCATCAGGAAAGCTATCGTCAATAGTAGTGGGTCATCAAGAACATTCTCTAACCTAGACAAGTTGTCTGCAACGGGGTTCTCAGCTCCCTTTCTATCAATAATATCTAAATCAAATTCTTGTAGCAAGAGAACCCATCTAATAAGTCTAGGTTTAGCATCTTTATTTTCCATAAGATATTTAATAGCAGCATGATCCGTGTGAATAGTTACTTTAGAATCAACAATATAAGGTCTGAACTTATCACAAGCGAATACAACTGCCAAAAATTCTTTTTCAGTAGTAGCATAATTTCTCTGAGCATTGTCTAGAGTTTTACTAGCATATTGAATAACAGTTAATTTCTTATCAACTCTTTTCCCTAGAACAACACCTACAGCATAATCACTAGCATCACACATAATTTCAAAGGGTAAATTCCAATTAGGTGGCTGAACAATAGGTGCAGAGATTAATGCTTTCTTAAGTATTTCAAATGCTTTTGCGCAATCATCATCAAAAACAAATGGTATATATTTTTGTAATAAATTAGTCAGAGGCCGAGATATTTTTGAGAAGTCCTTAATGAACCTCCTATAAAAACTGGCGTGACCAAGGAAACTTATTATACCTTTGATGTCCTTGGGACATGGCATCTTTTCAATAGCATCAACCTTAGCTTTATCAACTTCAATACCTCTTTCAGAAACTTTATGCCCCAAGACAATACCTTCATTAACCATAAAGTGGCACTTCTCCCAATTCAAGACAAGGTTAGTTTCTTCACATCTCTACAAAACTCGATCAAGGTTGCTTAAGTGATAACCCACAAGTATAGGGGATCGCAACAGTTTTCGATAAGTAAGAGTGTCGAACCCAACGAGGAGCTAAAGGCAGAACAAATATTCCCTCAAGTTCTATCGACCACCGATACAACTCTACGCACGGTTGATGTTCGCTTTACCTAGAACAAGTATGAAACTAGAAGTACTTTGTAGGTGTTGTTGGATAGGTTTGCAAGATAATAAAGATTATGTAAATAAAAAGTAGGGGCTGTTTTATGTAAGGAAGCAATAAAGTAAATATAGCGAGTGTGGAAAAGTGATGGTAGGAGTTGCGAAATTTCCCCTAAGAAATTGACTACTTTACTAGACCGATAGCAAGTATTATGTGGGAGAGGCCACTGCTAGCATGTCATCCCTGACTTGGAATTCGCCCTATAGTGAGTCGTATTACAATTCACTGGCCGTCGTTTTACAACGTCGTGACTGGGAAAACCCTGGCGTTACCCAACTTAATCGCCTTGCAGCACATCCCCCTTCAATTCCATATGCATCAATTTCTATGCTAGGTTGAAGCTTCTGTCACTCTTGCCCTCCAATACATAGTCCTGTCAACATACAACTAACCCTAGGGTGTGATCCACGCGCGCACTCATATGATGGGCACCAAAGGACATCAACATAACCACAAGAAAATTAAATCAATCATAGCAATTCATCAACCACCAATAGGACAACGAAAATCTACTTAGACATCATAGGATGGGAACACATCATTGGATAATAATATGAAGCATAAAGCACCATGTTCAAGTAGAGAGTATAGCGGGTTGCGGGAGAGTGGACCTCTATAGATAGAGGGGGGAAGGTGATGGACATGTTGGTGAACATGGCGAAGGTGTTGGTGTAGATCGCGGTGATGATGATGATGATGATGGCCACGACAGCGTTCCGGCGCCACCGGAAGAGAAGGGGAGAGGGGGGCCCTTCGTCTTCTTCTTCCTTGACCTCCTCCCAAGATGGGAGAAGGGTTTCCCCTCTGGTCCTTGGCTTCCATGGCATGGGAGGGGCGAGAGCCCCTCCGAGAATGGATCTGTCTCTCTGTCTCTCTCTATTTCTGCGTTCTCAGATTCTACCCTTTCACCATTTCTTATATTCCCGGAGATCCGTAACTCCGATTGGGCTGAAATTTTAACACGATCTCTATCTGGATATTAGCTTTCCTGCGGAGAAAGAAGGGCATCAACCGCCTTACGGGGTGGCCACGAGGGTCAGGGGCGCGCCCCCTGCCTCGTGGGCCCCTCGCGCATCGTCTTGCGTTGATTTAACTTCCCCAAAATAACATATATTCCAAAAAAATCTCCGTCCGTTTTTATCCCGTTTGGACTCCGTTTGATATGGATTTTCTGCGAAACAAAAAACATGCAACGAACAGGAACTGGCACTGGGCACTGGATCAATATGTTAGTCCCAAAAATAGTATAAAAAGTTGCCAAAAGTATATGAAAGTTGTAGAATATTGGCATGGAACAATCAAAAATTATAGATACGACGTAGACGTATCAGCATCCCCAAGCTTAATTCCTGCTCGTCCTCAAGTAGGTAAATGATAAAAAAAAGATAATTTTTGATGTGGAATGCTACCTTGCATAATCTTGATCACATATCTAATCATGGCATGAATATTAAGATATGAGTTATTCAAAGCAATAGTATATCATTTGACATAAAAACAATAATACTTCAAGCCTACTAATAAAGCAATCATGTCTTTTCAAAATAACATGGCCAAAGAAAGTTATCCCTACAAAATCATATAGTCTGGCTATGCTCCATCTTCACCACACAAAATATTCACATCATGCACAACCGTGATGACAAGCCAAGAAATTGTTTCATACTTTTGACGTTCTCAAACCTTTTCAACTTTCATGCAATACATGAGCGTGAGCCATGGACATAGCACTATAGGTGGAATAGAATGGTGGTTGTGGAGAAGACAAAAAGGAGAAGATAGTCTCACATCGACTAGGCGTATCAACGGGCTATGGAGATGCCCATCAATAGATATAAATGTGAGTGAGTAGGGATTGCCATGCAACGGATGCACTAGAGCTATAAGTGTATGAAAGCTCAAACTGAAACTAAGTGGGTGTGCATCCAACTTGCTTGCTCATGAAGACCTCGGGCGTTTGAGGAAGCCCATCATCAGAATATACAAGCCAAGTTCTATAATGAAAATTCCCACTGGTATATGAAAGTGATAACTCAAGAGTCTCTCTATATGAAGAACATGGTGCTACTCTGAAGCACAAGTGTGGTAAAAGGATAGTAACATTGCCCCTTCTCTATTTTCTCTCATTTTTTTTGTTTTTTTGTGGGCTTCTTTGGCCTCTCTTTTTTATTTGGGCTTCTTTGGCCTCTTTTATTTATTTTTAAAGTCTGGAGTCTCATCCCTACTTGTGGGCGAATCATAGACTCCATCATCCTTTCCTCACTGGGGCAATGCTCTAATAATGATGATCATCACACTTTTATTTACTTACAACTCGATACTAGAACAAATATATGACTCTATATGAATGCCTCCGGCGGTGTACCGGGATGTGCAATGATCTAGCGTAGCAATGACATCAAAAAAGGGACAAGCCATGAAAACATCATGCTAGCTATCTTACGATCATGCAAAGCAATATGACAATGAATGCTCAAGTCATGTATATGATGATGATGGAAGTTGCATGGGAATATATCTCGGAATGGCTATGGAAATGCCATAATAGGTAGGTGGCTGTTTTGAAGAAGGTATATGGTGGGTTTATGGTACCGGCGAAAGTTGCGCGGTACTAGAGTCTAGCAATGGTGGAAGGGTGAGAGTGCGTATAATCCATGGACTCAACATTAGTCATAAATAACTCACATACTTATTGCGAAAATCTATTAGTCATCGAAACAAAGTACTACGCATATGCTCCTAGGGGGGTGGATTGGTAGGAAAAGACCATCGCTTGTCCCCGACCGCCACTCATAAGGAAGACAGTCAATAAATAAATCATGCTCCGACTTCGTTACATAACGGTTCACCATACGTGCATGCTACGGGAATCACAAACCTAAACACAAGTATTTCTACTAATCCACAACTACCCACTAGCATGACTCTAATATCACCATCTTTATATCGCAAAACTATTGCAAGGAATCAAACATATCATATTCAGTGATCTACATGTTTTATGTAGGATTTTATGACTAACCATGTGAATGACCAATTCCTGTCATCTCTCTAAATAGATATAAGTGAAGCAAGAAAGTTTAATTATTTCTACAAAAGATATGCCCGTGCTCTAACAAATATAAGTGAAGCAAAAGAGCATTCTACAAATGGCAGTTTTCTATGTAAAGGGAAACAGGCAATCCAAACTTCAAATGATATAAGTGAAGCACATGAAGCATTCTATAAAGCCGTACTCAAAATATATAAGTGAAGTGCATAGAGCATTCTATAAATCAACCAAGTACTATCTCATACCAGCATGGTGCATAAAATAAAAATGAAAACTAAATGCAAAAGACGCTCCAAGATTGCACATATCGCATGAACGAAATGAATCCGAAAACATACCGATACTTGTTGAAGAAAGAGGGGATGCCTTCCGGGGCATCCCCAAGCTTAGATGCTTGAGTCTCCTTGAATGTTTACTTGGGGTGCCTCGGGCATCCCCAAGCTTGAGCTCTTGCCTCTCTTCCTTCTTCTCACATCGAGACCTTCTCGATCAACGAACACTTCATCCACACAAAACATCAACAAAAAACTCGATAAGATCCATTAGTATAATAAAGCAAATCACTACACTATGTACTGTTGCAAACCAATTCATATTTTGTTTTTTCATTGTGTCTACTGTAATATAACTTTTCCATGGCTTAATCCACTGATATAAATCGTTAGTTTCATCAAAACAAGCAACTATGTATCAAAAACAGAATCTGTCTAAAACAGAACAGTCTGTAGCAATCTGAACATTCACCATACTTCTGATACTTGAAAATTTCTGCCAAAATTTGGAAACATAAAAAATTTGTATATAAAGACAGTGCAAAAAGAATCAGAACCATTTGACGTTCCAGATAAAAATGTAAAATCGCGCACTACAGCCAAAGTTTCTGTCCTGCACCGTACAAACCATCAAGCAAATGTAAACATCCTAAAGGCAAACCTTGGCACATTATTTTTATAATACAATGGAATTGTACAAGGGGATAATTATTTTTGTTGAAAAGTTTCTGTAATCAAGATTCACAAAGTTGTCGTGAGCATGAACAAAGTTCAAGGAGCTCTCCCACTTCAGCAATGCTTTTCTTTCTCACTTTCACTTTCCTTTTTGAAAAAGTTTTGGGTTCCCCTCTTTATTTTTGTTGTTTTTAAACTATATGAAAGCACTCAACAGAAATAAATGACTCTCTAAAACTTCCGGGTTGTCTCCCTGGCAGCGCTTTCTTTAAAGCCATTAAGCTAGGCATGTAGTGCTCAAGTAATGGATCCACCCGGATCCCAATGTATATCAAAGACAATTTTAATTAACAATGATTTGTAATTTAGTAGTGAGCACAAAGCAACATATATCATGTAACAACGAAGTCTAACTCTCTTCCTATGCATCGGCATGTCATAAAAGAACAATTCATGCACACATAGTAAAGGCCAATGCATAGTATAAACATTTTCTTGCAATTTTGTTGTATTGGAAACATAAAGAGGTGGAGATGTAGTTCCTCTCTCATAATAATTGCAAGTAGGAGCAGCAAGCACATGCATATTACATCTATCAAAATCATCATGTGCAACAGTAAAAGGCAACCCATCAACATAATCCTTAATAAGGGCAAACTTCTCCGATATAGTGTAGTCGGGAGAATTCAAAAAGATAATTGGACTATCATGTGTGGGTGCAATAGCAACAATTTCATGTTTAACATAAGGAACTATAGCAAGTTCATCTCCATAAGCATAATTCATATTGGCATCTTGGCCACAAGCATGGCAAGCATCATCAAAAAGGGATATTTCAAAAGAATCAACGGGATCATAACAATCATCATAGCAATCATCCTTCGGTAAGCACGAAGGGAAATTAAACGATGTATGAGTTGAAGAGTTACTCTCATTAGAAGGTGTGCACGGGTGACTAATCCGCTCTTCCTCCTTTTGTTCTTCGCTCTCCTCCTCATCTTTTTCATCCAATGAGCTCACAGTTTCACCAATTTCTTCTTCCATAGACTCCAGCAAAATATTAGTCTCTTCTTGGACAGCGGGGTAGTCCTCAATATATGGTTCAACATAGACATTAGAAGCATAATTATCATAGCAATATTTAAGTATGTCAAAATTTTCAGATTTGTAAAGAGTAGCATCATACGTTTCAATCAAAGAAGCAATTCCATAAGCACCCTTAAAAGCAACAAATTCTTCAATTTGTTGAACATCATAGTAACTATAAACACCCTTAGCATACGAAGATACGATTCCATTATCACTAAACTCACATTGATAGGGAAGGTGTTTCTTAGGGTTTTCAGAACAACAAGTAATATCATATATTTCGCATAAATTCCAAGAATAGCATTGCAAACGATGAATTTGACCCAGTAAAATTTTCCCTTTTTCAGATATTCGGTGTCGCACATAACAAGCATGCTCATCTAAAGATTTGCCCTCAACTAAGCTAGTGGGGGTTTCAGCACGAGCACAAAGGGATCGAAGATGATCCAAGTAATAAGCTTCAGCAGTGTGATAGATTTTGAGTGGTTCTTCAACCATTGGTTTAGTAGGTACAACTAATTTTTTTGGTATTTTGCGTTTCCTACCCATGACTAAAGATAGAAAACAACTAAGTACAGCAAATAAAAATTAATTAGTGATAAAGCAAACAAGCAAAAACAAGAATATTCACCCCACACTATTGCTCCCCGGCAACGGCGCCAGAAAATGGTCTTGATAACCCACAAGTATAGGGGATCGCAACAGTTTTCGATAAGTAAGAGTGTCGAACCCAACGAGGAGCTAAAGGCAAAACAAATATTCCCTCAAGTTCTATCGACCACCGATACAACTCTACGCACGCTTGATGTTCGCTTTACCTAGAACAAGTATGAAACTAAAAGTACTTTGTTGGTGTTGTTGGATAGGTTTGCAAGATAATAAAGATTACGTAAATAAAAAGTAGGGGCTGTTGTAAGTAAGGAAGCAATAAAGTAAATATAGCGAGTGTGGAAAAATGATGGTAGGAGTTGTGTAATTGCCCCTAAGGAATTGATTACTTTACTAGACCGATAGCAAGTATTATGTGGGAGAGGCCACTACTAGCATGTCATCCCTGACTTGGAATTCTATGCACTTATGATTGGAACTATTAGCAAGCATCCGCGACTACTAACGTTCATTAAGGTAAAACCCAACCATAGCATTAAGATATATTGGTCCCCCTTCAATCCCGTATGCATCAATTTCTATGCTAGGTTGAAGCTTCTGTCACTCTTGCCCTCCAATACATAGTCCTATCAACATAAAACTAACCCTAGGGTGTGATCCACGCGCGCACTCATATGATGGGCACCAAAGGACATCAACATAACCACAAGCAAATTAAATCAATCATAGCAATTCATCAACCACCAATAGGACAATGAAAATCTACTTAGACATCATAGGATGGCAACACATTATTGGATAATAATATGAAGCATAAAGCACCATGTTCAAGTAGAGGGTACAACGGGTTGCAGGAGAGTGGACCGCTGTAGATAGAGGGGAGAAGGTGATGGAGATGTTGGTGAAGATGGCGAAGGTGTTGGTGTAGATCGCGGTGATGATGATGATGATGATGATGATGATGGCCACGGCAGCGTTCCGGAGCCACCGGAAGAGAAGGGGAGAGGGGGGCCCTACGTCTTCTTCTTCCTTGACCTCCTCCCTAGATGAGAGAAGGGTTTCCCCTTTGGTCCTTGGCCTCCATGTCATGGGAGGGGCGAGAGCCCCTCCGAGATTGGATCTGTCTCTCTGTCTCTCTCTCTGTTTCTGCGTTCTCAGATTCTACCCTTTCACCATTTCTTATATTCCTGGAGATCCGTAACTCCGATTGGGCTGAAATTTTAACACGATCTCTATCTGGATATTAGCTTTCCTGCAACGAAAGAAGGGCATCAACCGCCTTACGGGGTGGCCATGAGGGTCAGGGGCGCGCCCCCTGCCTCGTGGGCCCCTTGAGCATCGTCTTGCGTTGATTTCACTTCCCAAAAATCACATATATTTCAAAAAAAATCTCCGTCCCTTTTTATCCCGTTTGGATTCCGTTTGATATGGATTTTCCGCGAAACAAAAAACATGCAACAAACAGGAACTGGCACTCGGCACTGGATCGATATGTTAGTCCCAAAAATAGTATAAAAAGTTGCCAAAAGTATATGAAACTTGTAGAATATTGGCATGGAACAATCAAAAATTATAGATACGACGGAGATGTATCATTAAGAAATCATCAAAAGAGGATCCATAGACGAAGAAATCGTCCATGAAAACCTCACAAATCTTTTCACAAAAGTCAGAGAATATAGCCATCATGCATCTTTGGAAGGTAAAAGGTGCATTACATAAACCAAAAGGCATACGTCTATAAGTAAAAGTACCGAATGGGCAAGTAAAAGTGGTCTTAGATTGATCATCAGCTGACACAGGTATTTGAGAGAAACCAGAATAACCATCTAGAAAGCAAAAATGTGTGTGTTTGGATAATCTTTCTAGCATTTGATCAATAAAAGGTAAGGGGTAATGATATTTTTTAGTAGCCTTATTTAATTTGCGGAAATCAATTGCCATCCTATAACCTGTAATAATTCTTTGCGGAATCAATTCATCTTTATCATTAGGAACGACAGTAATACCTCCCTTTTTAGGGACACAATGGACATGACTTACCCACTGACTATCAGCAACGGGATAAATTATACCTGCCTCAAGGAGCTTTAGTATTTCCTTTCTTACCACTTCTTTCATCTTAGGATTCAGCCGTCGTTGGTGATCACGAACTGGTTTGGCATCTTTCTCCAAATTTATTTTGTGTTGACATAGTGTGGGACTAATGCCCTTAAGATCATCGAGAGTATATCCAATAGCAGCATAGTGCTTCTTCAGAGTTATCAATAATCTCTTTTCTTCATGCTCTGAAAGGTTAGCACTAATAATAACAGGATATATCTTTTTCTCGTCAAGATAAGCATATTTAAGAGTATCAGGTAATAGTTTGAGCTCAAACACGGGATCACCCTTGGGTGGAGGAGGATGCCCTAGGATTTCGACAGGCAAATTGTGTTTCAGGATGGGTTCCTGTTTGAAGAATACTTCATCTATTTCCCTTCTTTCATTCATAAACATGTCATTTTCATGGTCTAGCAAATATTGTTCTAAAGGATCACCAGGAGGCACAACAATAGAAGCAAGACCAATAATTTCATCTTTACTAGGCAATTCCTCTTCAAGGTGTTGTCTATGAAATTTAGAGAAATTAAATTCATGAGACATATCACCTAAACCAATAGTAACAACATCCTTTTCGCAATCTATCCTAGCATTAACTGTATTCAAGAAGGGTCTACCAAATATAATGGGACAAAAGCTATCTTGTGGGGAACCAAGGACAAGAAAATCAGCAGGATATTTAGTTTTCCCACACAAGACTTCAACATCTCTAACAATTCCCATTGGTGAAATAGTATCTCTGTTGGCAAGTTTAATTGTGACATCAATATCTTCTAACTCGGCAGGTGCAATATCATGCATAATTTCTCTTTATAAGTCAATAGGTATAGCACTAGCACTAGCACCCATATCACATAAGACATGATAACAATGATCTCCTCTTTTAACAGAAATAACAGGCATGTCTACCACGGGTCTATGGTTATCTTTAGCACAAGGTTTAGCAATTCTAGCAGTCTCATCACAGAAATGAATAACATGCCCATCAATATTATCAGACGAGAGATCTTTAACAATAGCAATATTAGGTTCAACTTTAATTTGCTCAGGAGGTGTATAAGTTCTAATATTGATTTTACGAACCATAGTTGAAGCTTTAGCATGATCTTTTATCCTAACAGGAAAAGGTGGTTTCTCAACATAAGCAGTAGGAACAATAGGATCATTATAAGTGACAGTCTTTTCTTCAACTTTAATAGGTGCAGCTACTTTTACTTCTATGAGAGGATGATATTTAAACCACTTCTCTTTAGGGAGATCAATATGAGTAGCAAAAGATTCACAAAAAGAAGCTATTATTTCAGAGTCAAGTCCATATTTAGTTCTAAATTTACGGAAAACATCGGTATCCATAAAAGATTTAACACAATCAAACTTAGGTGTCATACCTAGCTCCTTACCTTCATCGAGGTCCCAATGTTCAGAGTTGCGTTAAATTCTTTCCAATAAATCCCATTTGAATTCAATAGTCTTCATCATAAAAGAGCCAGCACAAGAAGTATCGAGCATGGTGCGGTTGTTATCAAAAAGCCGAGCATATAAATTTTGGATAATCATTTCTCTTGAGAGCTCATGATTGGGGCATGAATATAACATTGATTTAAGCCTCCCCCAAGCTTGAGCGATGCTTTCTCCTTCGCAAGGCCAAAAATTATATATATATATATATATATAATTGCGATCACGGTGATCAAGATGCATAGGATAAAACTTCTGATGAAATTCCAATTTCAATCGTTTGTAGTTCCATGATCCCATATCATCACATAACCTATACCATGTCAATGAGTCTCCCTCCAAATATAAAGGGAAGACCTTCTTCTTGATAACATCATCGGGCATACCTGCAAGCTTAAATAATCCACAAACTACATCCACATATATTAGGTGCTCATCGGGATGTAATATTCCATCTCTTGCAAAAGGTTTAGCTAGCAGTATTTCTATCATACCCGAAAGAATCTCAAAGTAGACATTTTCATTTTCAGTAGGTTCAGTATGTTGAGGAGCAACTCTTTGCTCTACTGGTCGGGGTGAAGATACCCCGAACAAGCCCCTCAGAGGATTACTTTCCATAGTAACAAGTGACATTAAATTTCAGCACACTATATAGAATTTTCCTTACCAAATTCCACCTACCAAAGGCGCTTCACTCCCCGGCAACGGCGCCAGAAAAGATTCTTGATGACCCACAAGTATAGGGGATCTATCATAGTCCTTTCGATAAGTAAGAGTGTCGAACCCAACGAGGAGCAGAAGCAAATGATAAGCGGTTTTCAGCAAGGTATTCTCTGCAAGCACTGAAATTATAGGTAACAGATAGTTTTGTGATAAGATAATTAGTAACGAGCAACAAGTAACAAAAGTAAATAAAGTGCAGAAAGGTGGCCCAATCCCTTTTGTAGCAAAGTACAAGCCTGGACAAACTCTTATATAGAGAAAAGCGCTCCCGAGGACACATGGGAATATCATCAAACTAGTTTTCATCACGATCATATGATTCGTGTTCGGTACTTTGATAATTTGGTATGTGGGTGGACCGGTGCTTGGGTACTGTCCTTACTTGGACAAGCATCCCACTTATGATTAACCTCTATTGCAAGCATCCGCAACTACAACAAAAGTATTAAGGTAAACCTAACCATAGCATGAAACATGTGGATCCAAATCAGTCCCTTACGAAGCAACGCATAAACTAGGGTTTAAGCTTCTATCACCCTAGCAACCCATCATCTACTTATTACTTCCCAATGCCTTCCTCTAGGCCCAAATAATGGTGAAGTGTCATGTAGTCGACGTTCACATAACACCACTAGAGGAGAGACAAAAAAATATTGAACGAATACCAAATTCACATGACTACTAATAGCAAGACTTCTCCCATGTCCTCAGGAACAAACGTAACTACTCACAAAGCATATTCATGTTCATAATCAGAGGGGTATTAATATG
Source organism: Triticum urartu (assembly GCF_003073215.2). Taxonomy (NCBI): domain Eukaryota; kingdom Viridiplantae; phylum Streptophyta; class Magnoliopsida; order Poales; family Poaceae; genus Triticum; species Triticum urartu. Next base: position 658,474,981 of record NC_053023.1, on the reverse strand, counting down.
CATATAGGATCTGAACATATGATCTTCCACCAAATAAACCAACTAGCATGAACTACAAGGAGTAATTAACACTACTAGCAACCCACAGGTACCAATCCCGGACATAGAGACAAAAATTGGATACAAGTGATGAACTAGGGTTTGAGAGGAGATGGTGCTGGTGAAGATGTTGATGGAGATTGACCCCCTCCCGATGAGAGGATCGTTGGTGATGACGATGGCGATGATTTCCCCCTCCCGGAGGGAAGTTTCCCTGGCAGAACAGCTCCACCAGAGCTCTAGATTGGTTCCGCCAAGGTTCCGCCTCGTGGCGGCGGAGTCTCGTCCCGAAAGCTTTCTTATGATTTTTTCCTCATCGAAAGACTCCATATAGCAGAAGATGGGCATCGGAGGGCCACCAGGGGGCCCACGAGGTAGGGGGCGCGCCCAGGGGGTAGGGCGCGCCCCCACCCCCGTGGGAAGGGTGTGGTCCCCCTCCAGAACTTCTTGCGCTCAGTATTTTTTATATATTCTGAAAATGACTTCCGTGAAGTTTTAGGACTTTTGGAGCTGTGCAGAATAGGTCTCTAATATTTTCTCCTTTTCTAGCCCAGATTCCCAGCTGTCGGCATTCTCCCTCTTTAAGTAAACCTTGTAAAATAAGAGAGAGTAGGCATAAGTATTGTGACATAATGTGTAATAACAGCCCATAATGCAATAAATATCGATATAAAAGCATGATGCAAAATTGACGTATCAATGGCTGAATCCTAAGATGAAAGAAGTGGTAAGAAAGGAAATATTAAAGCTCCTTGAGGCAGGTATAATTTATCCCGTAGCTGATAGCCAGTGGGTAGGTCATGTCCATTGTGTCCCTAAGAAGGGAGGTATTACTGTTGTTCTTAATGATAAAGATGAATTGATTCTGCAAAGAATTATTACAGTTTATAGGATGGTAACTGATTTCCACAAATTAAATAAGGCTACTAAAAAGATCATTACCCCTTACCTTTTATTGATCAAATGCTAGAAAGATTATCCAAACATACACATTTTTGCTTTCTAGATGGTTACTCCGGTTTTTCTCAAATACTTGTGTCAGCTGATGATCAAGCAAAGACCACTTTTACTTGCCCTTTCGGTACTTTTGCTTATAGACGTATGCCTTTTGGTTTATGTAATGCACCTGCTACCTTTCAAAGATGCATGATGGCTATATTTACTGACTTTTGTGAAAAGATATGAGAGGTTTTCATGGACGATTTCTCCGTTTATGGATCCTCTTTTGATGATTGCTTGAGAAACCTTGATCGAATTTTTGCAGAGATGTGAAGAAACTAATCATGTTTTGAATTGGGAGAAATGCCACTTTATGGTTAATGAAGGTATTGTCTTGGGGCATAAAATTTCTGAAAGAGGCATAGAAGTTGATAAAGCTAAAGTTGATGCTATTGAAAAGATGCCATGTCCCAAGGACATTAACGGTATAAGAAGCTTCCTCGGTCACGTCGGTTTTTATAGGAGGTTCATTAAGGACTTCTCAAAAATTTCTCGGCCTCTGACTAACCTGTTACAAAAAGATATTTCCTTTGTCTTTGATGATGATTATGTAGAAGCATTTGAAATACTTAAGAAAACATTGATTTCTGCACCTATTGTTTAGCCACCTGATTGGAATTTACCCTTTGAAATTATGTGTGATGCTAGTGATTATGTTGTAGGTGCTGTTCTAGGGCAAAGGGGGGGAACCTACTCCTAGGGAATCCTACTCCTACTAGGAGTAGGTTCCCCCCTTTCCTAGTCCAACTAGCAGGGGAAGGAAAGAGGAAGAGGGAGAGAAGGAAAGCCCCCCCCCATTCAGATTGGGCTTGGGGGCGCGCCTCCACCTGGCCGCCTCCTCCTCTCTTCCACTAAGTCCCATGAAGGCTTATTAACCCTCCGGGGGGTTCCGGTAACATCCCGGTACTCCAGAAAATGCCTGAACATATCTAAAACCTTTCCGGTGTCCAAACATAACCTTCCAGTATATCAATCTTTATGTATCGACCATTTCAAGACTCCTCGTCAATTTCCGTGATCACATCCGGGACTCCGAACAACCTTGGTACATCAAATCACATAACTCATAATACATATTGTCATCGAACGTTAAGCGTGCGGGCCCTACGGGTTCGACAACTATGTAGACATGACTGAGACACATCTCCGGTCAATAACCAATAGTGGAACTTGGATGCTCATATTGGCTCCTACATATTCTACGAAGATGTTTATCGGTCAAACCGCATAACAACATACGTTGTTCCCTTTGTCACGTATGTTACTTGCCCGAGATTTGATCGTTGGTATCATCATACCTAGTTCAATCTTGTTACCAGAGAGTCTCTTTACTCGTTCCGTAATGCATCATCCCATGACTAACTCATTAATCACATTGCTTGCAAGCCTCATAGTGATGTGCATTACCGAGAAGGCCCAGAGATACCTCTCCGACAATCGGAGTGACAAATCCTAATCTCGATCTATGCCAACTCAACAAACACCATCGGAGACACCTGTAGAGCATCTTTATAATCACCCAGTTACGTTGTGACGTTTAATAGCAAAAAAGGTGTTCCTCCGGTATTCGGGAGTTGCATAATCTCATAGTCAGAGGAACATGTATAAGTCATGATGAAAGAAATAACAATAAAAATAAATGATCATTTATGCTAAACTAACGGATGGGTCATGTCCATCAGATCATTCTCTAATGATGCGATCCCGTTCATCAAATGACAACACATGTCTATGGTTAGGAAACTTAACCATCTTTGATTAACGAGCTAGTCAAGTAGAGGCATACTAGGGATACTCTGTTTGTCTATGTATTCACACATGTACTAAGTTTCCGGTTAGTACAATTCTACCATGAATAATAAATATTTATCATGATATAAGGAAATATAAATAACAACTTTATTATTGCCTCTAGGGCATATTTCCTTCATTTTTATGGACCAGAAGTATTTGAGTTTCTTTGATCTCTTTTATGCATGATCTCTTATAGCCTCGTATTTCGTCTCTGATATTTGGGTTTTGTTTGGCCAACTTGATCTATTTATCTTGCAATGGGAAGAGGTGCTTTGTAGTGGGTTCGATCTTATGGTGCTTGATCCCAGCGACAGAAAGGGAACCGACACATATGTATCATTGCTACTAAGGATAAAATGATGGGGTCTATCTCTACATAGATAGATCTTGTCTACATCATGTCATTGTTCTTATTGGATTACTTCATTTCTCCGTGAACTTAATACACTAGATGCATGTTGGATAGCGGTCGATGTGTGGAGTAATAGTAGTAGATGCAGGCACAAGTCGGTCTACTAATATTGGACATGATGCCTATGTAATGATCATTGCCTGGATCGTCATGAGTATTTGAAGTTCTATCAATTGCCCAACAGTAATTTGTCACCCACCGTTTGCTATTTTTCTCGAGAGAAGCCACTAGTGAAACCTACGGCCCCGGGTCTCTTTCTCATATTATTTGCCTTTGCGATCTACTTTTTCTGTGCTTTTATTTCACATCTATTAATCCAAAAACCCAAAAATACTTTTTTGCACTTTATTTTATTTGCGATCTATTTATTCAATCTATTACAATTTTCTCTCGTCCACGCACCAATTTCTGGCACCACTACCTGAAAGGGTTTGACAACCCCTTTATCACGTCGGGTTGCGAGTATTTGTTATTTGTGTGCAGGGGCTGTTTACGTTGTGTTGTTTGGTGCTCCTACTGGTTTTATAACATTGGTTTCATATCTGAGGGAAATACCTACCGCCGTTGTGCTGCATCATCCCTTCCTCTTTGGGGAAATACCAATGTAGCTTCAAGCGACATCAAAAGGAATTTCTGGCGTCGTTGCTGGGGAGGATCTTCAACATATACCAGGTTCCTAATCACAAATCTCATCTCCTTGCAATTTATATTATTTGCCATTTGCCTCTCGTTTTCCTCTCCCCCACTTCACAAAAATTTGCCTTTTTATTCGCCCTCTTTTTTGTTTACATTTTTCTCATTAGATCTTTTGTTTGCTTGTGTTGCCATGTGCCTTCTATATGCTTGCATCTTCACTTGCTAAAAATCAATTGATATGGATCCCCATCCACTTGCTAATCTTTTTAAAAGATCCAATCATGATGAGCCAATTGCTAGTGAATCGAGTTCACTAGATTATCTTTATGAAGTTTTGCTTGAGATTCCTAAATCCGAAAATTGTGATGAAGAACTTTATGAAGTGATTCATGATAGCTCCTTGAATGAAAAGCATGATTGCAATGATTTTACTATAAATTCTATTAATGTCAATTGTGCTAATAATATGAAAACCCCCAAGCTTGGGGATGCTAATTTTGCTATGTCCACTACTTGTCGCAATGATCATGATTCGGGTGATTCTTCTTATGATTTTTTTGATGAAAGTGGGTTTGGAGAGGTCATGCCTTTAGTTGATGTTAATCCCACGATCTTGGAAGATTATAAGACTTTTATGCATGTGGATCATGAAGATAAAATTTTATATGATAGCTATATTGTTGAATTTGATTATGTTCCCACATGTAATTATTATGAGAGAGGAAAATATGGTTATAGAAATTTTCATTTTACTAAATCACCTCTCGTTATGATGAGATTGCTATTGTTTCTTTCCCTTCCTTGCATATGCTAGATATTTCTTGTATTGATAATTTGTTTGCTTATAAAATTCCTATTCATAGGAAGTATGTTAGACTTAAATGTGTTTGTCACATGTTTTATGATGCTCTCCTTGTGTCTCAATTATTATCTTTCATGAGAGCATCGTTGAAATCTTATGCCTAGCTAGGGGTGTAAAACTATAGCGCTTGTTGGGAGGCAACCCAATGAATAAAATTTATTTTTTTCTTTTTGCTTCATGTTCTTGATTGTTAACACAATTATGATACTTCTATGATTGTGTTTTTTATGTTTTAATTAGTGTTTGTGCCAAGTAAAGCCTTTAGGATCTTCTTGGGCAATAGTTGTTTGATCTTGCTAAAAAAAGAAAAATTTACGCTCAAAAAATTAATTTTCATTTTTTTACCAGAGAGCAATAAAATATCCATTCTGCTTGCAGTAGATCAATATACAAATTTCTCAGATCGTCCTAATTTTTCAGAATTTTTGGAGTTACAGAACTATTCGAAATAGTCAGATTCCTACAGACTGTTCTGTTTTGACAGATTCTGTTTTCTTTGTGTTGTGTGCTTATTTTGATGGCTCTATGGTTTTCTTTGATGAGTTTTTGCCATAGAAAAGTTGGAATATAGTAGATATAATACAAGAACAAAATATGAATTGGTTTGATACAGCACCTATAGTAGTAGTTTATTATTCTTATACTAACGGATCTCACGAAGGCTTTGTTGAGTTTTGTGTGATTGAAGTTTTCAAGATTTGGGTTATCTTATGATGGATGAAGGAAGGATGTAAGAGCCTAAGCTTGGCGATGCCCTGGCATCCCAAGCTATTACCCAATAATGAGCAACCAACTAGCTTGGGGATGCCCCCGAGTGGCATCCCCGCTTTCTTCCAACAACTATCGATATTTTACTCGAGACTATATTTTTATTCGTCACATGATATGTGTTTTGCTTGGAGCGTCTTGTATGATATGAGTCTTTGCTTGTTTTATTTTGTGTTTTAATTCATCAATCCTTGCTGGACACACCTATTTGGGAGAGCCAAAATTATTTCATGACTTGTCAGAATTGCTCTCTATGCTTCACTTAAATCTTTTATGAGCTAGGACTTGCTCTAGTGCTTCACTTATATCTTTTTGAGCACGGTGTGCTTAGTATTTTTGAAGAAATGCTCTCTTTCTTCACTTAGATTTATTTGAGAGTTGGTAAAATTTTTAAGAAATTCTCTCTTGCTTCACTTAAATTATTTTGAGAGAAAGAAGTATTATGCTCATGATCTTCCCTTATATTTGTTTGAGCTTATGAAAAGCAACACATGAAAATTAGTCCAAAAGTGATAGATATCCAAGAAGTATATAGAAAATAAAAATGTCATGAAGATCATTGGACAAAATAAACTTGATTCTTAGTAATAGTTTTGAGATATGATGATGTGATATGTGATTCATCTTGATGAGTAATTATGCTTTAGTAAGAATATTGGTGTTAAGGTTTGTGATTCCCTATGCATGCACGAAAGTCAATAATCATGCAATGGAATTGTATCCTACTTATGGTGCATTATTCGGTGTTAATTATGCTTAATGCTTGCTTATGAGATTATTCGTTTCTTGGTCGGTCGCTTCCCAATCTTTTGCTAGCCTTCATTTTGCACTAAGTATGATCACTACTTGTGCATCCAAAATCCTTTAAACCAGTTTTGTCACATGAGTCCACTATATCTACCTATATGCGGTATTCTTTTGCTGTTATAAGAAAATTTGCATGTGCCATCTCTAATTTTCAAAATAAACTTCTCTTTTGTGTGTTGCGGAGCAGTGAGGGGTGGATAATATTTTCCATGCTAGATGTGTTATTCTCAAGATGAGTGTTTATTCACTTGTCATTGCACGAGAGTAAGGCAAAGTTATTAGGGTTGCCTAGTCCCGAAATGCAAAAACAAATGAATTTACTTTATGTTTTCAAATAATAAATTCCTTGGAAAGTGTTGGTATGGAGGGCACCCGTGGATACGGTTAGCCATGGAAAGTGAAAATTATGGTGGAAATGGAATAAACTTTATTTTCTGTTTGGGAACTGCCTATGATATATCTATGCATGGAAAGTATTAGGAACTCTAAGTCGTTTTCGTTGGTGGGATGGATACACCTCTAAAAATGTTTTTATCTCAAATTTTTCACTTTGAGCTCTAGCACCTCTACAAATCCCTACTTCCCTCTGTGAAGGGCCTATTTTTTACTTTATGCAATTTTTAATTTGAGTCTCCATCTTCTCTTATAAAAGCACCAACTAGGAGGCAATAAGATCGTGCTCAAGTATTGGGTGTAGTTAATATTCGAGTGTGTTTCATGAATGGATCAATGTTTGAGCATGATGGGCTAGGGATAACTTGTTTTAGCATTGGTATTTTGAAAGACATGGTTGCTTGTTGATATGCTTGAGTATCTAAATTATTATGTCAAAACTAGACTGTTGCTTTGAATCACATAAAAGTCCAAATGTCAATGCTACAAAGAAAAGAATATGATATGACTTGATGAACAACACTCCACATCAAAAATTCTGTTTTTATCACTTACCTACTCGAGGATGAGTAGGAGTTAAGCTTGGGGATGCTGATATGTCTCCAACGTATCTATAATTTTTGAATGTTCCATGTTGTTTCATTATCAATCTTGGATGTTTCATAATCATTTTATAGTCATTTTATATCATTTTTTGGTACTAACCTATTGACATAGTGCCAAGTGCCAGTTCCTGTTTTTTCCATGTTTTATACATCGCGGGAAATCAATATCAAACGGAGTCCAAATTCCATGAAACTTCATGATGATTTTTTATGGGACAAAATTTAGCAAATGGGCCCTGGTTGCACCTAGGGGGAGTCCCAAGGAGGGGACAACCCACCAGGGCGCGCCAGGAGGCCCTGGCGCGCCCTGGTGGGTTGTGCCCACCTCGGGTGCCCCCGGGCCGCCTCTTTGCTCTATAAATACCACAATATTCCACAAACCCTACAAGCGTCGACGAAATATTCGTCGAGCCGCCGCAGAGTCCATAACCACCAGATCCAATCTAGACACCATGACGGAGGGGTTCACCACTTCCATTGGTGCCTCTCCGATGATGCATGATTAGTTCCTTGTAGACCTTCGGGTCCGTAGGTAGTAGCTAGATGGCTTTCTCTCTCTCTCTCTCTAACTGAATTCTCAATACGATGGTCTCTTGGAGATCCATATGATGTAACTCTTTTGCGGTGTGTTTGTTGGGATCTGATGAACTTCGAGTTTATGATCAGTCATATCTTCTTATATCCATGAAAGTTATTTGAGTTTCTTTGATCTCTTGTATGCATGATCTCTTATAGCCTTGTATTTCTTCTCCGATATTTGGGTTTTGTTTGGCCAACTTGATCTATTTATCTTGCAATGGGAAGAGGTTCCCGGTAGTGGGTGCGATCTTACGGTGCTCGATCCCAGTGACAGAAAGGGAAACGACACGTACGTATCGTTGCTACTAAGGATAAAAAGACGAGATCTATATCTACCACCATACAGATAAACGGATCTTGTCTACATCATGTCATCGTTCTTATTGCATTACTCCGTTTTTTCATGAACTTAATACACTAGATGCATGCTGGATAGCGGTCGATGTGTGGAGTAATAGTAGTAGATGCAGGAAGGAGTCGGTCTACTAATCTTGGACGTGATGCCTATGTAATGATCATTGCCTGGATATCGTCATAATTATTTGAAGTTCTATCAATTTCCCAACAGTAATTTTTTACCCACCGTTTGCTATTTTTCTCGAGAGAAGCCGCTAGTGAAACCTACGGCCCCCGGGTCTTCTTTCTCATATATTTACCTTGCGATCTACTTTTCCTTTGCATTTTTATTCAGATCTATCAAACCAAAAAATACAAAAATACCTTGCTGTGTTTCATTTTATTTGGCGTTTGATCTATCAATCTACTACAGTTTACCTCACGTCCACTTGCCTATCTTGAGGCGTCGTACCCCGGAAGGGATTGACAACCCCTTTAACTCGTCGGGTTGCGATGTTTGTGTGCAGGTGTTGTTTACATTGTGTTGCTTGGTTCTCCAACTGGTTTGATACCTTGGTTTCATAACTGAGGGAAATACCTACCGTCGATGTGCTACATCATCCCTCCCTCTCCGGGGAAATACCGACGTAGTTCCATCTACCATCAATCTCTTGCTGGACACACCTATTTGAGAGAGGCAAAAATATGTCATGACCTGTTAGAATTGCTCTCTTTGCTTCACTTACATTTTTACGAACTATGGACTTGCTCTAGTGCTTCACTTATATCTTTTTTAGCATGGTGTGCTTAGTATTTTTGAAGAATGCTCTCTTGCTTCACTTAGATTTATTTGAGAGTTAGTAAAAATTTCAAGAAATTCTCTCTTGCTTCACTTAAATTAATTTAAGAGATAGAAAAATTATGCTCATGATCTTCACTTATATTTGTTTGAGCTTATGAGAAGCAACATATGAAAATTAGTCCCAAAGTGATAGATATCCAAGAAGGATATAATAAAAACTTTCATGAAGATCATTGGACAAAATAAACTTGATTCTTAGTAATAGTTTTGAGATATGATGATGTGATATGTGAGTCATCTTGATGAGTAATTATGCTTTAGTAAGAATATTGGTGTTAAGGTTTGTGATTCCCTATGCAAGCACAAAAGTCAATAGTTATGCAATGAAATTATATCCTAAAGGAAATATGCCCTAGAGGCAATAATAAAGTTGTTATTTATATGTCCTTATATCCTGATAAATGTTTATTATTCATGCTAGAATTGTGTTAACCGAAACTTGATACATGTGTGGATACATAGACAAAACAGAGTGTCCCTAGTATGCCTCTACTTGACTAGCTCGTTAATCAAAGATGGTTAAGTTTCCTGACCATAGACATGTGTTGTCATTTGATGAACGGGATCACATCATTAGGAGAATGATATGATGGACAAGACCCATCCGCTAGCTTAGCATAATGATCGTTTAGTTTTATTGCTATTGCTTTCTTCATGACTTATACATGTTCCTCTGACTATGAGATTATGCAACTCCCGAATACCAGACGAACACATTGTATGCTATCAAACGTCACAACATAACTGGGTGATTATAAAGATTCTCTACAGGTGTCTCCAAAGGTGTTTGTTGAGTTGGCATAGATCAAGAATAGGATTTGTCACTCCGTGTATCGAAGAGGTATCTCTGGGCCCTCACGGTAATGCACATCACTATAAGCCTTGCAAGCAATGTGACTAATGAGTTAGTTGCGGGATGACGCGTTACGGGACGAGTAAAGGACTTGCTGGTAACGAGATTGAACTAGGTATGATGATACCAACGATCGAATTTCGGGCAAGTAACATACTGATGACAAAGGGAACAACATATGTTGTTATGCGGTTTGACCAATAAAGATCTTCATATAATATGTAGGAGCCAATATGAGCATCCAGGTTCCGCTATTGGTTATTGACCGGAGATGTGTCTCGGTCATGTCTACATATTTCTCGAACCCGTAGGGTCCGCACGCTTAACGTTCGATAACAATTTGTATTATGAGTTATGTGATTTGATGAACCGAAGTTTGTTCGGAGTCCCGGATGAGATCATGGACATGACGAGGAGTCTCAAAATGGTCGAGACATAAAGAATGATATATTGGAAGGTTGTGTTTGGACACCAGAATGGTTTCGGAAAGGTTCGGGCATTTTTCCGGAGTACCAGGGGTTACTGGAAGCCCCCGGGGAGTTAATGGGCCTTCAAGGGCCCTAGTGGAGAGAGGAGGCGGCGTCCAGGTGGTGGCGCCCCCCCAAGCCCAAACCGAATTGGACTAGGGTTGGGGGCGGGCCCCCTTTCCTTCTCTCCTCCTCCGCCCTCCCTCCTCCTAGTGGGAATAGGGAAGGGGGGCGAATCCTACTTGGACCGGGAGTCCAAGTAGGACTTCCCCCATGGCGCACCCCCCCTTGGGCCGGCCACCTCTCCTCCCCCTTTATATACATGGGAGTGGGCACCCCAAAGACACACCAAGTCTTCTCTTAGCCGTGTGCGGTGCCCCCCTCCACAGTTACACACCTTGGTCATATCATCATAGTGCTTAGGTGAAGCCCTGCGCCGGTAACTTCATCATCACCGTCGCCATGCCGTCGTGATGACGGAACTCTCCCTCGTCCTCAACTGGATCAAGAGATCAAGTGATGTCATCGAGCTGAACGTGTGCTGAACGCGGAGGTGCCGTACGTTCGGTGCTTGGATCAGTTGGATCGTGAAGACGTTCAACTACATCAACCGCGTTACTAAACGCTTCCGCTTTCGGTCTATGAGGGTATGTGGACACACTCTCCCCGCTCGTTGCTATGCTTCTCCTAGATAGATCTTGCGTGATCGTAGGAAAATTTTGAAATACTACGTTCCCCAACAGTGGTATCGGAGCCAGGTCTATGCGTAGATGTTATATGCATGAGTAGAACCCAAAGAGTTGTGGGTGATAACAGTCATACTGCTTACCAGCAACGTCTTACTTTGATTCGGCGGTATTGTTGGATGAAGCGGCCCGGACCGACATTACATGATCGTGTTCATGAGACTGGTTCTACCGACGTGCTTTGCACATAGGTGGCTGGCGGGTGTCTGTTTCTCCAACTTTAGTTGAATCGAGTTTGAATATGCCCGGTCCTTGTTGAAGGTTAAAACACCACACTTGACGAAAAACCGTTGTGGTTTTGATGCGTAGGTAAGAATGGTTCTTGCTAGAAGCCCGTAGTAGCCACGTAAAACTTGCAACAACAAAGTAGAGGACGTCTAACTTGTTTTTGTAGGGCATGTTGTGATGTGATATGGTCAAGATGTGATGAGATATAAATTGTTGTATATGAGATGATCATGTTTTGTAAAAGTTATCGGCAACTGGCAGAAGCCTTATGGTTGTCGCTTTATTGTATGAAATGCAATCGCCATGTAATTGCTTTACTTTATCTCTAAGCGGTAGCGATAGTCGTAGAAGCAATAGTTGGCAAGACGACAACGATGCTACGATGGAGATCAAGGTGTCAAGACGGTGACGATGGTGATCATGATGGTGCTTTGAAGATGGAGATCAAAGGCACAAGATGATGATGGCCATATCATATAACTTATTTTGATAACATGTGATGTTTATCCTTTATGCATCTTATTTTTCTTAGTACAGCGGTAGCATTATAAGATAATCCCTCACTAAATTTCAAGGTATAAGTGTTCTCCCTAAGTATGCAAAGTTGCAACAGTTCGTCGTGCCGAGACACCACGTGATGATCGGGTGTGATAAGCTCTGCGTTCACATACCCTGTCGGAGGGGGAATCCTTCTCCGGCGGCTATCTTCATCATCCCGGTGCTCTCCATGACGAGGAGGGAGTAGTTCTCCCTCGGGGCTGAGGGTATGTACCAGTAGCTATGTGTTTGATCTCTCTCTCTCTCGTGTTCTTGAGGTGGTACGATCTTGATGTACCGTGAGCTTTAGTATTATATTTGGATCCTATGATGTTTCTCCCCCCCTCTACTCTCTTGTAACGAATTGAGTTTCCCCTTTGAAGTTATCTTATCGGATTTAGTCTTTAAAGATTTGAGAACACTTGATGTATGTCTTGCCGTGGATATCTGTGGTGACAATGGGATATCACGTGATTCACTTGATGTATGTTTTGGTGATCAACTTGCGGGTTCCGCCCATGAACCTATGCATAGGTGTTGGCACATGTTTTCATCGTGATTCTTCGGTAGAAACTTTGGGGCACTCTTTGAGGTCCTTTGTGTTGGTTGAATAGATGAATCTGAGATTGTGTGACGCATATCGTATAATCATACCCATGGATACTTGAGGTGACATTGGAGTATCTAGGAGACATTAGGGTTTTGATTGATTTGTGTCTTAAGGTGTTATTCTAGTACGAACTCTAGGGCTGTTTGTGACACTTATAGGAATAGCCCAACGGATTGATTGGAAAGAATAACATTGAGGTGGTTTCGTACCCTACCATAATCTCTTTGTTTGTTCTCCGCTATTAGTGACTTTGGAGTGACTCTTTGTTGCATGTTGATGGATAGTTATGTGATCCAATTATGTTAGTGTTGTTGAGGGGACTTGCACTAGTGAAAGTATGAACCCTAGGCCTTGTTTCCTAGCATTGCGATACCGTTTACGCTCACTTTTATCATTCGTTACCTTGCTGTTTTTATATTTTCAGATTACGAAAACTATTATCTACCATCCATATACCACTTGTATCACCATATCTTAGCCGAACTAGTGCACCTATACAATTTACCATTGTATTGGGTGTGTTGGGGACACAAGAGACTCTTTGTTATTTGGTTGCAGGGTTGCTTGAGAGAGACCATCTTCATCCTATGCCTCCTACGGATTGATAAACCTTAGGTCATCCACTTGAGGGAAATTTGCTACTGTCCTACAAACCTCTGCACTTGGAGGCCCAACAAAGTCTACAAGAAGAAGGTTGTGTAGTAGACATCAAGCTCTTTTCTGGCGCCGTTGCCGGGGAGGTTAGCGCTTGAAGGTATATCTTTAGATCTTGCAATCGAGCCTTTTAGTTTCTTGTTTTATCACTAGTTTAGTTTATAAAAGAAAATTACAAAAAATGGAATTAAGGTTACCTCATATGCTTCATATTTTTAATATCTATCATGAAAATAAGGATTCCGATAATTGTGCTCAAGTGCTAGAATAAGAATGCATTAGAATGTTTGGCACTAAATATTTGAATGATGAGCATGATTGCAATGTTGTTTGTATGAATTCCTTGAATATCTATGATGCTAATGATATGAAAAGGCCCAAGCTTGGGGATTCTATGTTTGATGAAGATGATGTTTTTGGGAATATATTTGCTGCAATTAATGTTTGTCCCAAGCTTGGGGAAGCTATGATTAATGAAGATGATATTTTTAGTCTCCCAAGTTTTGATATGCAAATTTATAATGATGATAGCATGCCTCCTACTTATGATGATTATTGTGATGATATTTATGCTACAAAAAGTAGTGATTATATTTATAAAACTTTTCATGATTATGTTTATCCCTTTTCTGAACATTACTCTTTTAACGTGGAAACAATTTATAGTATTCGAGTCTCTTATGATACTCCCACTATTCAGAATGAGAAGAATTTTGCTTATATGGAGAGTAGTAAATTTCTATTCTTGTAGATTATGAAAAGAATGCTTTAGGTGATGGTTATATTGTTGAATTAATTCATGATGCTACTGAAAATTATTATGAGGGAGGAATATATGCTTGTAGTAATTGCAATAATATCAAGTTTCCTCTCTATGTGCTTAAAGTTTTGAAGTTATGCTTGTTTTACCTTCCTATGCAAGTTGATTCTTGTTCCCACAAGTTATTTGCTCACAAAATCCCTATTCATAGGAAGTATGTTAGACTTAAATGGGCTAGTCATATTCTTCATGATGCTCTCTTTATGTTACAATTCTTATCCTTTATGTGAGCATCATTGAAATCATCATGCCTAGCTAGGGGCGTTAAACGATAGCGCTTGTTGGGAGGCAACCCAATATTATTTTTGTTCCTTGATTTTTGCTCCTGTTTAGTATTAAATAATTCATCTAGCCTCTGCTTAGATGTGGTTTTATGCTTTTAATTAGTGTTTGTGCCAAGTAGAACCTTTGGGAAGACTTTGGGAAAGTCTTGTTGATCATGCTGTAAAAAAACAGAAACTTTAGCGCTCACAAGAATTGCTGCTATTTTTATTTGGAGAGTGATAATTAGTTAATTCTTTTTGAAGATGATTAATAGATAAATTCCTCAGGTCCAGCAATTTATTTTAGAATTTTATGAGTTCCAGAAGTATACGTTTGATCCAGATTACTACAGACTGTTCTGTTTTTGACAGATTCTGTTTTCGATGTGTTGTTTGCTTATTTTGATGAATCTATGAGTAGTATCGGAGGGTATGAACCATAGATAAGTTGGAATACAGTAGATATTACACCAATATTAATTTAGAATGAGTTCACAACAGTACCTAAGTGGTGATTTATTTTCTTATACTAACGGAGCTTACGAGTTTTCTGTTAAGTTTTGTGTTGTGAAGTTTTCAAGTTTTGGGTAAGGATTTGATGGACTATGGAATAAGGAGTGGCAAGAGCCTAAGCTTGGGGATGCCCAAGGCACCCCAAGGTAATATTCAAGGATAGCCAAGAGCCTAAGCTTGGGGATGCCCCTCTTTTGTCTTCGTTCATCAGTAACTTTACTTGGAGCTATATTTTTATTCGCCACATGATATGTGTTTTGCTTGGAGCGTCAATTTATTTTGTTAGGATTTGCTTGTTGTTATCTAGAACAATGTTTTGCATCTTTTATTTCAATAAAAGTGGCATTGATAGCCTTTACTATGCCTATTTTAGAATTCCACATGTTGCTGTTTGAAAACAGAAAGTTTACCACTATTGCAATAATTCCCTAGAAAATTCGGAATGTAATAAAATGTTGAAACCTTTTGCATATTAAGCTCTGATAAATTTAATACAGTGGGAATTTTCTTTCATATTTTTTGGAGCTAGGGAAGTATGGATTTTTCTGCATCCTTTACAGACTGTGCTGTTTAGGCAGATTGCTGTTATGTTTGCATTGTTTGCATATGTTTGCTTCTTTAATGATTCTATTTGAGGATAGGACTATTAAATATGCAGAGGCATTTAGTATGCAATGTTGAATAATAATTTTAGTGATTTGCTACAGTAGAGTATAATAAGGTTTTGTCAATGGTTTATACTAACTTATCTCACGAGTCCTTGTTGAGTTTTGTGTCGATGAAGCTTTTGAGATTTAGGGAGACCATGATATGAGAGGAATTAAGGAGACACAAAAGCTCAATCTTGGGGATGCCCAAGGCACCCCAAGATAATATTTCAAGAAGTCTCAAGCATCTAAGCTTGGGGATGCCCCGATTGGCATCCCACCTTTCTTCTTCAACAACTATCGGTTAGTATCGGTTGATCCTAAGTTTTTGCTTCTTCACATGATGTTTGCCATTCTTAGAATTTCATTTTATTTTGCTTTGCTTGATGTTTGAATAAAATACCAATATCTGAAATTATTAAATGTTAGAGAGTCTTCACATAGTTGCATAATTATTCGACTATTCATTGATCTTCACTTAAATCTTTCGGAGTAGTTTGTCATTTGCTCCAGTGCTTCACTTATATCTTTTAGAGCATGATGGTAGTTTTATTTTGAAGAAATAGATGAACTCTCATGCTTCACTTAGATTATTTTGAGAGTCTTAAATAGCATGGTAATTTGCTTAAAATCCTAATATGCTAGGTATTCAAGAATAATAAAATTCTCTTATGAGTGCATTGAATACTATGAGAAGTTTGATACTTGATGATTGTTTTGAGATATGGGGGTAATAATATCAAAGTCGTGCTAGTTGAGTAGTTGTGAAATTGAGAAATACTTGTGTTGAAGTTTGTGATTCCCGTACCATGCACGTATGGTGAACCGTTATGTGATGAAGTCGGAGCATGATTTATTTATTGATTGTCCTCCTTATGAGTGGCGGTCGGGGACGAGCGATGGTCTTTTCCTACCAATCTATCCGCCTAGGAGCATGCGTGTAGTACTTTGTTTCGATGACTAATAGATTTTTGCAATAAGTACGTGAGTTCTTTATGACTAATGTTGAGTCCATGGATCATACGCACTCTCACCCTTCCACCATTGCTAGCCTCTCTAATACCGTGCAACTTTCGCCGGTACCATAAACCCACCATATACCTTCCTCGAAACAGCCACCATATCTACCTATTATGGCATTTCCATAGCCATTCCGAGATATATTGCCATGCAACTTTCCACAGTTCCATTTATTATGACACGCTTCATCATTGTCATATTGCTTTGCATGATCATGTAGTTGACATCGTATTTGTGGCAAAGCCACCGTTCATAATTCTTTCATACATGTCACTCATGAATCATTGCACATCCCGGTACACTGCCGGAGGCATTCATATAGAGTCATATCTTGTTCTAAGTATCGAGTTGTAATTCTTGAGTTGTACGTAAATAAAAGTGTGATGATCATCATTAGAGCATTGTCCCAGTGAGGAAAGGATGATGGAGACTATGATTCCCCCATAAGTCGGGATGAGACTCCGGACGAAAATAAAAAAATAAAAGAGGCCAAAGAAGCCCAAATAAAAAAAGAGAGAAAAGAGGCCATAAAAAAGGAGAAGGCCCAAATAAAAAAATAAAAAAATGAGAGAAAAAGAGAGAAGGGGCAATGCTACTATCCTTTTACCACACTTGTGCTTCAAAGTAGCACCATGATCTTCATGATAGAGAGTCTCCTATGTTGTCACTTTCATATACTAGTGGGAATATTTCATTATAGAACTTGGCTTGTATATTCCAATGATGGGCTTCCTCAAAATGCCCTAGGTCTACGTGAGCAAGCGAGTTGGATGCACACCCACTAGTTTCTTTTGTTGAGCTTTCACACATTTATAGCTCTAGTGCATCTGTTGCATGGCAATCCCTACTCACTCACATTGATATCTATTGATGGGCATCTCCATAGCCCGTTGATACGCCTAGTTGATGTGAGACTATCTTCTCCTTTTTGTCTTCTCCACAACCACCATTCTATTCCACCTATAGTGCTATGTCCATGGCTCACGCTCATGTATTGCATGAAGATTGAAAAAGTTTGAGAACATCAAAAGTATGAAACAATTGCTTGGCTTGTCATCGGGGTTGTGCATGATTTAAATATTTTGTGTGGTGAAGATAGAGCATAGCCAGACTATATGATTTTGTAGGGATAGCTTTCTTTGGCCATGTTATTTTGAGAAGACATGATTTCTTAGTTAGTATGCTTGAAGTATTATTATTTTTATGTCAATATGAACTTTTATCTTGAATCTTTCGGATCTGAATATTCATGCCACAACTAAGAAGAATTACATTGAAATTATGCCAAGTAGCACTCCGCATCAAAAATTATGTTTTTATCATTTACCTACTCGAGGACGAGCGGGAATTAAGCTTGGGGATGTTGATACATCTCCAACGTATTTATAATTTTTTATTGCTCCATGCTATATTATCTACTGTTTTGGATGTTTATGGGATTTATTATACACTTTCATATCATTTTTGGGACTAACCAATTAACCCAGAGCCCAGTGCCAGTTTCTGTTTTTACCTTGTTTTAGGGTTTCGAAGAAAAGGAAAATCAAACATGGTCCAATTGACCTGAAACTTCACGGAACCCATTTTTGGAAGGAAAGAAGCCCAGAAGACTTGAAGTGCACGTAAGGGAAGCTTCGAGGAGGCCACGAGGTAGGGGGCGCCCCCCCCCAGCGCACCCTCCACCCTCGTGGGCCCCTCATGGGTCCCCTGACGTACTTCTTCCGTCTATATATCTCCATATACCCTAAAAACATCCGGGAGCACAATAGATTGGGAGTTCCGCCGCCAGAAGCCTCCGTAGCCACCGAAAACCAATCTAGACCCGTTCCGGCACCCTGCCGGAGGGGGAATCCTTCTCCGGTGGCCATCTTCATCATCCCGGTGCTCTCCATGACGAGGAGGGAGTAGTTCTCCCTCGGGGCTGAGGCTATGTACTAGTAGCTATGTGTTTGATCTCTCTCTCTCTCTCTCTCGTGTTCTTGAGGTGGTACGATCTTGATATATCGCGAGCTTTGCTATTATATTTAGATCCTATGATGTTTCTTCCCCCCTCTACTCTCTTGTAACGAATTGAGTTTCCCCTTCGAAGTTATCTTATCGGATTGAGTCTTTAAAGATTTGAGAACACTTGATGTATGTCTTGCCATGGATATCTGTGGTGACAATGGGATATCACGTGATTCACTTGATGTATGTTTTGGTGATCAACTTGCAGGTTCCGCCCATGAACCTATGCATAGGGGTTGGCACATGTTTTCGTCGTGATTCTCCGGTAGAAACTTTGAGGCACTCTTTGAGGTCCTTTGTGTTGGTTGAATAGATGAATCTGAGATTGTGTGACGCATATCGTATAATCATACCCATGGATACTTGAGGTGACATTGGAGTATCTAGGTGACATTAGGGTTTTGATTGATTTGTGTCTTAAAGTGTTATTCTAGTACGAACTCTAGGGCTGTTTGTGACACTTATAGGAATAGCCCAACGGATTGATTGGAAAGAATAACTTTGAGGTGGTTTCGTACCCTACCATAATCTCTTCGTTTGTTCTCCACTATTAGTGACTTTGGAGTGACTCTTTGTTGCATGTTGAGGGATAGTTATGTGATCCAATTATGTTAGTATTATTGAGGGGACTTGCACTAGTGAAAGTATGAACCCTAGGCCTTGTTTCCTAGCATTGCAATACCGTTTACGCTCACTTTTATCATTCGTTACCTTGCTGTTTTTATATTTTCAGATTACAAAAACTATTATCTACCATCCATATACCACTTGTATCACCATCTCTTTGCCGAACTAGTGCACCTATAAAATTTACCATTGTATTGGGTGTGTTGGGAACACAAGATACTCTTTGTTATTTGGTTGCAGGGTTGCTTGAGAGAGACCATCTTCATCCTACGCCTCCTACGGATTGATAAACCTTAGGTCATCCACCTGAGGGAAATTTGCTACTGTCCTACAAACCTCTGCACTTGGAAGCAAACAACGTCTACAAGAAGAAGGTTGTGTAGTAGACATCAGCCCACGAGGCATGGGGGCGCGCCCATGGGGTAGGGCGTGCCATCCACCCTCGTGGACAGTGGGTGGCCCCCCTCTGGTGCTTTCTTCGCCCAATATTTTTAATATATTCCTAAACTGACTTTCGTGGAGTTTCAGGACTTTTGGAGTTGTGCAGAATAGGTCTCTAATATTCGCTCATATTCCAGCCCGGAATTCTCCCTCTTCATGTAAACCTTGTAAAATAAGAGAGAAAAGGCATAAGTATTGTGACATAATGTGTAATAACATCCCATAATGCAATAAATATCGATATAAAAGCATGATGCAAAATGGACGTATCAACTCCCCCAAGCTTAGACCTCGCTTGTCCTCAAGCGGAAGCCGATATCGAAAAATATGTCCACATGTTTAGAGATAGAGGTGTTGATAAAATAAAATACGGACATGAGGGCATCATGATCATTCTTAAAATAGCAACATATGTATTGTCATATGATTTCTTATGCTAAAGTAACATCGGAAAGAGTCAATATAAGAGCTTTTCAGCAAGTCCACATACTCAACTATCATTTAGTCTTTCACAATTGCTAACACTCATGAAATACTTATGGGTATGAAGTTTTAATCGGACACGGAGAAAGATAGGGGCTTATAGTTTTGCCTCCCAACCTTTTACCTCAAGGGTAATGTCAACAATAATGCTTCATGAAAACCCACATCCAATTAGATATATATATATATATATATATATATATATATATATATATATATATATATCATGATATTTCCAACACATAGTGCTTGCCAAAGGATAAAGTGTAAAAAAGGAAAGGTGAAGATCACCATGACTTTTGTATAAGGTATAAGACAAAAATAAAAGATAGGCCCTTCGCAGAGGGAAGCAGAGGTTGTCGTGTGCTTTTATGGTTGGATGCACAAAATCTTAATGCAAAAGAACGTCACTTTATATTGCCACTTGTGATAGGGACCTTTGTAATGCAGTCCATCGCTTTTATTTCTTCCATATCACAAGATCGTATAAAGCTTATTTTCTCCACACTAATAGATCATACATATTTCGAGAGCAATTTTTATTGCTTGTAACAATGACAACCTACTTGAAGGATCTTACTTAATCCATAGGTAGATATGGTGGACTCTCATGGCAAAAGTGGGTTTAAGGATATTTGGAAGCACAAGTACTATCTCTACTTGGTGCAAAGAATTTGGCTAGAATGAGGGGGAAAGGCAAGCTCAACATGTTGGATGATCCATGACAATATAATTTATTTCGGATATAAGAAAACATAACCCATTACGTTGTCTTCCTTGTCCAACAGCAAATTTTTAGCATGTCATATTTTAATGAGTGCTCACAATCATAAAAGATGTCCAAGATAGTATATTACTTCATATTAATTGCAACGATGAGCAAAACTAAGTTTGTCAGCTCTCAACAACTTTTATTCATCATACACTTTATATGTGAAGTCATTACTCTCCATAAGATCAATATGATCTCTTTATTTCTTTTTATTCTTTCTTTTTTCTTTTATTCCCTCAAGATCATAGCCAGATAACCAAGCCCTCGACTCAAGACTAATCTTTATTATATATATAGCTCACAGACTCGATTACATAGACAAGGATCAACACAAAACTCAAAGCTAGATCATACTAATCTTTATTCTACTAGATCAAGATATAACCAAAAGGATCGAACTGAGAAAAATGGTAAAGATAGAAGTGTGATGGTGATACGATACCGGGGCACCTCCCTCAAGCTTGGTAGTTGCCAAGGGGAGTGCCCATACCCATGTATTTATGTCTCTTTCTTCAGAGGTGGTGATGATGGAGTTGTTGATGATGTAGGGTTCTTCCTTAATTTGCACTTGAGGATAGAATTTTGCTCCCTTAGGTCATCGATCTCCTGCTCAAGGATTAATATCTTTTTGCATAGTTCCTGTTTGTTCTCCTGCAAGAAGCGAAAAGGGATAAACTCAATCTTAGGTTTCTTTGCTCTATCAGGGAGTCTTGAATTTTGGAACTCCACATGCATGTCCCCAGGTTGAGGTAATGGGACTTCATCTTCATCTAAGCTCGTCTCCTCCTTTCCCCTAGGATCATAGTCTTCTTCTTCCTCCGTGGTCCAACCGCAATGCTCCAAGTCCCTGTAGACCTTAGGGTCTGCAAGGTAATCAGCCACATAGCTTTCTCCCTCCGAATCCTGGGATGACATATTGCTCTAATCTGTGGCAAAAACAACTCAAAACAAAAAAAGAGGATTTTGTCGAGGTACGGTGGTCAAAACCTTCGGAATATTATATAATGAATTTTTACCGACCAAAAGAAATATCGTGCAAGAGAATAGAGCCCGGAGGGCACACGAGGTGCCCATGAGGCAGGGGCGCGCCCAGGCGGTAGGGCGTGCCCTCCACCCTCATGGATGCCTCGTGTCCCTTTCGGACTACTTCTTTTTTCCTACTTTTTTAAATATTCCAAAACCTATTCCTTTCCGGAGTCGGTTTTGCTATTAGAACTGTTTTGGAGTCGGTTTACTTACTGTACCACATACCTATTCCTTTCCGGAGTCTGAAACATTCTAGAAAGTGTCCCTTATGTACTCCTCTGGGGTTACATGTCAATAGCGTTGGTTTCAACATTTATGGGATTACCTGAGATATAATGTTTGATTTTTTGACCATTCACCACCTTCGGATTTGTGCATTCGAAGTTGTTGATTTTTATGGCACCAGAACGATAGACCTCCTCAATAACGTAAGGACCTTCCCATTTAGAGAGGAGTTTTCCTGCAAAAAATGTTAAACGAGAGTTGCATAATAGAACATAATCACCTACATTAAACTCACGCTTTTGTATCCTTTTGTCATGCCATCTTTTAACTTTTTCTTTAAACAGTTTGGCATTCTCATAGGCCTGGGTTCTCCACTCATCAAGTGAGCTAATGTCAAATAGTCTCTTCCCACTGGCAAGTTTGAAATCATAATTGAGCTCTTTAATGGCCCTATATGCCTTATGTTCTAGTTCAAGAGGTAAGTGACATGCTTTTCCATAAACCATTTTATATGGAGACATACCCATAGGATTTTTATATGCAGTTATATAGGCCCATGATGCATCATCAAGTTTCTTGGACCAATTCTTTCTAGATCTATTAACAGTCTTTTGCAAATTAATTTAGTCTCTCTATTACTCAGTTCTACTTGACCACTAGACTGTGGGTGGTATGGAGATGCAATTCTATGATTAACATCATACTTAGCAAGCATTTTACGAAAAGTACCATGAATAAAATGTGAACCACCATCAGTCATTAACTATCTAGGGACTCCAAACCTCGGAAAAATAACTTCTTTAAGCATATTAATAGAGGTGTTATGATCAACACTACTAGTTGGAATAGCTTCTACCCACTTAGTAATGTAATCAATAGCAACTAAAATATGTGTATACCCATTAGAGGAAGGAAACGGTGCCATATAATCAAAGCCCCAAACATCAAATGGTTCAATAACAAGTGAATAGTTCATAGGAATTTCTTGATGTCTACTAATATTACCAATTCTTTAACATTCATCACAAAACAAGACAAACTTACGGGCATCTTTGAAAAGAGTAGGCCAATAAAAACCGGATTGCAATACCTTATGTGCAGTTCTATCTCTAATGTGGTGTCCTCCATAAGCCTCGGAGTGACACTTGTGTAGGATCTGTTCCTGTTCATGCTCAGGTACACAACGTCTAATAACACCATCTACTCCTTCTACTCCTTCTTTATAAAGGTGTGGGTCATCCCAGAAGTAATGTCTTAAATCATAGATTTTTTTCTTTTGCTGGTATGTGAAACTAGGTGGTATAAATTTAGCGACAATGAAATTAGCATAATCAGCATACCATGGAGTAGTACGAGAAGCATTTATGACAGCTAATTGTTCATCAGGAAAGCTATCATCAATAGGTAGTGGGTCATCAACAACATTCTCTAACCTAGATAAGTTGTCTGCAATGGGGTTCTCAGCTCCCTTTCTATCAATAATATGCAAATCAAATTCTTGTAGCAAGAGAACCCATCTAATAAGTCTGGGTTTAGCATCTTTCTTTTCCATAAGATATCTAATAGCAGCATGATCAGTGTGAACAGTTACTTTAGAATCAACAATATAAGGTCTGAACTTATCACAAGCAAATACAACTGCTAAAGATTCTTTTTCAGTAGTAACATAATTTCTCTGGGCACTGTCTAGAGTTTTACTAGTGTATTGGATAACATTTAATTTCTTATCAACTCTTTGTCCTAGAACAGCACCTACAGCATAATCACTAGCATCACACATAATTTCAAAGGGTAAATTCCAATCAAGTGGCTAAACAATAGGTGCAGAAATCAAGGCTTTCTTAAGTATTTCAAATGCTTCTACACAATCATCATCAAAGACAAAAGGAACATCTTTTTGTAAGAGATTAGTCAGAGGCCTAGAAATTTCTAAGAAGTCTTTAATGCACCTCCTATAAAAACCCGGCATGACCAAGGAAACTTCTTATACCTTTAATGTCCTTAGGACACGTCATCTTTTAAATAACATCAACTTTACCTTTATCAACTTCAATACCTCTTTCAGAAATTGTATGCCCCAAGACAATACATTTTCCATTAACCATAAAGTGGCACTTCTCCCAATTCAAGACAAGATTAGTTTCTTCACATCTCTGCAAAACTCGATCAAGGTTGCTTAAGAAATCATCAAAAGAAGTTCCATACACGGAGAAATCATCCATGAAAACCTCAAGAATCTTTTCACAAAAGTCAGATAATATAGCAATCATACATCTTTGAAAGGTAGCAGGTGCATTACATAAACCAAAAGGCATACGTCTATAAGCAAAGGTACTGAAATGGCAAGTAAAAGTGGTCTTTTCCTGATCCTCTTTCGACACAGGTATTTGAGAGAAACCAGAATAACCGTCTAGAAAGAAAAAATTGTGTATGTTTGGATAATCTTTCTAGCATTTGATTAATAAAAGGTAAAGGGTAATGATCCTTTCTAGTAGCTTTATTTAATTTGCAGAAATCAATTACCATTCTATAACCTGTAACAATTCTTTGTGGGATCAATTCGTCTTTATCATTAGGAACAATAGTAATACCTCCCTTCTTAGGGACACAATGGACAGGACTTACCCACTGACTATCAGCAACAGGATAAATTATACATGCCTCCAGAAGCTTTAGTATTTCATTTCTTACCACTTCTTTCATCTTAGGATTTAACCGTCGTTGGTGATCAACAACTGGTTTAGCACCTTTCTCCAATTTTATTTTATGCTAGCATAGAGTGGGACTAATGCCCTTAAGATCATCAAGAGTATATCCAATAGCAGCACAGTGCTTCTTCAGAGTTTTCAATAATTTCTCTTCTTCCTGCTTTGAAAGGTTAGCACTAATAATAACATGATATATCTTCTTTTCATCAAGATAAGCATATTTAAGAGTATCATGTAATGGTTTAAGCTCAAACACGGGATCACCCTTGGGTGGAGGAGGATCCCCTAGAATTTCAACAGGCAAGTTGTGTTTCAAAATAGGCCCCTATTTAAAGAATACTTCATCTATTTCCCTTCTTTCATTCATAAACAGATCATTTTCATGGTCTAGCAAATATTGTTCTAAAAGATCATTAGGAGGCACGACAAAAGAAGCAAGACCAATAATTTCATATTTACTAGGCAATTCTTTATCATGGGGTTGTCTACGAAATTTAGCAAAATTAAAATCATGAGACATATCCCCTAAACCAACAGTAACAATATCCTTTTCGCGGTCTATCTTAGCATTAACAGTATTCAAGAAGGGTCTACCAAATATAATGGAGAAAAGTCATCTTGTGGGGAAGCAAGAACAAGAAAATCAGTAGGATATTTAATTTTCCCACACAAGACTTCAACATCTCTAATAATCCCAACTAGTGAAATAGTATCTCTATTGGCAAGCTTAATAGTAACATCAATATCTTCTATCTCAGCAGGTGCAATATCATGCATAATTTCCTTATATAAAGTATAAGGTATTGCACTGACACTAGCACCCATATCACATAAGTCATGATAACAGTGATCTCCTATTTTAAGAGAAACAACAGGCATGCCAACAACAGGTCTATGTTTGTTTTTAGTATCGGGTCTAGCAATTCTAGCAGCTTCATCACAGAAGTAAATAACATGCCCATCAATATTATCGACCAAGAGATCCTTAACCATAGCAATACTAGGTTCAACTTTAATTTGCTCAGAGGATGTAGGTGTTCTAGCATTACTCTTACGAACCACAGTTGAAGCTTTAGCATGATCCTTTATTCTAACAAGGAAAGGTGGTTTCTCAATAGAAGCGGTAGGAACAATAGGATCAGCATTATAAGTCATAGTCTTTTCTTCAACTTTAATAGGTTCAACTACTTTTACTTCAATGGGCGGATGATATTTAAACCACTTCTCCTTAGGGAGATCAACATGAGTAGCAAATGATTCATAGAAAGAAGCTACTATCTCAGAGTGAAGTCCATATTTAGTGCTAAATTCACGAAAAGCATCGGTATCCATAAAAGATTTAACACAATCAAACTTAGGTGTTATACCTGACTCCTTACCTTCGTTGAGTTCCCAATCTTCAGAGTTGCATTTAATTCTTTCCAATAAATCCCATCTGAATTCAATAGTCTTCATCATAAAAGAACCAGTACAAGAAGTATCGAGCATGGAGCGATTATTGAGAGAAAGCCGAGCATAAAAAAATTGAATAATAATTTCTCTTCAGAGCTCATGATTGGGGCATGAATATAACATTGACTTAAGCCTCCCCAAGCTTGAGTGATACTTTCTACTTCGCGAGGCCAAAAATTATATATATATATAATTATGATCACGATGAACCATATGCATAGGATAAAACTTCTGATGAAATTCCAATTTCAATCGGTTGTAGTTCCATGATCCAATATCATCACATAGCCTAAACCATGTCAATGCCTTTCCCTTCAAAGATAAAGGGAAGACCTTCATATTGATAACATCCTCGGGCATACCTGCAAGCTTAAATAATCCACAAACTTCATCCACATAGATTAGGTGCATATCGGGATGTAATGTTCCATCTCTTGTAAAAGGATTAGCTAGCAGTTTCTCTATCATACCCGAAGGAATTTCAAAATAAACATTTTCAGTAGGTTCAGTAGGTTCAGTAGGTTGAGGAGCAACTCTTTGCTCTACTGATCGGGGTGAAGATACCCCGAACAAGCCCCTCAAAGGATTATTCTCCATAGTAACAGGTGACAGTAAATTTCAGCACACTATATAATTTTTTCCTTACCAAATTCCACCTACCAAAGGGGCTTCACTCCCCGGCAATGGCGCTAGAAAAGAGTCTTCATGATCCACAAGTATAGGGGATCTATCGTAGTCCTTTCGATAAGTAAGAGTGTCAAACCCAACGAGGAGCAGAAGGAAATGACAAGCAGTTTTCAGTAAGGTATTCTCTACAAACACTGAAATTATCGGTAACAGATAGTTTTGTGATAAGGTAATTTGTAACGGGTAACAAGTAACAAAAGTGAACAAGGTGCAGCAAGGTGGCCCAATCCTTTTTGGAGCAATGGACAAGCCTGGATAAACTCTTATATAAAGGAAAGCACTCCCGAGGACACATGGGAATTATCGTCAAGCTAGTTTTCATCATGCTCATATGATTCGCGTTCGTTACTTTGATAATTTGATATGTGGGTGGACCGGTGCTTGGGTACTGCCCTTCCTTGGAAAAGCAACCCACTTTTGATTAACCCCCCTCGCAAGCATCCACAACTACGAAAGAAGAATTCAGTTAAACCTAACCATAGCATGAAACATATGGATCCAAATCGGCCCCTTACGAAGCAACACATAAACTAGGGTTTAAGCTTATGTCACTCTAGCAACCCATCATCTACTTATTACTTCCCAATGCCTTCCCCTAGGCCCAAACAATGATGAAGTGTCATGTAGTCGACGTTCACATAACACCACTAGAGGAAAGATAACATACATCTCATCAAAATATCGAACGAATGCTAAATTCACATGACTACTTATAACAAGACTTCTCCCATGTCCTCAGGAACAAACGTAACTACTCACAAATCATATTCATGTTCATAATCAGAGGGGTATTAATGTGCATAAAGTATCTGAACATATAATCTTCCACCAAATAAACCAACTAGCATCAACTACAAGGAGTAATCAACACTACTAGCAACCCACAGGCACCAATCTGAGGTTTTGAGATAAAGATCGGATACAAGAGATGAACTAGGGTTTGAGAGGATATGGTGCTGGTGAAGATGTTGATGGAGATTGACCCCCTCCCGATGAGAGGATCAATGGTGATAATGATGGTGACGATTGAGGGAGTCCTGGATTACGGGGTCCTCGGACGTCCGGGCTATGTGACATGGGCCAGACTGATGGGCCATGAAGATACAAGACATAAGACTTCCTCCCATGTCTAGATGGGACTCTCCTTTGCGTGGAAGTCAAGCTTGGCGTTGGGATATGAAGATTCCTTCCTCTGTAAACCGACTATGTACAACCCTCGACCCCTCCAGTGTCTATATAAACCGAAGGGTTTAGTCCGTAGAGGCAATCACAATCATACAGGTTAGACATCCAGGGTTTAGCCATTACGATCTCGTGGTATATCAACTCTTGTAATCCTCATATTCATCAAGATCAATCAAGCAGGAAGTAGGGTATTACCTCCATCAAGAGGGCCCGAACCTGGGTAAACATCGTGTCCCCCGTCTCCTGTTACCATCGACCTTCGACGCACAGTTCGGGACCCCCTACCCGAGATCCACCGGTTTTGACACCGACATTGGTGATTTCATTGAGAGTTCCGTTGTGTCGTCGCTTGAAGGTTTAATGGCCCCATCCATCATCCACAACAATATTGCGCTGACAGAGGTCCTTCTCCCCGACTAGATCTTTGTGTTCGGCGGCTTCACACTGCGGGCCAACTCGCTTGGTCATCTCGAGCAGATCGATAGCTACGCCCCAGATCACTAGATTAGTTTTGTAAGTCCGGATTATGTCGCTGATATCCGAGGAGACTTGATTCTCCAAGGGTTCGCGACCCCAACCCCCGCTCTGGCCTTAGATCTGGAGCACATCACCAGGTCCGAAGACGGGATTCTCGAGCCCGCCGGACTCCTTGCGAACATTGAGCCTAGCATGGGAGAGCCATAGGAAGTAGTATCAATGGAAATCACCATGAAGCCGGACACTTCTCCAAACACTGGCCCCGAACCCTCGGAGTCCGCATCATGCGAGCCCGGCCAAGGGATTCTCTTCCCGCCGCACTCCACAAACTCTCTTTCCCCTGGCCGAACCCTGCCTTTAAGCGAGGCTTTGTACCCAATGCGATCACTCGTCATTACAAAGGATCAACGTCTGAATTACGCCCAGCCCGGACTAGGGGCTGAGGGCGGGAAATTGTACGTCCCACCAACCACTCACTTCATAGCCACTGTCGAGGACCTTACTGACATGCTTGACCGTAACTCTGAAGACACCTACGGTATGGACATTGATGCTGGATACGAACAAAGCCAAAACCCGCCGCATACCACATGCTAGGCGGCCACCTCCACATTCGACGTATGCATGGAAGATACGCCAGGAGAGGATGGCGATGAGGGCAGTAAGGATCCAATCAAGGACAACAACATTGACCAAAGAAGCGGCATTAGCGACGCCGTTCAAAATCACGCCGTGGCAAGGAAAGCAATACCGCCAATGGAGACAGTAACACTCCGGAGAACGCCGAAGACCCAGATGCCCCCGCCGAACCAACACCCGAACATGATGATAGGGAGGAGGGGCAGGGTAACCCTGACGAACTAGTCAGAAGTGAGGACTCGGAGGACAACAATTACATGCCACCCTCCGAAGACGACATAAGCCCCGGTGACGAAGATTTCATCGTGCCAGAGGAGCCCCTCGAACAAGAACGCTTTAGGCAACAGATCATCGCAACCGTGAGGAGCCTGAAAAGGAAGCAGCAACGGCTTCAAGCCGAACGGGATACGCTCAACGACAGATGGACTAATGTCCTGGCAGCCGAGGAATACAGCCTTGCACGACCAACCAAAAGCTACCCGAAGCGTAAGCTACTACCTCAATTCGATGACGAGGCACTAGAGCCCATACCATTAGTGTGTAATGTGGCTGAACGACCACCACGTGGCCGGGACAAAACGGCAACTCAAGCCGAACACTAGTCCATACTACCTCTTCATAAAGATAGAGACACAATAGCTCGGGATATACATATGATCTGCGGCAGGACCTCGAACATAGAGCAGGTCAGACCAGATCGATCTACGGATCGCGGGGGCGTGCCCCGGCGCGCGATGACGGCTATCTAGCCAGACATGACAAGCATAACCACATCCGAGTCAAAAACCGCAAACGGACTCCATCCAAGCTACGTCGCGACTTGGCCCGATATAGAGGCGCCGCACACCCCCTATGCTTCACTAATGAAGTAATGGAGCGCGAATTCCCAGAGGGGTTCAAACCCATGAATATTGAATCATATGATGGAACAACTGACCCCGCAGTATGGATTGAGGATTTTCTTCTCCATATCCACATAGCCCGCGGTGATGATCTCCACGCCATTAAATAGCTCCCACTAAAATTAAAGGGACCAGCCCGGCACTGGCTAAACAGCCTCCCAACGAACTCCATTGGCAGCTGGGAAGACTTGGAAGACGCCTTTCATGACAATTTCCAAGGTACATATGTCCAGCCTCCGGATGCCGATGACCTCAGTCACATCATCCAGCAGCCCAGAGAATCACCCAGGAAACTCTGGACTAGGTTCCTAATTAAAAAGAACCAAATTGTTGACTGTCCGGATGCCGAAGCACTCGCGGCCTTTAAACATAGCGTCCGTGACGAGTGGCTCGCCCGCAACCTCGGCCAAGAAAAGCCAAAGTCCATGGCAGCTCTTACCGCACTAATGACCCGCTTTTGCGCAGGAGAAGATAGCTGGCTCGCTCATAGAATCAATAGCGCGAGCGATCCTGGCACCTCTGAAGTCAGGTATGGCAATGGCAAGCCACGACGCAATAAGGACAAGCATCGCAACAATAATGAAGGAACCCGAGACACAATGGTCAACGCCGGATTTAGTGGCTCCAAAACCGGACAATGGAAGAAGCCATTTAAGGCAAACAAAGACGGTCCATCCGGTCTAGACAAGATACTGGATCGGCCCTGTCAGATCCATGGCAACCCCGACAAACCCGCCAACCATACCAACAGATATTGTTGGGTTTTCAAACAAGCCGGCAAGCTCAATGCCGAATGCTACCTCTTGAGCACTTGCATTGGTTTTCCCTTGAAGAGGAAAGGGTGATGCAGCAGAGTAGCGTAACTATTTCCCTCAGTTTTTGAGAACCAAGGTATCAATCCAGTAGGAGGCTACGTGCGAGTCCCTCGCACCTGCACAAAACAAATAAATCCTCGCAACCAACGCGATAAGGGGTTGTCAATCCCTACCCGGTCACTCACGAGAGTGAGATCTGATAGATATGATAAGATAATATTTTTGGTATTTTTATGATAAAGATGCAAAGTAAAATAAAAGGCAATGAAAATAACAAAGTATTGGAAGATTAATATGATGAAGATAGACCCGGGGGCCACAGGTTTCACTAGTGGCTTCTCTTGAGAGCATAAGTATTTTACGATGGGTGAACGAATTACTGTTGAGCAATTGACAGAATTGAGCATAGTTATGAGAATATCTAGGTATGATCATGTATATAGGCATCACGTCCAAGACAAGTAGACCGACTCCTGCCTGCATCTACTACTATTACTCCACACATCGACCGCTATCCGGCATGCATCTAGAGTATTAAGTTCATAAGAACAGAGTAACGCCTTAAGCAAGATGACATGATGTAGAGGGATAAACTCATGCAATATGATGAAAACCCCATCTTGTTATCTCGATGGCAACAATACAATATGTGCCTTGCTGCCCCTACTATCACTGCGAAAGGACACCGCAAGATTGAACCCAAAGCTAAGCACTTCTCCCATTGCAAGAAAGATCAATCTACTAGGCCAAACCAAATTGATAATTCGAAGAGACTTGCAAAGATAACCAATCATACATAAAAGAATTCAGAGGAGATTCAAATATTGTTCATAGATAAACTTGATCATAAACCCACAATTCATCGGTCTCAACAAACACACCGCAAAAAGAATATTACATCGAATAGATCTCCACAAGAGAGGGGGAGAACTTTGTATTGAGATCCAAAAAGAGAGAAGAAGCCATCTAGCTAATAACTATGGACCCGTAGGTCTGAGGTAAACTACTCACACTTCATCAGAGAGGGTATGGTGTTGATGTAGAAGCCCTCTGTGATCGATGCCCCCTCCGGCGGAGCTCCAGAACAGGCCCCAAGATGGGATCTCATGGATACGAAAAGTTACGGCGATGGAATTAGGGTTTTGGCTCCGTATCTGATCGTTTGGGGGTACATAGGTATATATAGGAGGAAGAAGTACGTCGATGGAGCAACAGGGGGCCCACGAGGGTGGAGGGCGTGCCTGGGGGGTAGGCGCGCCCCCCTACCTCGTGGCCTCCCTGTTGGTTGCTTGACATAGGGTCCAAGTCTCCTGGGTCTTGTTCGGTGAGAAATCACGTTCCCGAAGGTTTCATTCCTTTTGGACTCCGTTTGATATTCCTTTTCTTCGAAACCCTAAAATAAGCAAAAAAAATAGCAATTCTGGGTTGGGCCTCCGGTTAATAGGTTAGTCCCAAAAATAATATAAAAGTGGATAATAAATCCCAATAATGTCCAAAATAATAGATAATATAGCATGGAGCAATCAAAAATTATAGATACGTTGGAAACGTATGAAGCATCCCCAAGCTTAATTCCTGCTCGTCCTCGAGTAGGTAAATGATAAAAACAGAATTTTTGATGTGGAATGCTACTTGGCATAATTTCAATGTAATTCTTCTTAATTGTGGTATGAATATTCAGATCCGAAAGATTCAAGACAAAAGTTTAATATTGACATAGAAATAATAATACTTCAAGCATACTAACTAAGCAATTCTGTCTTCTCAAAATAACATGGACAAAGAAAGTTATCCCTACAAAATCATATAGTTTGGCTATGCTCTATCTTCACCACACAAAATATTTAAATCATGCACAACCCCGATGACAAGCCAAGCAATTGTTTCATACTTTTGACATTCTCAAACTTTTTCAATCTTCACGCAATACATGAGCGTGAGCCATGGACATAGCACTATAGGTGGAATAGAATGGTGGATGTGGAGAAGAAAAAAAGGGAGAAGATAGTCTCCCATCAACTAGGAGTATCAACGGGCTATGGAGATGCCCATTAATAGATATCAATGTGAGTGAGTAGGGATTGCCATGCAATGGATGCACTAGAGCTATAAGTATATGAAAGCTCAAAAAGAAACTAAGTGGGTGTGCATCCAACTCACTTGCTCACGAAGACCTAGGGCAATTTGAGGAAGCCCATCATTGGAATATACAAGCCAAGTTCTATAATGAAAAATTCCCACTAGTATATGAAAGTGACAACATAGGAGACTCTCTATCATGAAGATCATGGTGCTACTTTGAAGCACAAGTGTGGTAAAAGGATAGTAGCATTGTCCCTTCTCTCTTTTTCTCTCCTTTTTTCATTTGGGCCTTTTCTCTTTTTTATGGCCTCTTTTTTTAGTCCGGAGTCTCATCCCGACTTGTGGGGGGATCATAGTCTCCATCATCCTTTCCTCACTTGGGACAATGCTCTAATAATGATGATCATCACACTTTTATTTACTTACAACTAAACAATTACAACTCCAAACTTAGAACAAAATATGACTCTATGTGAATGCCTCCGGCAGTGTACTGGGATATGCAATGAATCAATAGTGACATGTATGAAAGAATTATGAACGGTAGCTTTGCCACAAATACGATGTCAACTACATGATCATGCAAAACAATATGACAATGATGAAGTGTGTCATAATAAACAGAATGGTGGTAAGTTGCATGGTAATATATCTCGGAATGGCTATGGAAATGCCATAATAGGTAGGTATGGTGGGTGTTTTGAGGAAGGTATATGGTGGGTGTATGATACCGGCGAAAGGTGTGCGGTATTAGAGAGGCTAGCAATGGTGGAAGGGTGAGAGTGCGTATGATCCACGGACTCAACATTAGTCATAAAGAACTCACATACTTATTGCAAAAATCTACAAGTTATCAAAGCAAAGTATTACGCGCATGCTCCTAGGGGGATAGATTGGTAGGAAAAGACCATCGCTCGTCCCCGACCGCCACTCATAAGGAAGACAATCAATAAATAAATCATGCTCCGACTTCATCACATAACGGTTCACCATACGTGCATGCTACGGGAATCACAAACTTTAACACAAGTATTTCTCAAATTCACAACTAATCAACTATCACAACTTTAATATCACCATCTCCATATCTCAAAAACAGTTATCAAGCATCAAACTTCTCATAGTATTCAACACACTCATAAGAGAATTTTATTATTAATCTTGTATACCTAGCATACTAGGATTATTTAAGCAAATTACCATGCTATTTAAGACTCTCAAAATAATCTAAGTGAAGCATGAGAGACCAATAGTTTATATAAAAAATCCACCACCGTGCTCTAAAAGATATAAGTGAAGTACTAGAGCAAAACTATATAACTCAAATGATATAAGTGAAGCACATAGAGTATTCTAACAATTTCTGAATCATGTGTGTCTCTCTCAAAAGGTGTGTACAGAAAGGATGATTGTGGTAAACTAACAAATAAAGACTCAAATAATACAAGATGCTCCAAGAAAAACACTTATCATGTGGTGAATAAAAATATAGCTCCAAATAAAGTTACCGGTAGAAGTAGACGAAAGAGGGAATGCCTTCCGGGGCATCCCCAAGCTTTGGCTTTTAGGTGTCCTTAGATTATCTTGGGGGTGCCATGGGCATCCCCAATATTAGGCTCTTGCCACTCCTTGTTCCATAATCCATCAAATCTTTACCCAAAACTTGAAAACTTCACAACACAAAACTTAAAGTAGAAAATCTCGTGAGCTCCGTTAGCGAAAGAAAACAAAAGACCAATTAAAGGTACTGTAATGAACCCATTATTTATTTATAGTGGTGTTAAACCTACTGTATTCCAACTTCTCTATGGTTTATAAACTATTTTACTAGCCATAGATTCATCAAAATAAGCAAACAACACACGAAAAACAGAATCTGTCAAAAACAGAACAGTCTGTAGTAATCTGTATCTAGCGCAAGATCTGGAACCCCAAAAATTCTAAAATAAATTTCTGGACGTGAGGAATTTATCTGTTAATCATCTTCAAAAAGAATTAACTAAATATCACTTTCCAACTAAAAATGGCAGCAGTTCTCGTGAGCGCTAAAGTTTCTTCTTTTTACCGCAAGTTTAACAAGACTTTCCCCAAGTCTTCCCAACGGTTCTACTTGGCACAAACACTAATTAAACACAAAAAACACAACCAAAACAGAGGCTAGATAAATTATTTATTACTAAACAGGATCAAAAGGCAAGGAATAAAAATAAAATTGGGTTGCCTCCCAACAAGCGCTATCGTTTAACGCCCCTAGCTAGGCATAAAAAGCAAGGATAGATCTAGGTATTGCCATCTTTGGTAGGCAATCCATAAGTGGCTCTCACAATAGATTCATAAGGTAATTTAATTTTATTTATAGGAAAGTGTTCCATGCCTTTCCTTAACAGAAATTGGAATCTAATATTTCCTTCCTTCATATCAATAATTCCACCAATCGTTCTAAGGAAAGGTCGGCCAAGAATAATAGGACATGAAGGATTGCAATATATGTCAAGAACGATAAAATCTACGGGCACATAATTCCTATTTGCAATAATAAGAACATCATTAATTCTTCCCATAGTTTTCTTAATAGTGGAATCCGCAAGGTGCAATTTTAAAGAGCAATCATCAAAATCACGGAAACCTAACAAATCACACAAAGTCTTTGGAATCGTGGAAACACTAGCACCCAAATCACACAAAGAATAGCATTCATGATCTTTAATTTTAATTTTAATAGTTGGTTCCCACTCATCATAAAGTTTTCTAGGGATAGAAACTTCCAACTCAAGTTTTTCTTCATAAGATTGCATCAAAGCATCAACGATATGTTTGGTGAATGCTTTATTTTTACTATAAGTGTGAGGAGAATTTAGCACGGATTGCAACAAGGAAATACAATCTATCAAAGAGCAATTATCATAATTAAATCCCTTGAAATCCAAAATAGTAGGTTAATTAACATCTAGAGTTTTGATCTCTTCAACCCCACTTTTATCAAATTTAGCATCAAGATCTAGAAACTCCGAATTTTTGGAACGCCTTCTAGGTAAAGGTAGATCATATTCAGTCCCATCATTATCAAGCTTCATATTGCAAAACAAAGATTTAATAGGGGACACATCAATAACTTTTAGATCTTCATCTTTATTATCATGGAAACTAGAAGAACACGCTCTTATAAAGGAATCTTTCTTAGCACGCATCCTAGCAGTTCTTTCTTTGCACTCATCAATGGAAATTGTCATGGCTTTGAGAGACTCATTGATATCATCATTAGGTGGAATAGATCTAAGTTTCAAAGAATCAACATCAAGAGAAATTCTGTCAACGTTCCTAGCCAACTCATCAATCTTAAGCAATTTTTCTTCAATCAAAGCATTGAAATTATTTTGCGAAGTAATAAATTCTTTAATATTAGATTCAAAATCAGAGGGCATATGATTATAATTTCCATAAGAATTTTTGTAGGAATTACCATAATTATTAGAGGGATTGCTAGGATAAGGCCTAGGATTAAAGTTTCCTCTATATGCATTGTTACCAAAATTATTCCTACCAACAAAATTCACATCCATAGATTCATTATTATTCTCAATCAAAGTAGACAAAGGCATATCATTAGGATCAGAAGAAACACTTTTATTAGCAAATAATTTCATAAGTTCATCAGTCTTTCCACTCAAAACATTAATTTCTTCTATCGCATGCACTTTCTTATTAGTAGATCTTTCAGTGTGCCATTGATAATAATTAACCATAATATTATCCAGGAGTTTAGTAGCTTCTCCTAAAGTGATTTCCAGAAAAGTGCCTCCCGCGGCCGAATCTAAAAGATTTCTAGAAGCAAAATTCAATCCAGCATAAAAAATTTGTATAATCATCCACAAATTCAAACCATGAGTAGGGCAATTATGTATCATTAATTTCATCCCCTCCCAAGCTTGTGCAACATGTTCATGATCAAGTTGCTTAAAATTCATAATATCGTTTCTAAGAGAGATGATCTTAGCGGGAGGAAAATACTTAGAGATAAAGGCATCTTTGCACTTATTCCACGAATCAATACTATTTTTAGGCAAAGACGAAAACCAAGCTTTAGCATGATCTCTAAGCGAAAAAGGAAATAGCTTTAATTTAACAATATCATTATCAACATCTTTCTTCTTTTGCATGTCACACAAATCAACGAAGCTATTTAGATGGGTAGCGGCATCTTCACTAGGAAGGCCGGAAAACGGATCTTTCATGACAAGATTCAGCAGGGCAGTATTAATTTCACAAGATTCAGCATCGGTAAGAGGAGCAATCGGAGTGCTAATAAAATCATTGTTGTTGGTATTGGTGAAGTCACACAATTTAGTGTTATCTTGAGCCATCGTGACAAGCAAGCAATCCAACACACAAGCAAACAAGAAGCGGGCAAAAAGAGGCAAATAGAGAAAGAGAGGGAGGATAGAGAGAGAGAGGGCAAATAAAACGACAAGGGTGAAGTGGGGGAGAGGAAAACGAGAGGCAAATGGCAAATAATGTAATGCGGGAGATAAGGGTTGTGATGGGTACTTGGTATGTTGACTTTTGCGTAGACCTCCCCGGCAACGGCGCCAGAAATCCTTCTTGCTACCTCTTGAGCACTTGCGTTGGTTTTCCCTTGAAGAGGAAAGGGTGATGCAGCAGAGTAGTGTAACTATTTCCCTTAGTTTTTGAGAACCAAGGTATCAATCCAGTAGGAGGCTAAGCGCGAGTCCCTCGCACCTGCACAAAACAAATAAATCCTCGCAACCAACGCGATAAGGGGTTGTCAATCCCTACCCGGTCACTCACGAGAGTGAGATCTGATAGATATGATAAGATAATATTTTTGGTATTTTTATGATAAAGATGCAAAGTAAAATAAAAGGCAATGAAAATAACAAAGTATTGGAAGATTAATATGATGAAGATAGACCCGGGGGCCATAGGTCTCACTAGTGGCTTCTCTTGAGAGCATAAGTATTTTACGATGGGTGAACGAATTACTATTGAGCAATTGACAGAATTGAGCATAGTTATGAGAATATCTAGGTATGATCATGTATATAGGCATCACGTCCAAGACAAGTAGACCGACTCCTGCCTGCATCTACTACTATTAACTCCACACATCGACCGCTATCCAGCATGCATCTAGAGTATTAAGTTCATAAGAACAGAGTAACGCTTAAGCAAGATGACATGATGTAGAGGGATAAACTCATGCAATATGATGAAAACCCCATCTTGTTATCCTCTGATGGCAACAATACAATATGTGCCTTGCTGCCCCTACTGTCATTGGGAAAGGACACTGCAAGATTGAACCCAAAGCTAAGCACTTCTCCCATTGCAAGAAAGATCAATCTAGTAGGCCAAACCAAACTGATAATTCGAAGAGACTTGCATAGATAACCAATCATACATAAAAGAATTCAGAGGAGATTCAAATATTGTTCATAGATAAACTTGATCATAAACCCACAATTCATCGGTCTCAACAAACACACCGCAAAAAGAAGATTACATCAAATAGATCTCCACAAGAGAGGGGGAGAACTTTGTATTGAGATCCAAAAAGAGAGAGGAAGCCATCTAGCTAATAACTATGGACCCGTAGGTCTGAGGTAAACTACTCACACTTCATCGGAGAGGCTATGGTGTTGATGTAGAAGCCCTCCATGATCGATGCCCCCTCCGGCGGAGCTCTAGAATAGGCCCCAAGATGGGATCTTGTGGATACAGAAAGTTATGGCGGTGGAATTAGGGTTTTGACTCCGTATCTGATCGTTTGGGGGTACGTAGGTATATATAGGAGGAAGAAGTATGTCGGTGGAGCAACAGGAGGCCCACGAGGGTGGAGGGCGCGCCTGGGGGGTAGGCGCGCCCCCCTACCTTGTGGCCTCCCTATTGGTTGCTTGACGTAGGGTCCAAGTCTCCTAGGTCTTGTTCGGTGAGAAAATCACGTTCCCGAAGGTTTCATTCCATTTGGACTCTGTTTGATATTCCTTTTCTTCGAAACCCTAAAATTGGCAAAAAAACAGCAATTCTGGGCTGGGCCTCCGGTTAATAGGTTAGTCCCAAAAATAATATAAGAGTGGATAATAAAGCCTAATAATGTCCAAAATAGTAGATAATATAGCATGGAGCAATCAAAAATTATAGGTACATTGGAGACGTATCACCGAACACAAAGGAAAGGGGCCACCGAGTGACAGCGAAGAAGAGGAGACTCGCCTACCGGGCACCGGGGGACAGAAGCAATTTCCTCCCGAAGTAAAAACAGTAAATGTGATATACGTGACGCATACCTCTGAAAGGGAGCACAAGCACGAACTACGAGATGACCATCCATAAAGCCGGACGCCCCAAAATTCAACCCATGGGCGGCCTGCTCGATCACTTTTGATCACAAGGACCACCCAACCAGTACCCATCATGGAGGTTCGGCTGCTCTGGTCCTTGATCCAATTATCGATGGTTTCCATCTCACAGGAGTCCTCATGGACGGTGGCAGTAGCCTCAATTTACTCTATCAAGACACTGTCTGCAAAATGGGCATTGACCCTTCAAGGATCAAGCCCACCACAACTACCTTGAAAGGAGTAATATCCAGCGTAGAAGCTCACGGCACGGGCTCAATCTCATTGGAAGTCGTCTTCGATTCACCAGAAAACTTATGATGTGAGGACTTGATCTTTGATATTGTCCCATTCCGCATTGGTTACCATGCGCTGCTCGGGTGGACCGCTTTTGCTCGTTTCAATGCGGTCCCAAACTATGCCTATCTAAAGCTTAAGATGCCCAGTCCACGCGGCACCATAACGGTCAACGGAAACACGGAACGCTCCCTCCGCACTGAGGGGCACACTGTGGCAATAATAGCCGAAGTACAAAGCGGCCTCCTCAAGCCGCATATCTCATCGGTCATTAAACCGCCGGCCTCTGCTACACAGGACCGGTCAATTTTAAAACTGGATTAGTAGCTCCGCCTCCGTCATTCGCCTCTTATACCCGCGGAGTTTGCACCGTGCATACATAATTATGCACTCAAAATACCTTGGTCATCGGCGGAGGCACAATACGGACAGGCCTACAAAGCGGTTTGTCCAGACTTTAGCCTTTTCTCTTTTTACTAACTATTTTCTTATCTTTTTGCCATAGGTGAATCAATACCTGTCCGTCCTATGGACCTGAAAGGACTCTTTACGATCCCGGTTTTCCTACAAATAACCGGGGATTGCTCCCTTTAAGGAAGCCTTTTCGCGGAAGCACAGGCAGCGCAGACATGCGACAGGAGGTCCAAAAGATTTTTTGTAGACCAAAAACTCTATTTGAAACCTGTACAGAGCTTTTTCCCTCAGCCCTCGACACCTCGGCATAAAATCACCAGGGGCTTGATACAGCAACATATGGGTTGCCGAAAAAGTCCGAACAGCTCTATAGCATACTTCGGCGTCACGAGTTTGGCATTATATGCATCAGCTCCGAATCATGTCTTTGGTCAATAGTTGGGTTGCCCGGCTCCTGTGCTTGCTACCCTACGTTCCGTCTTATCGACTAGGGTAGTAAAGGGAGAACTACTGCGATTGTGCTTCTGGTTCACCTGGTCAAACACCTCAGTAGAGAAAGCCGAAAACTGACTATCATGATGCGGCGAGAGCTGGTCAACCACTCGGTGACTTATCAGAATCTTTTGCGATTTCTTTCGTATTACACGAAGGACCATTTTTTTTTCTTTGGTCACCTACGCCACGCAACCGTATTCGGATAACTGTGTGCATACCAGGGGCTACATAGTAGACCTGCCGTAAAACTCCTATGGCTAAGTGAAGGTGTTAAAGCCCTATAGTCTGATTGCCTAGTTCGCTGCGCTAACACCTCCGTTCCGGACCAAGACGTTCGGTCAAGAGTGATCAGGTGCTATTCCGAACACCCCTGCATTATACACGAGGGGGCCGAAGCCGACGACTGGCAAACTTTCAGGTTATACGAAACGGCCGCACAGGAGGAAATAATGGCAAAGGTATATAACACATCTTTAACGTATCACAATATTGTTTTCACAATTCTGGTACATTTATTCAAATATAATATCCTTCGAGTACTAACCCTCTATCAAGCGGGCTCCCTCTAGGACGTCCTTCAAATAATGCTCTGGCGTGCGATGGTCCTTGCCTCCAGGCGGACCCTTGGTTGCAACATCGGTGGCCTTCATCTTTGCCCGGTACATCTTGATGCGGGCGAAGGCCATCCGGGCACCTTCTATGCACACCGACCGCTTGACGGCGTCAATACGCGGCACTGTATCGACAAGCCGCTGCACCAAACCGAAATAGCTGCTCGGAACTGGTTCGGCTAGCCATAGCCGAACCATGACCTCCTTCATGGCAGCTCTAGGCATCTTGTGTAGCTCGGCCCACTGGGCCATCTGTTCGTTCAGCAACGTTGGACGCCTTGCCACGTTGAATTGCGACCAGAAAAGCCTCTCCGCAGCACGTCCTTCCTATGCTTGGAAGAACTGCGCCGCGTCGGAAGCACTCTTCGACAGATCCAAGAACGCGTCTGGAGAACTCCACATTTGGTTAAGCAAAGCATACTTTGGGTCGCCGAACTTAGTCTGTAAAAGAAAGGGCTTACCAGCCACTATCTCCCCAGCCTGTCGGATCTCCTCCCGAGCCGCTCTATCTTTGGATCACGCTTCTTTCGCCTCTAGTAAGGCCTTGTCGAGTTTGGCTCCCTTGGCTTTGTTATCCTCCTCGAGAGATTTGCCCCTGCTAGTGGCATCCTTCAGCTCCCGCTCCATGGTAGATATTCTCTCCTGGCACTGGTG
The DNA here is from genome assembly GCF_003073215.2 of Triticum urartu. Classification (NCBI taxonomy): domain Eukaryota; kingdom Viridiplantae; phylum Streptophyta; class Magnoliopsida; order Poales; family Poaceae; genus Triticum; species Triticum urartu. Next base: position 658,433,176 of record NC_053023.1, on the reverse strand, counting down.
CTGAACGGCCTGTTCGGCCTTTAAATCCGCAGCCGCCTTCTTGGCAGCCGTGTCGCTCACTCTGGCCTGCTCCCTGGCTCGGGCAAGTTCAGCCCGAAGGGTCTCAACTGCGGCAGCACTATCTAAAGTTATGCATGTCACAGTATATGATTTTTCAGCCTCGTGCTCATACTAGTATACATGCATAAACTATAGGGGAACGTGGTAATTTCAAAAAAATTCCTACGCACACGCAAGATCATGGTGATGCATAGCAACGAGAGGGGAGAGTGTTGTCCACGTACCCTCGTAGACCGAAAGCGGAAGCGTTAGCACAATGCGGTTGATGTAGTCGTACGTCTTCACGATCCGACCGATCAAGTACCGAACGTACGGCACCTCCGAGTTCAGCACACGTTTAGCCCGATGACGTCCCTCGAACTCCGATCTAGCCAAGTATTGAGGGAGAGTTTCTTCAGCACGACGGCGTGGTGATGATTTTGATGTTCTACCGACGCAGGGCTTTGCCTAAGCACCACTACAGTAATATCGAGGTGGACTATGGTGGAGGGGGGCACCGCACATGGCTAAAAGATCAAACGATCAATTGTTGTGTCTATGGGGTGCCCCCTGCCCCCGTATATAAAGGAGCAAGGGGGTGCGGCTGGCCAGGGAGGAGGCGCGCCAGGAGGAGTCCTACTCCCACCAGGAGTAGGACTCCCCCCCCTTCCTAGTTGGATTAGGACTTGGGAGGGGGAAAGAGTGGAGGAGAAGAAGGAAGGGGGGCGCCGCCCCCCTCTCCTTGTCCTATTGGGACTGGGGCGAGGGGGGCGCGGCCCAGCCCTAGCCGCCTCTCCTCTCTTCCACCTAGGCCCACTAAGGCCCATTAAGTCACCAGGGGGTTCCGGTAACCTCCCGGTACTCCGGTAAAATCCCGATTTCACCCGGAACACTTCCGATATCCAAACATAGGGTTCCAATATATCAATCTTCATGTCTCGACCATTTCGAGACTCCTCGTCATGTCAGTGATCACATCCGGGACTCCGAACAACCTTCGGTACATCAAAACATATAAACTCATAATATAACTGTCACCGAAACGTTAAGCGTGCGGACCCTACAGGTTCGAGAACTATGTAGACATGACCGAGACACGTCTCCGATCAATAACCAATAGCGGAACCTAGATGCTCATATTGGCTCCCACATATTCTACGAAGATCTTTTATCGGTCAAACCGCATAACAACATACGTTGTTCTCTTTGTCATCAGTATGTTACTTGCCCAAGATTCGATCGTCGGTATCTCAATACCTAGCTCAATCTCGTTACTGGCAAGTCTCTTTACTCGTTCTGTAATACATCATCCCGCAACTAACTCATTAGTTGCAATGCTTGCAAGGCTTAAGTGATGTGCATTACCGAGAGGGCCCAGAGATACCTCTCCAACAATCGAAGTGACAAATCCTAATCTCGAAATACGCCAACCCAACAAGTACCTTTGGAGACACCTGTAGAGCACCTTTATAATCACCCAGTTACGTTGTGAAGTTTGGTAGCACACAAAGTGTTCCTCCGGTAAACGGGAGTTGCATAATCTCATAGTCATAGGAACATGTATAAGTCATGAAGAAAGCAATAGCAGAATACTAAACGATTGTGTGCTAAGCTAACGAAATGGGTCAAGTCAATCACATCATTCTCCTAATGATGTGATCTTATTAATCAAATGACAACACTTTGTCTATGGTTAGGAAACTTAACCATATCTGATCAATGAGCTAGTCAAGTATAGGCATACTAGTGACATACTATTTGTCTATGTATTCACACATGTATTATGTTTCCTATTAATACAATTCTAGCATGAATAATAAACATTTATCACGATATAAGGAAATAAATAATAACTTTATTATTGCCTCTAGGGCATATTTCCTTCATACACAAGCTGCCCCAACACATACCTTGTGCCTCGTCGAGCCGCCTGTTAATAAGAGTGATGTCCTCACGCTAACTCAAGTTTCTGCTTTAGATCTGCAACTTCCGTAGCTTGGGTGGTCGCCATCGATGTAATAGCATGTGTTCGAATTAATTAGGTTACTTCCTGAGCATATCTTTTTGATCCTCTGATCGTCTCACTGTGAAAGCCGACCAGAGTCTCAGGGGCTACTATCTGTACACGGCCGCATTATGCATATAAAAATAGTTAAGCTATTACATTGCATACCTCGAAGCCTCTCAACAGGCCCGGGAAAGCTTCATTCAATCCGCTTCTCGCGGACAGAACCCTTTCAACTACTGTATCCATTAAGGTACGATGTTCCTCTGAGATGGACACACTTTGTAATGTGCCCATCAGAGTATCCGGCACCTCCGGATTCCTGGAGGCTGCTGCAGGAGCATGCATTCCCTTCAAAGGGGTACATCGGCTTGACCCTAGAGTTGTCTTCGGCTGTAAGCCGGATAGTTCGGGGCCTTCATTGCTGGCCCCCGTAGGGGCTGCGCCCCCTAGACCCTTGATGATTGAAGTACCACCCTCGGGTGTTGTTCTCATTGTCCCTCACACCGCTTGATGGTCAGGGGAGATTCTCCGAGATGACACCTCGAAGTCGTCCGCCCTAAGAGGCGAGGAAGCATGAGAAGGTGTCTCGCTTTCCATCATCCTCGGAGATAAGTCCCCTGATGAGGAAGACTGTCGGGGTGGACTGTGGGCTGAACTGCAAGCATATAGTTTAAATGTTACCCCTACAACCCGAAAAGAACGGGGTATGTCTAGAGCATCCTTGTTCACTTATGATTCGGCAAGGGGCTTGTCCCGAGAGAGGTGCCTTGTGATGACATCGGCTTCGGAACCCAAACCATATGGTAGGGATACCTTCCCTCTCTTGGGTGCTTCCACCTCCAAGTCTTCGGATGCGGTCCTTTTCCTCCCATGAGGGGAAGGGGTATCACCTTCTCCATTCCCTTCGTCTTTCGAAGAGGGAGCTTCAGTCTCCCCGGACATAGTGTCCGGCATACCTGCAGAGTCGAGGTCGCTTCCGGCCTCTTTGCTCTTCTTCTTGTCCTCTTGCGCTGGCACTTGATACGGCGCCGGGACCAGCATCCTCGTCAACACAGGATCTGCCGAGTCTTCGGGAAGTGGAGTTGAACACCTCATTCGTTCTGCCTTCTTATCCAGCCCTGGCCAAAGATAGAACTCTCAGTACATCGCTATGGGATAGTCAACCGAGTTGCGGTCAGAAATTGGGTGCTTACCAAGGTATCCGGATGGTTGCAGTCGAGACCGATGTCCTCTGATGTGTCCGGCCACTTCTTTCGAATCTTGAAGAATAGTTTCCACATCCCTTCGTGTGTTGTGCCGAAGAACTACAGAAGGGTCCACAGTCCTTCCGGATTGAACTCAAACATACGGAGAGGCCGTCGCTGGCACGGGAGGATCCGGCGGACTAGCATCACTTGGATCATGTTAATAAGGCCAACATCCATTTCGAGGATACTCCAGATACGACTTTGCAACGTCTGTGCTTCGTCAGCTGATCCCCAGTCTAGCCCCTTATTTATCCACGATGCGAGCCGCAATGGAGGGCCGGATCGGAACACAGGTGCGGCTGCCCATTTGGTGCCGCGGGGTTCAGTGATATAGAACCACTCTTGTTGCCATGAGTTGGAGGTTTCCGTGAAGGAGCCTTTTGGCCAGCTAGTATTGGCAAGCTTGCTCACCATAGCACGGTCGCACTCTGCTTGCTCCCCGTTAACTAGCTTTGGCTTCACATTGAAGGTCTTGAGCCATAGGCCAAAGTGTGGGGGGATGCGGAGAAAGGCTTCGCACACGACGACGAACGTCAAGATGTGGAGAAAAGAGTCCGAAGCTAGATCGTGAAAATCTAGCCCATAATAGAACATGAGGCCACGAACAAAGGGATGAAGAGAGAACCCTAGCCCATGGAGGAAGTGGGAGATGAATACCACTGACGGTGTCAAAACCGGCGGATCTCGGGTAGGGGGTCCCGAACTGTGCGTCTAGGCCGGATGGCAACAGGAGGCAAGGGACACGAAGTTTTACCCAGGTTCGGGCCCTCTCGATGGAGGTAAAACCCTACGTCCTGCTTGATTAATATTGATGATATGGGTAGTACAAGAGTAAATCTACCACGAGATCAGAGAGGCTAAACCCTAGAAGCTAGCCTATGGTATGATTGTTGTGTGTGTTGTTCTACGGACTAAAACCCTCCGGTTTATATAGACATCGAAGAGGGTTAGGGTTACACAAAGTCGGTTACAATGGTAGGGGATCTACATATCCGTATCGCCAAGTTTGCCTTCCACGCCAAGAAAGTCCCTTCCGGACACGGGACGAAGTCTTCAATCTTGTATCTTCATAGTCCAGGAGTCCGGCTGAAGGTATAGTCCAGCCATCCGGACACCCCCTAATCCAGGACTCCCTCAGTAGCCCCCGAACCAGGCTTCAATGACGATGAGTCCGGCGCACAGATTGTCTTCGGCATTGCAAGGCGGGTTCTCCTCCAAATTCCGTGTACCTGTGGAATAAAGTCCGGCTTCTTGTAAATGTTGCGCTCCTCGGCTTCTACGCCCAATAATGGTCGTCTCCCACGTGTCAAACGAATATGAAAAGTATGAGTGTTTTTACATTCACACCCCTAGCCGCGTAAATGAGCCGCCCATTTAAGGGGACGAGGATTTAGATCCAAACCACACCTTCTCCCCTTCACGAGTGTTCATCAGAGCGCATCCAACAAAGGTCCATTCCACCATGGCCAGCCATCGCAACTCCTCATTTCGCCCTTCCAGCGCTCAGCCTGGATATTGGGAGAAATGCTCCGTCCCTCATAGCGAGCTAGTGACGCTCTGGACCAAGGGATTTCTCCCCCCGGCCTATATGATCCCGGTTCGAACCAGTCTTGCCGTCTATAACGGCGGAAAGCAAGCGAAGAGTGCCCCTAATCCCTCCAAAGGAGAGCGGGTATGCCTCGTCCCTTATTTAATAAGGGGGCTCGGGTTTCCAATCCATCCATTTCTCCGGGGGCTGCTGGAGTTCTACGGCCTCCAACTACACAATCTCACGCCTGCCTCCGTATTGCATATCGCGGGCTTCGTAGCCCTCTGCGAGCTGTTTTTGGGTATCGAGGCTCATTTCGGGCTATGGAAAAGGTTATTCTGCCTTGTGCCCCGCTCTAAGGAGGGGTCAATGTATCAACTGGGTGGAGCCGAAGTGTGGCGCATCACCGGGACCGGATATCTATCCGAAACTCCAAAGAAGGCGTCCGAAGATTGGCCTTCGGAATGGTTTTATATAGAGGATGTCCCGCTGCCGGATCCTGTTCGGATTGGCCTCCCTGAGTTCGACAGTGCTCCCTTAAAGAAGCGCCTAAGTTGGCGTCCACGGAGCCCTCAGAGGGAAAGTGACAGGGACATCATTTACCTGATGGGCCGAATAAGATTATTAGCCCATTCCGGACTGACCATGATCGGGGTTATGGCCGAATGCATCATGCGGGGGGTGCAGCCGCTTCAGTATAGAAGCCACCCCATGTGGGACTTCAACGGGGAGGACGACGCCACCCGCTACGGCCGTAAGGGGCCGGATTCAGCTGCCGCTCTACTAAAGATCTTGTCCACTTTGTATAAGGGAGAAGAGGAGGAATTTCTCCGTGTCAACCCACAGGGTGGATTCTCTATGCACAATCCCCCAAGCTGGGTAAGCGGTCACATTTACTTGCCCATCCGTTTTGTATTCCCATTGTTAAATATTCAGTCTAACGACTTCAACGCAGGAACTGCGCCGGGCTGTTAAGGAAATAAACAGCCCTCCTCCACAACCCGAGGACCCAGGACGGTCCCTCGACCCGGCCTCTCAAGAGGATCCGGACATATCTGTCGAGCTGATTGATGGAGTGTTCCATCAATTGAGCAAGGACAACGCCTTGGTGGCCATTACGGCCGATTACCCAGGGCTAATCCTGGCCACCCAGGTAACTGAGATCGAAGTCCCAGTACCCCGAATAGGTGTCCGCCCTCTCGTGTTTTCAGTTTCCTGATTACAACCGAGCTTTGCAGGGGAGGTTTTTGAGATGGGAGGTCGAACCTACGGCGGTAAGCCAACGAGGGGCAGCAGGGGCCCGTGGGCAGAAAAGAGGCGCAGTCCGGACCGAGGCATCAGCGCAAAGGTATGGCGTGCCCCCTTATCCCAGGTGTTACACTTGCGAGGCATATTAACACTCGTGCTCTCTTCAAGACAAAGAGACCTCGCCGGACTATACCCGGAGAGGCTGCCAACTGCGCCTCCACCAGCCAGGCTCCGAAGCCTGGTACGGAGGCGGAGGCGAACACAAGGCGCGCACCGGACGCTCCTCCGATGGAGGATGTGGACAGGTTGTCTGCCACCAACTCTGAGGTGGAGAGTGCCATGAACCACAGGCATCGCCGGACAATTCTTCGCGACGCTTGTTTATCCCAAGAGGCATTAGATGCCTTTAATTCGGGAGATGCGTACCTCCGTGCCGCTCAAAATGGTCTAGCCAGAGCCACGGAGCAATATGTAAAAGACATACGGGCAAGAAAATTTTGGTAATTATATATATATACCAGTAGCCCCCGAGACTTGAAACAGTTAGATAACTAATTTAAGGATCATTTGTTATGCAGGTTCTTACAGAAAAGAATTCCCTACTGTCCAAGGAGCTGGAAGAGTGCAAAGCCCAACTTGAGGCCGCACTAGCCGCGGTAGGGGAGCCCAAGGAGACCCCCTCTGGTAATATACACTTCGAAAGATAAGTATTTTGCGAAGCACGGCATGGGTGCGAATCTGACAAATGAAATTGCAGATGGCGCCGGACTGAATCCGGAAAGGCAACACCTCCTATGCCAGCTAAAGGCTGGTGAGAAGGTGCTGACAAAGGTGAGGCAAGAGAAGAACGATCTCCAAGATGCCAACAGCAAGCTGGGCGTCGAGCTGAAAGATGTTCGTGCCCAGCTGTCAGACTCCGTTAAGGAGAATCAGCGGCTTCGGCGCGGCATATTTAGTAAGTGCTTGAATGAACCTTTGAAAGAAATTTCGGCGGGGAAGTCGACTAACAGAGCAATGTCTGTAGGTGTGCTAACAGGTCGTCCTGCAGAGGAGATGCCCGGTTCTACGGGTGACCTTCTTCCCGAGCTCTTGCAACTGCTCGATCGAGTTCGGCAGGCGATGCAAGGCGTCGCCCAGGCCCTGTGGCCATCCATCTCCATGCCCGAAGGTCTTGGAGAGCTTGCAGAGAAGCTAAAGGGAGCATGGCGGCGCTTCCGATTGTGGAAGATATCGGCCTGCCGTCAAGGCGCTAGGGAGGCCTGGGCCATGGTGAAGACGCGGTACACAAAGGCTGACCCCAACCACATGGCCGAGGTCGGTCCTGTAGGGCCTGATGGGAAGGAGATCCCTATAAGATTAGTATACGGCCAAGTAGAGTTGACCGCAAAGTATTCCCAGCAGGACTGTAAATTAGACAGCCTGTTAGATGGTATTGAAGAGGAATACAGTTAGTCAAAATGACTATGTAATTCAATTGACATTTATAATGCCTTCTAGCTGGATTGTAGATCATTTGTCATGGCCTACCTTTTCGCTTCAGCCTCGGGACCTGACGGTATGGAGTGTGTCCGAATTGCCATGCGGTTATATAGGAACAGGGGAATGCATGGAGACCAGGCGTAGGGGTCATTAGTGCGTGAACAGACAAGTGCCCGACTAGTTATGTTATGTTACATGGTTAGTAAGAAACATCTTCCAGGGAGAATAGTTCCGTTAGGGGTTCCTTTCCCTGGGAGGCATGCCCTAAAGTGCATGTCCATGCTGCGAAAAGAAACGCGGGAAAAACATCTGGGGGCGTATAGATAAATAAAATAAAATAATCATCTTTAGTTCACCGACTGAATATTCCCTTAAGAACGCTAGCTTTCGGCTTCACCCAGTCTGAGGTACACGTCCGGCTGACCCGGCAGTAACAATCGCAGAGGTGCTCCCTTTACCACCGAGCCGAACAATCGGGAACGTAGGGATAAGCACAGGAGCCAGGCAACCCAGCTTGGCCAAAACTTAAGTCATATCGATTCATATAATGGTGAATAAAAGGTACATGCGGAAGTGTGACACATGTGTTGGGCATGAAGCCCGTATAAATAAGCTTTTGTTTAAAGAAGCCCCCAGGTTTAATGAGCGCGGATAGCGCGTCCCTTTATGAGCCTTTAAAGGTTATAAGAGAGAGAGAGAGAGAGAGAGAGAGAGAGAGAAGAGGAATGTAAGACAGAAAGTATATAAAAAATGGACAGAGGAAGGAGACGAACACAGAGTCCGGCGCTAGGCATAGAATCTTCGGAGACGGGCTGCGTTCCATGGGTTCGGCTCGAGTCGGTTATCCGATGCATCTCGCAGGCGGTATGCTCCACCAGTCAGGACTTGGTCAATTATGAAGGGACCTTCCCACTTGGGCTTGAGTTTGTCCTTTTTCTTGTCCGGTAGTCGTAGAACTAATTCGCCAACGTTGTAATTTTTGGCCCGTACTTCTCTGCTTTGGTATCTTCGAGCCTGCTATTGATAGAATGCGGAACAGGCTTTTGCCACGTCACGCTCCTCCTCCAATGCGTCCAAGCTGTCCTGCCGATCGAGCTCGGCTTCTCTTTCTTCGTACATGCGCACTCGAGGTGAGTCATGAATTATGTCGCAAGGCAAAACTGCCTCTGCGCCATACACCATAAAGAATGGTGTGTATCCGGTGGTGCGATTCGGCGTGGTCCGCAGCCCCCAGAGTACGGAGTCGAGCTCCTCTACCCAGTGCGTGTTAGATTCCTTGAGGGACCGCACTAATCTGGGTTTGATGCCGCTCATGATAAGACCATTTGCACGTTCGACCTGGCCGTTAGTTTGTGGGTGATAGACGGAAGCATAATCGAGCTTGATGCCCATGTTTTTGCACCAGAGTTTTACCTCGTCGGCCGTAAAGTTCATGCCGTTATCCATGATGGTGCTGTGGGGGACGCCGTAACGGTGTACAACCCCGGATATAAAGTCTATCACCGGTCCGGATTCGGCCGTCTTAACAGGCTTGGCTTCTATCCATTTGGTGAACTTATCCACCATGACCAGCAAGTATTTTTGCTTGTGGGTTCCGCCTTTAAGGGGTCCAACCATGTCAAGCCCCCAGACCGCGAAGGGCCAACTGATGGGGATAGTTTGGAGGGCGGTGGGTGGCATATGGCTTTGGTTTGCAAAGAGCTGGCAGCCGGTGCATCGTTGGACTAAGTCATGGGAGTCTGCCCGGGCCGTCGGCCAATAAAAGCCTGTACGGAAGGCCTTGCTTACAAGGGACCGAGCTTTCGCGTGATGACCGCCGAGTCCGGCATGAATTTCAGCCAGGAGGTTCCGCCCTTCCTCTTCGGAGATGCACCTTTGAAGGACTCCGGTAGTGCTTTTCTTATAAAGCTCTCCCTCGTGGACTTTGTAGGCTTTGGATTGCCGCACTATGCAGCGTGCCTCGTTTTGGTCCTCGAGGAGTTCCTGCCTAGTAAGGTAGGCGAGGAATGGTTCCGTCCACGGGGCGATAACGGCCATTATTACGTGGGATGAAGGTGTTATTTCATTAGCAGAGCCTCCGATTGTGTCGGAATGTTCGGTGTCGGGCAGTGTGGTTGGGTCCGGGCTGTTATTGTTCGGCTCCCCTTCCCATACTACGGATGGCTTGAACAGCCTTTCCAAGAAGATGTTGGGGGGACTACATCGCGTTTTGCGCCGATGCGTGCCAGGACATCCGCCGCCTGATTATTTTCCCGGGCTACATGGTGGAATTCGAGCCCTTCGAACCGAGCTGACATTTTTAGGACGGCGTTGCGGTAAGCTGCCATTTTTGGATCCTTGGCATCGAAGTCTCCATTTATTTGGGATATTGCGAGGTTCGAGTCCCCGCGCACCTCTAGGCGTTGAATGCCCATGGATACTGCCATCCGGAGACCATGTAAAAGGGCCTCATATTCGGCTGCATTATTAGAGTCCGTGTACATAATCTGGATTACGTATTGAACTGTGTCTCCTGTGGGGGACGTCAAAATGACGCCAGCCCCCAGTCCGGCCAACATCTTGGAGCCGTCGAAATGCATGATCCAAATTTGAATATGTGTCGTACTCTTTAGGGAGTTCTGCCTCCGTCCATTCTGCGACGAAGTCGGCCAAGACTTGCGACTTGATGGCTCGCCGTGGCTTATAAGTTATGTCAAATGGGAGGAGCTCAATGGCCCATTTTGCAATCCGGCCCGTTGCATCACGGTTGTTTATAATATCGTTAAGTGGTACTTTCGAGGCTACTGTTATTGAACACTCTTGAAAGTAGTGTCGTAGCTTCCGGGATGCCATGAATACCGCGTACGCAATCTTTTGATAATGCGGGTACCGTGATTTGCAGGGAGTGAGGACAGTGGACACATAATAGACCGGCTTTTGAAGAGGGAATTTGTGTCCGTCCGTTTCTCGTTCGACGACGAGTACTGCGCTTACAACCTGATGTGTTGCTGCAATGTACAATAGCATTGGTTTGCCGATGTTTGGTGCGGCCATGACTGGGTTTGTTGCCAATATGGCTTTTATTTCGTCGAGTCCGGCCGTGGCTGCATCCGTCCATTCGAAGTGTTCCGTGCGCCGAAGGAGGCGGTAAAGGGGTAGGGCCTTTTCTCCCAAGCGGGAGATAAAGCGGCTTAGAGCCGCCACGCAGCCGGTTAACTTTTGTATTTGTTTGAGGTCCTTTGGGATATCCAGTTGCGACAGAGCTCGGATCTTGGCTGGATTTGCTTCAATTCCTCTACCGGATACAATGAAGCCCAAGAGCTTTCCGGCTGGAACGCCGAAAATGCATTTTTTCGGGTTGAGCTTGATGTCGTATGTTCGGAGGTTATCGAATGTGAGCCTCAAGTCGTCTACTAGAGATTCGACATGTCTTGTTTTGATGACCACATCATCTACATATGCCTCCACTGTTTTGCCAATCTGGTTTGCCAGACATGTCTGAATCATGAGCTGATATGTTGCGCCGGCGTTTTTGAGCCCGAAGGGCATTGTGTTGAAGCAGAATGGGCCGTATGGTGTGATGAATGCCGTTGCGGCTTGGTCTAGTTCTGCCATCTTGATTTGATGGTAGCCGGAATATGCGTCGAGGAAACACAATGAATCGTGTCCTGCGGTAGCGTCGGTAATTTGATCGATGCGGGGGAGGGGGAAGGGATCCTTTGGGAAAGACTTGTTAAGGTCCTTAAAATCAACGCACAGGCGCCAGGATTTGTCCTTCTTTGGTACCATCACCAGGTTTGCTAGCCAGTCCGGATGTTTTATATCTCTGATGAATCCGACCTCCAATAGCTTTGCTAGCTCTTCTCCCATGGCCTGTCTCTTAGGTTCAGAAAAACGCCGAAGAGCTTGTTTGACAGGCTTGAATCCTTTTAGGATATTTAAGCTGTGCTCGGCCAGCCTGCGTGGGATTCCTGGCATGTCTGAAGGGTGCCAGGCGAAAATGTCCCAGTTCTCTCGTAGGAACTCTCGCAGTGCGGCGTCTACATCAGGGTCTAAATGTGCCCCGATGGAAGCTGTTTTATTGGGGTCCGTTGGATGGACCTGGAATTTGACTATTTCGTCCGCCGGTTTAAAGGAGGTGGACTTGGATCTTTTGTCGAGTACCACATTGTCCCTATTCACCGTAGAGCGCAGCGCAGTCAGTTCCTCAGCCGCTAGGGCTTCGGATAGTGCCTCGAGAGCCAGTGCGGCTGTCTTGTTTTCGGCGCGGAGTGCTATGTCCAGATCACTAGCGAGAGTGATGGTCCCGTTAGGGCTGGGCATCTTGAGCTTCATGTACCCGTAATGGGGTATTGCTTGGAAGATTGTAAACGCTTCCCGCCCTAGTAGGGCGTGATAACCGCTGCTGAACGGAGCCACATGGAACGTGACCTCTTCGGATCTGTAATTATCCGGCGTGCCGAACACCACATCTAGTGTGATTTTTCCTGTACAACGCGCTTCCCGACTGGGGATTATTCCTCTAAAGGTTGTGCTGCTTCGCTCAATGCGGTTCCAGTCTATTTCCATTTTTTGAAGGGTTTCCTCATAAATGAGGTTCAATCCGCTGCCGTCGTCCATGAGTACCTTGGTAAGACGAAAGCCGTCCACTATTGGACTGAGGACCAATGCGGCTGGTGCTCGGGCTGTTCGGAATTTAGGTTCATCACTGGCGTTAAAGGTAATAGTTATGTCACTCCATGGGTTTATTGTTGCTACTTGGTAGACTTCGGCAAGGCTGCGGAGTGTCCTTTTTCGCATATTATTTGATGCGAAAGTCTCGAAGACTGTTAATACCATATTGGTGTCTCTGGGGTGGCTTTCTGTGGCCTCCGGAATTAGGAGATTTTCGCCAATTTTGGCCACCTGCCGGAGTATCCAACATGCTCTGAGGCTGTGAGTTGGTGTGGCATCCTCTGTACTGTGAATTTTACAGGGTCCATTGAGCCATCCTTCCAGTGCGGTTCCATGCCCTGTAGAGGGTTTTTGCTTTTTAGTGCTTGACCCGGGTGTATGGTGGTGATGCACCCGTTTATTTCGGACTGGGTTTGTATTCAGGGCCGGATTGTCCCAAAATTTTATTTCGGTTTTCCAGGCGCTTTCCATCGCACAGTACTTCCGTATAATGGACACCAAGTCAGCGAAGCGTGTAATATCACGGTGACTTATGGCGTTGAGTATTCCCTTGTCCGTGCAATTATTGCAGAAGATTGAGATTGTGTCTTCCTCGCGGCAGTCCCTTAGCCTGTTCTTGACCAGGAGGAATCTGGCCCAGTAATGATGTACTGTTTCATCGGGCTCTTGCCTGATTTTGGATAGATCGCTTATGTTGGGGTGGGTGGGTGGAATTAAATCTGAAGCCTCACCCCATCTGAGGCTCAGAGGCCGAGGAATTTCCGGACTCGAAAATTTGGAATCCTGGATGTTGTCCAATGAATCCAGCCCGTCGCCTGACTCTAAGTTTAGGTCTTGAGTGATATCCTCCCCTCCGCGGGTATCCAGCTTGGAGGGATCGGGAATCCGGACGTAGCGAGTCCTTAAGATAGATGAAGGGTCGCCGCACTGTCCCTCTACCACGACAACGTGATGGATGACTTGGGGAGAGTTAATCTCTCTCAGATTGGGTTTAGGCCCAATCTGGTCGTAATCCATAGCGACTCCAGGGCGGCGAAGCGATCCAAGAGCTCGTTTATGGAGGAGAGCTCCATTGGATCTAACTGCTCGGCGAGTTCCGAGCTGACATGAAGATTGTTTTTGATGGCTCGAGAGGTCATTGTCGGCGCAGAAGCCGAACAGGAGGTCATAAGAAAACCACCTACCCGGAGGGTTTGTCCAACACCCAAAGCTCCCTTAGCAACGGTGCCGTCTTTAAAGACGGGGCGAGGCATCCTTCCTGATGGCGACGACACAGAGGAACTCTCAATGAAAGCACCAATGTCGGTGTCAAAACCGGCGGATCTCGGGTAGGGGGTCCCGAACTGTGCATCTAGGCCGGATGGTAATAGGAGGCAAGGGACACGAAGTTTTACCCAGGTTCGGGCCCTCTCGATGGAGGTAAAACCCTACGTCCTGCTTGATTAATATTGATGATATGGGTAGTACAAGAGTAGATCTACCACGAGATCAGAGAGGCTAAACCCTAGAAGCTAGCCTATGGTATGATTGTTGTGTGTGTTGTTCTACGGACTAAAACCCTCCGGTTTATATAGACACCGGAGAGGGTTAGGGTTACACAAAGTCGGTTACAATGGTAGGAGATCTACATATCCGTATCGCCAAGCTTGCCTTCCACGCCAAGGAAAGTCCCTTCTGGACACGGGACGAAGTCTTCAATCTTGTATCTTCATAGTCCAGGAGTCCGGCTGAAGGTATAGTCCGGCCATCCGGACACCCCCTAATCCAGGACTCCCTCAACCACCCTCTCGCCGGATTTGGTGTGGGATGACCTTCCCTTTAGTAGGGATCCTGTGGGGGATTTCCGCAGTCAGGTACCTCGCCTTCCGAAGCTTCGAGATATCCTCCTCGGTGACCGAGGAGGCTGCCCACCTACCTTGGGAGATGGATCCAGACATAACTAGAGGGCCTGGTAACAATGGAAGAAATCGAATCCTGGGCGCTGGAGCCTGAGGTTGGGAAGGTTGAGGAAGAGGTAGGCGTGGGGGCAGAAAGACGGATCTGTATCCCTTTATAAAGGCGAAGAATAACAAACGCCTCCTCACGGGCCTTAAAGCTCGCCTATTCCCAAGGAATCGCCAACAATACGGTTGGATTACCCACACCCATATTGATTAGGATCCCGTGATAAGGGGACACGATCTCTGCTTCGACAAGATGTGCCAATGGAAACCGCATCTCGAAACACAAATCGGGAGGCTAAAAAATGGTTTGAAATAATGAGCGGGCGGAGACGTGGCGTCTCACTACAAAAGATGTCAGTAGATAGGACTTGTTAAATATTATACTCTTTGCGGAGCTTGTTTTGCAGAGCCGGACACATTCTTTGTGTTCAAGGACTACGTTGAAATATTCGGAGGAGGAACCCACCTTGCAATGCCGAAGACAATCTACACGCCGGACACATCGTCATTGAAGCCTGGTTCAGGGGATACTGAGGGAGTCCTGGATTACGGGGTCCTTGGATGTCCGGGCCATGAAGATGCAAGATATAAGACTTCCTCCCGTGTCCGGATGGGACTCTCCTTTGCGTGGAAGGCAAGCTTGGCGTTCAGATATGAAGATTCCTTCCTCTGTAAACCGACTCTGTACAACCCTAGACTCCTCTAGTGTCTATATAAACCGAAGGGTTTAGTCCGTAGAGGCAATCACAATCATACAGGCTAGACATCTAGGGTTTAGCCATTACGATCTCGTGGTATATCAACTCTTGTTGTCCTCATATTCATCAAGATCAATCAAGCAGGAAGTAGGGTATTACCTCCACCAAGAGGGCCTGAACCTGGGTAAACATCGTGTCCCCGTCTCCTGTTACCATCGACCTTAGACGCACAGTTTAGGACCCCCTACCCGAGATCCACCGGTTTTGACACCGACAACGATTTGCCCCTCCCGAAGGGATATTTCCCCGGCAGAACAGCTCCGCCAGAGCCCTAGATTGGTTCTGCCAAGGTTCCGCCTCGAGACGGTGGCACTTCATCCCAAAAGCTTCCTTCTGATTTTTTTTTCCATGGCAAAAGACACCTTATACCAGAAGATGGCCATCGGGGGCTTCCAGGTGGCCCACGAGGCAGGGGGCGTGCCCAGGGGTAGGGCGCGCCCTCCGCCCTCGTGGACTATGGGTGGCCCCCTCTGGTGCTTTCTTCGCCCAATATTTTGAATATATTCCAAAACTGACTTTCGTGGAGTTTCAGGACTTTTGGACTTGTGCAGAATAGGTCTCTAATATTTGCTCCTTTTCTAGCCCAGAATTCCAGCTGTCGGCATTCTCCCTCTTCATGTAAACCTTGTAAAATAAGAGAGAAAAGGCATAAGTATTGTGACATAATGTGTAATAACAACCCATAATGCAATAAATATCGATATAAAAGCATGATGCAAAATGGACGTACCAGTGTTCCAAGAGCTGAAATTGGTATTTCAGACTCATGCCCGAGTCGAAAGGTATGAGACCTTTGACAAGTATTTTGCCTACAAGATGGAGGAGAATACCTCAACCAGTAAGCATGTGCTCAGAATGTCTGAGTACTACAATCGCATGAATCAAGTGGGAGTCAATCTTCCAGATAAGATAGTGATTGATAGCGTTCTCTAGTCACTATCACCAAGTTAACGGAACTTTGTGATGAACTATAATATGCAAGGGATGACGAAAACGATTCCCCAAGCTCCTCACGAGGCTGAAATCGGCGAAGGTAGAAATCAAGAAAAATATCAAGTGTTGATGGTTGACAAGACCACTAGTTTCAAGTAAAAAGGCAAGGGAAAGAAAGGGAACTTCAATAAAAATGGCAATCAAGTTGCCACTCCCATCAAGAAGCCCATAGCTAGACCCAAGCCTGAAACTGGGTGCTTCTACTGCAAAGGAAATGGTCACTGGAAGCGGAACTGCCCCAAATACTTGGCGGATAAGAAGGATGGCAAAGTGAACAAAAGTATATATGATATACATGTTATTGATGTGTACTTTACTAGTGTTCATAGTATCCCCTGGGTATTTGATAGTGGTTCAGTTGCTATGATTAGTAACTTGAAATAGGAGTTACAAAATGAACAGAGACTAGTTGAGGGCGAGGTGACGATGTGTGTTGGAAGTGATTCCAAGGTTGATAAGATCACCATCGCACACTCCCTTTACCTTCGGGATTAGTGTTGAACCTAAAATAAATGTAGTTTGGTGTTTGCGTTGAGCATAATGTGATTGGATCATGTTTATTGCAATACGATTATTCATTTAATTCAAAGAATAATTGATATTCTGTTTACATGAATAAAACCTTCTGTGGTCATACACCCAAGGTGAATGGTTTATTGAATCTCGGCCATAATGATACACATATTAATGATATTGATGCCAAAAGATGCAAAGTTGATAACGATAGTGCAACATACTAGTGGCACTACCGTTTAGGTCATATTGGTGTAAAGCGCATAAAGAAACTCCATGCAGATGGACTTTTGGAATCACTTGATTATGAATCATTTGATGCTTGCGAACCATGCCTCATGGGCAATATGACTAAGACTCTACTCTCCAGAACAATGGAGCGAGCCACTGACTTATTGGAAATAATACATACCGATGTATGCGGTCCGATGAGTGTTGAGGCTCGCGGCAGGTATCATTATTTTATGACCTTCATAGATGATTAGAGTAGATATGGGTATATCTACTTAATCTCTCACTAATAATAATAAAGCACGGATTGACTCCGTGGGTTCACCGTCGCATCCTTTTACACAAAGGTCCATGTGCTTTTTAGGAATTAAACTCGCCATCCCTAATTAATTCAAGTGGAGTAAAAAAACATTTCATACACGCCCAAGCGTTGCGCCTTTGTCCCGAGCGAAGCGGTCGCGGTTTCCTCTATCCTCTCCTCGCGAGCAGATCCGCCCCCGCCCCGCTATAGCCTGCCATTGCCCCAGCACCGCTCGCCGCCCCAGCTACAGCCCGCCGTCGGCCCATGATACGTCTCCAATGTATCTATAATTTTTGATTACTCCATGCTATTATATTATCTATTTTGGATTTCAATGGGCTTTATTTTACACTTTTATATCATTTTTGGGACTAACCTACTAACCGGAGGCCCAGCCCAAATTGCTGTTATTTGCCTATTTTACGGTTTTGCCGAAAAGGAATATCAAATGGAGTGCAAACAGAATGAAACCTTCGGGAACGTGATTTTCTCAACGAACATGATCCAGGAGACTTGGAGTGGGCGTCAAGAAACAATCGAGGAGGCCACGAGGCAGGGGGCGTGCCTACCCCCCTAGGCGCGCCCTCCACCCTCGTGGGACCCTCGTTGCTCCACCAACGTACTTCTTCCTCCTATATATATCCACGTACCCCCCAAACATCCAGGAGCACCACGAAAACCTAATTCCACCGCGGCAACCTTCTGTACCCGAGAGATCCCATCTTGGGGCCTTTTCCGGAGCTCCGCCGGAGGGGGCATTGATCACGGAGGGCGTCTACAACAACTCCATGGCCTCTCCGGTGATGTGTGAGTAGTTTACTTCAGACCTTTGGGTCCATGGTTATTAGCTAGATGGCTTCTTCTCTCTCTTTGAATCTCAATACAAAGTTCTCTTTGATTTTCTTGGAGATCTATTCGATGTAATCTTCTTTTGCGGTGTGTTTGTCGACATCCGATGAATTGTGGGTTTATGATCAATTTTATCTATGAACAATATTTGAATCTCCTCTAAATTCTTTTATGTATGATTGGTTTATCTTTGCAAGTCTCTTCGAATTATCAGTTTGGTTTGGCCTACTAGATTGACCTTTCTTGCAATGGGAGAAGTGCTTAGCTTTGGGTTCAATCTTGTGGTGCTCGATCCCAGTGACAGAAAGGGAAATGACACGTATTGTATTGTTGCCATCAAGGATAAAATGATGGGGTTTATATCATATTGCATGAGTTTATCCCTCTACATCATGTCATCTTACTTAAAGCATTACTCTGTTCTTATGAACTTAATACTCTAGATGCATGCTGGATAGCGGTCGATGTGTGGAGTAATAATAGTAGATGCGGAATCATTTTGGTCTACTTGTCACGGACGTGATGCTTATATACATGATCATACCTAGATATTCTCATAACTATGCTCAATTCTATCAATTGCTCGACAGTAATTCGTTTACCCACCGTAATACTTATGCTCTTGAGAGAAGCCACTAGTGAAACCTATGGCCCTCGGGTCTATCTTCCATCATATTAATCTTCCAACACTTAGTTATTTGTATTGTCGTTTATTTTACTTTGCATCTTTATTTCTCTTTATCATAAAAATACCAAAAATATTATCTTGTCATATCTATCAGATCTCACTCTCGTAAGTGACCGTGAAGGGATTGACATCCCCTTTATCGCGTTGGTTGCGAGGTTCTTATTTGTTTGTGTAGGTGTGTGGGACTTGATGAAGCTATGTACCTAGGGTAGGGTCATGGATCTGTTCAAGATACCCTCCCCAAGGACATCCCTAAAAGAACTAGAAGCAGTCAAAGAAAAATCATCATCCACTCAACCCTGAAGCCATGTTCCACTCGACAGTCTTGAAGACACTCGACCGTACGAACAACCACTCGACTACCAGAAGATCTAGAGCCACTCCACTCTACAACGGTCGGGATTTAAGTCATAGCCTTAATGGTCATTATGTACTTTTATTACGGGCGTTACCAGTAACATCTCCATCTTTATGTACCTTAAACCCTTTGTAACTGAGGGCGGGAGGGGTCTGGCGAACTCTATATAAGCCACCCCCCTCCTCAGGGACAAGGGTTCGCACTTTCTGTAACACACACGCATATAATCCAGTCGACCTCCTTCGAGCTCCGAGACGTAGGGCTGTTACTTCCTCCGAGAAGGGCCTGAACTCTTAAAACTCCCGAGTACAACTCCTCCATAGCTAAGATCTTTCCTCTACATTCCTACCCCCCCCCATTCTACTGTCAGACTTAGAACCACGACAGTTGGCGCCCACCGTGGGGCAGGTGTCTTAGCGACTTTTTGGAGAAGTTGCAATTTTTCTGATCCCCTTCATCATGGTTTCAGGCGGAGGTTTGGCTGAGGGCCGGGAGATCCATCTTGGCGCGCTCGTGTTTGTCACTGACGACTCCGCTTGGCTTCAGGAGGCTCCACTTGACGCCGACGCACTCCCCGTCCGCGAGGCGATGCACTTCCGTGCGTGCGTCCGCGGCATCCTCCTACGGTAGCCGTCGACCCAGTATCGGTTGGCTCCTGTAGCTTCCCCCCTCCCTGCGGCCCGCCGGAGCAAACGTTTTGGTCGATCGAGGCTTCAGCGGTGGGTGAAGCATGCGGTGGCTCGCCAGTCGGCCACCCCCCAAGTCGCGGCAATCGACCCTGACGAAACCCTCTATGGCCTATTCGATCTATCGAATGGCTCCGTTGAGACTGCATCTGAGTGCGACAGCAGCGACCCTGCGGCGGAAGTTTTGATGGTCAATGGACCACGCAGTCCTCCTGGCTTCACCCGTGAAGACGGAGGCGATGGGGGCGGTGATCCGTCGCGTGTTCATGAAGAGTATCGCCCCGAACCCCTCTCTTCACAGCGGAGAGAAGAACTTCGCTGCCGGAACATGGATGCACTTCACACTCCTATCGTTGGAGAAACCCCTGAGGCCCAGGCCTTGGAGGAGGCGCGCCTGGCCAACTTGGTTGAGTGCACTTGACTGGAGAACCTCCAGCGCGCACTCGACGAGCGTGCTCGGCAGCATGCTCCCGAATCCAGCCGACGTCAACTTTTTCCACCTCCGACTCAGGTATACCGAACTCCAATCCAGAATCTCGCAGCTACGGCCCGAATAGCGGAGTCAATTCAACCTTCCCAGTCAGAAGCTGGTCGGGGTTTGGTACAGATCCGGGCCTTGCTCTGAGCCGCGGGTGAGCAGAACACAGTAGTATCTCAGTCGCGGAATAGGATTCACAGCAGATCCGTGGTTGCAGACACAGTCCAGTCGGCTCACGGCCCAAGATCGCCCCCGAGGTGTGAGGGACGTGGAGATCGACGAGATCAGTACAGAAGCCGCGAGCAGTATGATCACCGACTCGATCACGACGATCATCGTCGAGTGCACACGCCACCCCCAAGGAGTGGATCATACGTGCCTTGGCAACAGGATGACAGACGCCCTCATAGTGGTGGGCGAAGGATTCCGGTCGACCCCAGGGAACCGGGCTTTGACGCAAGATCTATTCTCGTTCAGCGTCTGGTCGACAGAAACAGAGCTCACAGAGAAGGTCCCGACAGAGATTTTCCAATCAGCAGCAGAGCGCGTGTCTCAGGTCCAGAGTGCTTCAGCAGAGCCATCAGGGCTGCGGTGATTCCTCCCAACTTCAGTTTGGCGACTGGAGTCAGTAAGTTCACTGGTGAGTCCGAGCCTAATACTTGGCTTGAAGATTACCGAGTGGCTGTTCAGATCGGTGGTGGCCGTGAAACACCTTCCTTTGATGTTGGAGGGCTCAGCCAGAGTGTGGCTGAATCAGTTAGCACCTAGTAGCATTTATACTTGGGAAGATCTTGCCCGAGTATTTGTCAGAACATTTGAAGGTACTTGCAAACGGCCGGCAGGGCTGACAGAATTGCAATGTTGCATTCAGAAACCGAATGAAACTTTGAGAGATTATATCCAGAGATGGATCACATTGCACCACACGGTGGAGAATGTGTCTGATCATCAGGCAATTTGTGCCTTTAAAGAAGGCGTCAAATATCGGGAGTTGAATATGAAATTCAGTCGGACAGGAGATATGACTCTGACTTGGATGATGGAAATTGCCACCAAGTACGCCAACGGTGAAGAAGAAGACCGACTCCGGAGTGGCAAGCACAAAACAGTCGCCCACGAAACCGGAGGAGGAAACTCCAGTCGGAAGCAGAAGCGCAAAGCCGAGCCAGCCGCTCCTGGTGAAGCCTTAGACATGACTCAAGGAAAGTTCAAGGGGAAGCCCAAAGGGCCGTGGGACCCCAAGAAAGTAAAAGATCAAGATGGAAATGATGTGCTGGATTTACCATGCCACATTCACACCAAAAAAGATGAAGAGGGTAATTTCATTTACCCGAAGCATACCACTCGACAGTGTCGACTCCTAATCCAGCAATTCCGAGAGAAACAACCCAAGGAAAAGGAGAAAGAAGCAGACAAGGTTGAGGACGAGGAAGAGGATGATGATGGTTATCCCCACATGAATTCCACTCTGATGATTTTCGCTGACGTTGAGAGTAAAAGTCGATTGAAAGTCATCAACGAAGAAGTGAACATGGTCGCTCCGGTGACACCCAGTTATTTGAAGTGGTCCCAGACTGCCATTACATTCAACCAGTCCGATCACCCAGCGCACATAGCCACCCCTGGGAGGCAAGCATTGGTGGTCGACCCAGTAGTTGAAGGCACCCGACTGACTAAGGTTCTGATGGATGGTGGCAGTGGCCTGAATATACTGTATGCAGAAACGTTGAAAGGAATGGGCATTCCGATGTCCAGACTCAGTGAAAGCAATATGAGTTTCCATGGGGTCATTCTCGGCAAGAAGGCTGCATCACTCGGACAGATTGCTCTCGATGTGGTTTTCAGTGATTCCAAGAATTACTGCAAAGAAAAGTTGACATTTGAAGTTGTGGATTTCCAGAGTGCCTATCATGCTATTCTGGGCAAGCCAGCTTATGAACGTTTTATGGCTCGGCCATGTTACATGTGTTGGAAATATGCCCTAGAGGCAATAATAAATTGGTTATTATTATATTTCCTTGTTCATGATAATCGTTTATTATCCATGCTAGAATTGTATTGATAGGAAACTCAAATACATGTGTGGATACATAGACAACACCATGTCTCTAGTAAGCCTCTAGTTGACTAGCTCGTTGATCAATAGATGGTTACGGTTTCCTGACCATGGACATTGGATGTCGTTGATAACGGGATCACATCATTAGGAGAATGATGTGATGGACAAGACCCAATCCTAAGCCTAGCACAAAGATCGTGTAGTTCGTATGCTAAAGCTTTTCTAATGTCAAGTATCATT
This sequence comes from Triticum urartu, assembly GCF_003073215.2. Classification (NCBI taxonomy): domain Eukaryota; kingdom Viridiplantae; phylum Streptophyta; class Magnoliopsida; order Poales; family Poaceae; genus Triticum; species Triticum urartu. Next base: position 658,410,877 of record NC_053023.1, on the reverse strand, counting down.
TCCTTAGACCATGAGATTGCGCAACTCCCGGATGCCGTAGGAGTGCTTTGGGTGTGCCAAATGTCACAACGTAATTGGGTGTCTATAAAGGTTCACAACAGGTATCTCCGAAAGTGTCTGTTGGGTTGGCACGAATCGAGACTGGGATTTGTCACTCCGTGTAACAGAGAGGTATCTCTGGGCCCACTCGGTAGAACATTATCATAATGTGCACAATGTGACCAAGGAGTTGATCACGGGATGATGTGTTACGGAACGAGTAAAGAGACTTGCCGGTAACGAGATTGAACAAGGTATCGGGATACCAACGATCGAATCTCGGGCAAGTATCGTACCGATAGACAAAGGGCATTGTATACGGGATTGATTGAATCCTTGACATCTGGTTCATCCGATGAGATCATCATGGAGAATGTGGGAATAAACATGGGTATCCAGATCCCGCTGTTGGTTATTGACCGGAGAGTTGTCTCGGCCATGTCTGCATGACTCCCGAACCCGTAGGGTCTACACACTTAAGGTTTGATGACGCTAGGGTTATAGGGAAAGTATGTACGTGGTTACCAAATGTTGTTTGGAGTCCCGGATGAGATCCTGGACATCACGAGGAGTTCCGTAATGGTCCGTAGGTAAAGATTGATATATAGGAAGTATGGTTTTGGCCACCGGAAGTGTTCCGGGCATCACCGGTAGTGTACCGGGACCACCGGAGGCGTCCGGGGGTCCACCGGGAGGGGCCACGGGCCCCGGAGGCCTACATGGGCCAATAGTGGGAAGGGACCAGCCCCTAGGTAGGCTGGGGCACCTCCCACCAAGGCCCAAGGCGCCTCCTAGAGGGGAAGGGGGCAACCCCTAGGGCAGATGGGCCCTAAGGCCCACCCCAGGTGCGCCTCCCCCTCTCCCCCTTGTGGCCGCCACCCTAGATGGGATCTAGGGCTGCCGCACCCCTTGGGGTGGGAACCCTAGGTGGGGGTGCAGCCCTACCTCTCCCCCTATATATAGTGGAGGCAAAGGGGCAGCCCAACACACGAAGTTCTTCTCCTGTTGGCGCAGCCCTACCTCTCTCCCTCCTCGTCTCTCGTAGTGCTTGGCGAAGCCCTGCTGGAGTCCCGCGCTCCTCCACCACCACCACGCCGTCGAGCTGCTGCTGGACGGAGTCTTCCCCAACCTCTCCTTCTCCCCTTGCTGGATCAAGGCGTAGGAGACGTCACCGGGCTGCACGTGTGTTGAACGCGGAGGCGCCGTTGTTCGGCGCTTAGATCGGAATCAACCGCGATCTGAATCGCTACGAGTACGACTCCTTCATCCGCGTTCTTGCAACGCTTCCGCTTAGCGATCTACAAGGGTATGTAGATGCACTCCCCATCCCTTCGTTGCTAGATTACTCCATAGATTGATCTTGGTGATGCGTAGAAAATTTTAAATTTCTGCTATGATCCCCAACAGTGGCATCATGAGCTAGGTCTATGCCTAGTTTCTATGCACGAGAAAAACACAAAGCAGTTGTGGGCGTCGATATTGTCAATTTACTTGCCGTTACTAGTCTTATCTTGATTCGGCGGCATCGTGGGATGAAGCGGCCCGGACCGACCTTAGACGTACGCTTACGTGAGACTGGTTCCACCGACTGACATGCACTAGTTGCATAAGGTGGCTAGCGGGTGTCTGTCTCTCCCACTTTAGTCGGATCGGATTCGATGAAAAGGGTCCTTATGAAGGGTAAATAGAAATTGGCATATCACGTTGTGGTTTTCGCGTAGGTAAGAAACGTTCTTGCTAGAAAAACCTATAGCAGCCATGTAAAACTTGCAATAACAATTAGAGGATGTCTAACTTGTTTTTGCAGCATATGCCTTGTGATGTGATATGGCCAAAAGGATGTGATGAATGATATATGTGATGTATGAGATAGATCATGTTCTTGTAATAGGAATCACGACTTGCATGTTGATGAGTATGACAACCGGCAGGAGCCATAGGAGTTGTCTTAATTTATTTATGACATGCGTGTCAACATAAACGTCATGTAATTACTTTACTTTATTGCTAAAGTGTTAGCCATAGTAGTAGAAGTAATAGATGACGAGACAACTTCAAGAAGACACGATGATGGAGATCATGGTGTCATGCCAGTGACAACGATGATCATGGAGCCCCAAAGATGGAGATCATAAGGAGCAAAATGATATTGGCCATATCATGTCACTATTTGATTCCATGTGATGTTTATCATGTTTTACATCTTATTTTCTTAGAACGACGGTAGCTTAAATAAGATGATCCCTCACTAAAATTTCAAGAAAAGTGTTCCCCCTAACTGTGCACCGTTGCGAAGGTTCGTTGTTTCGAAGCACCACGTGATGATCGGGTGTGATAGATTCTAACGTTCGAATACAACGGGTGTTGACGAGCCTAGCATGTACAGACATGGCCTCGGAACACATGCGAAACACTTAGGTTGACTTGACGAGCCTAGCATGTACAGACATGGCCTCGGAACACGGAAGACCGAAAGGTCGAACATGAGTCGTATAGAAGATACGATCAACATGAGATGTTCACCGTTGATGACTAGTCCGTCTCACGTGATGATCAGACACGGCCTAGTCGATTCGGATCATGTTTCACTTAGATGACTAGATGGATGTCTATCTGAGTGGGAGTTCATTAAATAATTTGATTAGATGAACTTAATTATCATGAACATAGTCTAAATTGTCTTTGCAAATATGTTGTAGATAAATAGCTCACATTGTTGCTCCCTATTTCAATACGTTCCTAGAGAAAGACCAAGTTGAAAGATATTGTAAGCAATGATGCGGACTGGGTCCGTAGTCCGAGGAGTGTCCTCACTGCTACACAGAAGGCTTATGTCTTTGATGCACCGCTCGATATGCAAACCCCTACAACGTCATCTGTGGATGTTGTGAACACCTGACAGACACATCCTGATGACTGCTTGATAGTTTAGTGCACCATACTTCACGGCTTAGAATCGGGATTCCAATGACGTTTTTGAACGCCATAAGACATATGAGATGTTCCAAGAGCTGAAATTGGGATTTCAGGCTCATGCCCGTGTTGAGAGGTATGAGACCTCTGACAAGTTCTTTTGCCAACAAGATGGAGGAGAATAGCTCAGCTAGTGAGCATGTGCTCAGAATGTCTGGGTGCTACAATCACTTAAATCAAGTGGGAGTTAAACTTCCAGATAAGATAGTGATTGATAGAGTTCTCTAGCCACTGTCACTAAGCCACTAGATCTTCGTGATGAACTATGACATGCAAGGGATGGAGTTAATCCCGGAGCTGTTCGTGGTGCTTAAGACCTCAAAAGGTAGAAATCAAGAAGGAGCATCAAGTGTTGATGGTTTAACAAGACCACTGGTTTCAAGAAGGGCAAGGGCTAGAAGGAAACTTCATGGATGGCAAACCAGTTGCTGCTCCAGTGAAAGAACCCAAGGTTGAACCCAAACCCGAGACTAAGTGCTTCTATTGTAAGGGGAACGGTCACTGGTAGCGGAACTACCCCAAATACATGGTAGATAAGAAGGCTGGCAACTTCAACAAAGTATATACGTGTTATTAATGTGTACCTCACTAGTACTCCTGGTAGCACCTGGGTATTGGATACCGGTTCAGTTACTATTATTGGTGACTTGAAGCAAAAGCTACGGACTGAACGGAGACTGGCTAAGGGCGAGGTGACGATGTGTGTTGGAAGTGTTTCCAAAGTTGATGAGATCACCATCGCACGCTCCATCTGCCTTCGGGATTAGTATTGAACCTAGATAAATGTTATCAGGTGTCTACGTTGAGCATGAATATGATTAGATCATGTTCATTGCAATACGGTTATTCATTTAAGTTAGAGAATAATGGTTATTCTGTTTACATGAATAATACCTTTCATGGTCACGCACCCTATGGAATGGTTCATTGAATCTCGGTCGTAGTAATACGCATGTTCACGCCAAAAGATGTAGAGTTAATAATGATAGTACCACTTCCTTGTGGCGTTGCCGCTTAGGTCATATTGGCGTAAGATGCATGAAGAACCTCCATGTCGATGGATGTTTGGAGTCACTTGATTTTGAATCTCTTGACACATGCGAGCCATGCCTCATGGGCAGGATGACTAAGACCCCGTTTTCAGGTAAAATAAAACGGGCAAGTGACTTGTTGGAAATCATACATGCTGATGCGTGTGATACAATGAGAATTGAAGCGTGCGGTGGATATCGCTATTTTCTCATCTTCACTGACGATTTGAGTAGATATAGGTATATTTACTTAATGAAGCACAAGTCTGAAACGTTTGAAAAGTTCAAGCGATTTCAGAGTGAAGTTAAGAATCATCATAACAAGAAGATCAAATTCCTACGATCTGATCATTGAGAATTTCTGAGTTATTAGTTTGGCAAACACTTAAGACATTGTGGAATTGTTTCACAGTTGAAGCCACCTGGAACACCACAGGGTAATGGTGTGTCCGGACGTCGTAATCGAACCTTATGAGATATGGTGCGATCTATGATGTCTCTTACCGATCTACCGCTATTATTTTGAAGCTATGCATTAGAAACAGCTGCATTCACTTTAGATAGGACACCATATAAGTCCGTTGAGACGACGCCGTATGAACATTGGTTTGGCAAGAAAACAAAGTTGTCGTTTCTTAATGTTTGAGGCTGCGATGCTTAAGGCTTCAGCCGGAGAAGCTCGAACCCAAAGCGGACAAACACATCTTCATAGGATACCTAAAGGTGACAGTTGGGTATACCTTCTATCTCAGATCCGAGGGCAAATTGTTTGTCGCTAAGAACGGGTCCTTTCTCGAGAAGGAGTTTCTCTCGAAAGAATTGAGTGGGAGGAAGATAGAACTTAATGAGGTTGTCGAACCTTTATTTCAACCAGAGAGTGATGCAACACAGAAAGATGTTTTCTGTGGCGCCTACGTCTGTTGAAGAGGAAGTTAATGATAGTGATCATGAAGCTTCGGATCAAGTTGCTATCGAACCTCATAGGTCGACAAGGATATGTACTACTCCTGAGTGGTACGGTAATCATGTCTTAGATATCATGTTGTTAGACGATAATGAACCTACGAGCTATGGAGAAGCGATGGTGGGCCCGTATTCCGAAAAATGGTTAGAATCCATGAAATCCGAGATAGGATCCATGTATCAGAACAAAGAATGGACTTTGGTGGACTTGCCCGATGATCGGCAAGCCATTGAGATAAATGGATCTTTAAGAAGAAGACGGACGTGGGCGGTAATGTTACCGTCTATGAAGCTCGACTTGTGGGAAAGAGTCTTTTCACAAGTTCAAGGAGTTGACTACGATGAGAATTTCTCACCCGTAGCGATGCTTAAGTCCGTCGGAATCATGTTAGCATTAGCTGTATTTTTCGATTATGAAATCTGATACATGGATGTCAAAACGAGTTCTGTTACCAGTTTTCATAAGAAAAAGGTTGTATGTGATACAATAACAGGTTTTTTCGATCCTAAGGATGCTAAAAGGTATGCTGGCTCCAGCAATCCTTCTATGGACTAGAGCAAGCATCTCGGAGTCGGAATATATGCTTTGATGGAGTGATCAAAGCTTTTAGGTTTATACAATGTTTGCTAGAAACTTGTATTTGCAACAAACTGAGTGGGAGCACTACAACATTTTTGATAAGTATATGTGGATGACATATTGTTGATCCGAAATAATGTAGAATTTCTGGAAAGCATAAACGGTTGTTTGAAGAGTGATTTTCAAAGGAAGACCTGGATAAAGCTGCTTGCATATTGGGCATCAAGATCTATAGAGATAGATCAAAACGCCTGATGATACTTTCAAAGAACGCACACCTTGACATGTTTTTGAAGGAGTTCAAAATAGACCAGTCAAAGAAGGGGTTCTTACCTGAGTTGTAAGGTGTGAAGTTGAGTAAGACTCGAAGATTGACCACGGCAGAAGAAAGAGGAAGGACGAAGGTCGTCCCCTATGCTTTTGTCATAGGCTCTATACGGTATGCCATGCTGAGTACCGCACCTGATGTGTGCCTTGCCACATGTCTGGTAAGAGGGTACAAAGGTGATCTAGGAGTGGATCACCACATAGCATTCAAAATTATCCTTAGAGGAATAAGGAAATGTTTCTCGGTTATGGAGGTGATAAAGAGTTCGACGTAAAGAGTTACGTCGATGCAAGCTTAACACCTATCTGGATAGCTCTGAGTAGAGATACCGGATACGTATAATGGAGCAACAATTTGGAATAGCTGCAAGTGGAACGTGGTAGCAGCATCTACGATATGACATAAAGTTTTGCGAAATACATAGGGATCTGAATATGGCAAGACCAGTTGACTACAACCTCTCTCACAAGCATAACATGATCAAACCCAGAACTCTTTGAGTGTTAATCACATAGTGATGTGAACTAGATCATTGAGTCTAGTAGACTCTTGGATGTTGGTCACATGGCGATGTGACCTGTGAGTGTTAATCACATGGCGATGTGAACTAGATTATTGACTCTAGTGCAAGTGGGAGACTGTTGGAAATATGCCCTAGAGGCAATAATAAATTGGTTATTATTATATTTCCTTGTTCATGATAATCGTTTATTATCCATGCTAGAATTGTATTGATAGGAAACTCAGATACATGTGTGGATACATAGACAACACCATGTCCCTAGTAAGCCTCTAGTTGACTAGCTCGTTGATCAATAGATGGTTACGGTTTCCTGACCATGGACATTGGATGTCGTTGATAACGGGATCACATCATTAGGAGAATGATGTGATGGACAAGACCCAATCCTAAGCCTATCACAAAGATTGTGTAGTTCGTATGCTAAAGCTTTTCTAATGTCAAGTATCATTTCCTTAGACCATGAGATTGTGCAACTCCTAGATATCGTAGGAGTGCTTTGGGTGTGCCAAATGTCACAACGTAACTGGGTGGCTATAAAGGTTCACTACAGGTATCTACGAAAGTGTCTGTTGGGTTGGCACAAATCGAGACTAGGATTTGTCACTCCGTGTAACGGAGAGGTATCTCTAGGCCCACTCGGTAGGACATTATCATAATGTGCACAATGTGACCAAGGAGTTGATCACAGGATGATGTGTTACGGAACGAGTAAAGAGACTTGCCAGTAACGAGATTGAACAAGGTATCGGGATACCGACGATCGAATCTCAGGAAAGTATCGTACTGATAGACAAAGGGAATTGTATACGGGATTGATTGAATCCTTGACATTGTGGTTCATCCGATGAGATCATCGTGGAGCATGTGGGAACCAACATGGGTATCCAGATCCCGCTGTTGGTTATTGACCGGAGAGTTGTCTTTGCCATGTCTGCATGACTCCCGAACCCGTAGGGTCTACACACTCAAGGTTCGATGACGCTAGGGTTAAGTATATACGCGGTTACCGAATGTTGTTCGGAGTCCCGGATGAGATCCTGGACGTCACGAGGAGTTCCGGATGGTCCGGAAGTAAATATTGATATATAGGAAGTATGGTTTTGGCCACCGGAAGTGTTCCGGGTATCACCGGTAGTGTACCGGGACCACCGGAGGGGTCCGGGGGTCCATCGGGAGGGGCCACGGGCCCCGGAGGCCTACATGGGCCAATAGTGGGAAGGGACCAGCCCCTAGGTAGGCTGGGGCACCTCCCACCAAGGCCCAAGGCGCCTCCTAGAGGGGAAGGGGGCAAACCCTAGGGTAGATGGGCCCTGAGGCCCACCCCAGGTGCGCCTCCCCCTCTCCCCCTTGTGGCCGCCACCCTAGATGGGATCTAGGGCTGCCGCATCCCTTGGGGTGGGAACCCTAGGTGGGGGCGCAGCCCTCCCTCTCCCCCTATATATAGTGGAGGCAAAGGGGCAGCCCAACACACGAAGTTCTTCCCCTGTTAGCGCAGCCCTACCTCTCTACCTCCTCGTCTCTCGTAGTGCTTGGCGAAGCCCTGCTGGAGTCCCGCGCTCCTCCACCACCACCACGCCATCATGCTGCTGCTGGACGGAGTCTTCCCCAACCTCTCCTTCTCCCCTTGCTGGATCAAGGCGTAGGAGACGTCACCGGGCTGCACGTGTGTTGAACGCGGAGGCGCCATTGTTCGGCGCTTAGATCGGAATCAACCGCGATCTGAATCGCTACGAGTACGACTCCTTCATTCGCGTTCTTGCAACGCTTCCGCTTAGCGATCTACAAGGGTATGTAGATGCACTCCCCTTCCCTTTGTTACTAGATTACTCCATAGATTGATCTTGGTGATGCGTAGAAAATTTAAAATTTCTGCTATGATCCCCAACAACGTGTACCTCAAATTGAAGATGTCTGGTCCCAAAGGGGTGATCACTATCACCGATAGTTGGAAGAAGGTGGAAGAGTGCTTCCAGAAGGGCTCAAAGATCGCCGATGCACAGATGGTCGTAGTAGAATTGCAGGAATATCAAAAAAATGCAGATCCGAGTGATTTGTTGCGAGCCAAGAAGCCTGCCACGGATTCAGCATTCCAGTCGTCTGGCGAAACAAAGTCGATTCACATTCACCTGACGGATCCCAATGCTACTCCGACTCACATTTCAACAACACTCGACTCCAAATAGGAAGAAGCGCTCATCCAGTTCCTACGTGAGAATTGGGACATCTTTGCATGGAAACCTTCGGACATGCCATGTGTTCCCGGGGGACTGGCTGAGCATCGTTTGCGAGTCGACCCAAAAGTGAAACTAGTCAAAGAACATCTTCGATGGTCCACCGTACAGAAGAGGAAGGCAATCGGTGAAGAGGTGGCTCGGCTTTTGGCAGCTGAGTTTATCCATGAGATTTACCACTCCGAGTGGTTAGCTAATGTTGTCATGGTCCCAAAGAAGGATGACTCACTTCTCATGTGCATCGACTTCAAACATATCAATCGGGCCTGCCCGAAAGATCACTTTCCTCTCCCTCGCATCGACCAAATAGTCGACTCGACTGCGGGGTGCGAGCGTTTGTCCTTTTTGGACGCTTATTCCGGGTACCACCAGATCCGTCTGTACGGACCCGACGAGATAAAACAGCTTTCATCACCCCATTTGGGTGCTTCTGTTATGTCACTATGCCATTCGGTTTGAAGAACGCTGGAGCCACATTCATGCGGATGATTCAGAAGTGCCTGCTCACTCAGATTAGTCAGAATGTGGAAGCTTACATGGATGACATTGTGGTCAAGTCACGTAAAGGTTCCGGCCTACTGACTGACCTTGTTGAAACCTTTGCCAACCTTAGAAGGTATGATATCAAGCTTAATCCATCAAAGTGCATGTTTGGAGTTCCAGGCGGAAAAATACTCGGTTTTCTCGTTTCCGAACGAGGGATCGATGCTAACCCAGAGAAAGTGGGTGCCATACTCCGGATGAAATGCCCTGTGCGTGTGCACGATGTCCAGAAGCTTACTGGTTGTTTGGCCGCCCTAAGTCGATTCATTTCTCTCCTCGGTGAAAAGGCACTGCCTCTTTACCGACTGATGAAGAAATCAGATAAGTTCGAGTGGACTCCTGAAGCTGATGCAGCATTTGCAGAGCTAAAAGCCCTGCTTTCCACCCAGCCGGTGCTTGCTGCCCCAATCAGCAAAGAGCCTTTACTGCTTTATATAGCAGCCACTGGACAAGTCGTCGGTACAGTACTTACGGTCGAGCGGGAAGAAGAGGGAAAAGCCTATAAAGTTTAGCGCCCGGTTTATTATGTTTCTGAAGTTCTGACTCCGTCAAAGCAGAGATATCCACACTATCAAAAGCTTGTTTATGTGATTTACATGACCACGAAGAAGGTTGCACACTATTTCTCTGATCACTCTGTTACAGTCGTCAGCGACGCTCCATTGTCAGAGATTCTACACAACAGAGATGCAACTGGTGGAGTGGCAAAATGGGCGATTGAACTCCTTCCTTTAGATATCAAGTTTGAGGCAAAGAAAGCTATCAAGTCCCAAGCATTGGCAGATTTCCTCACCGAGTGGATCGAACAACAACTGCCGATCAAGTTCACTCGGAGCACTCGACCATGTTCTTTGATGGTTCCAAGATGCTGAATGGTTCTGGTGCTGGGGTGGTACTGGTATCCCCCCGAGGAGACAAGCTCAGATACGTTCTCCAGATTCACTTTGATTCCTCCAATAACGAAGCAGAATATGAAGCACTCCTATATGGGTTACGTATGGCCATTTCACTTGGCGTCCGTCGCCTCACGGTTTACGGCGACTCAGATTTGGTGGTCAATCAAGTGATGAAAGAATGGGACGTTAGAAGCCCAGCTATGACTGGTTACTGCAATGCAGTGAGGAAGTTGGAAAATAAGTTTGAGGGGTTAGAGCTCCATCACATACCCCGTCTAAAAAATCAAGCAGCCGATGATTTGGCAAAGATGGGTTCCAATAGAGAAGCCATTCCCAGCAATGTGTTTTTGGAACATATTCACACACCGATATTTCAGGAAGATCCTTTCACGGAAGAGCCCTTATAGCCTAAGAGCGCCACAGATCCGACTGAAGTCGAGATCCCAGCCGTGGTCGATCTAATCATGGAGGTCCTGGCCATTACTCCCGACTGGACAATGCCATACATTGCGTACATCCTTAGGAATTATGTTTCTGAAGTGTAATAAGAAGTACCTTTGTAATTCGTTTATCAAAGACAAGAGCTTTACAGTCTTCTCGCACGATTGTTGTTGTTTACCTTTGAAATCCCCCAGTGGGTGGGCTTAGCCGCGAATCCGTTTCGCCTAAGTTCGAAAGAAAATCCTACCGAGTGATGAGCAAGCCTCTCACTCGGGGGGCTTAGCCGCGAATCCGTTTCGCCTAGGTTTGAAAGAAAATCCTACCGAGTGGTGAGCAAGCCTCCCACTCGGGGGCTTAGACGCAGTCCAGTACTCGCCTAAGTTTAAAAAATCCTACCGAGTGGTGAGCAATCCTCCCACTCGGGGGCTTAGCCGCGGTCCAGTACTCGCCTAAGTTTAAAAAATCCTACCGAGCGATGAGCAATCCTCCCACTCGGGGGCTTAGCTGCAGTCCAGTACTCGCTTAAGTTTAAAAACTCCTACCGAGTGGTGAGCAATCCTCCCACTCGGGGGCTTAGCTGCAGTCCAGTACTCGCCTAAGTTTAAAAAATCCTACCGAGTGGTGAGCAATCCTCCCACTTGGGGGCTTAGCTGCAGTCCAGTACTCGCCTAAGTTTGTAAAATCCTACCGAGTGGTGAGCAATCCTCCCACTCGGGGGCTTAGCTGCAGTCCAATACTCGCCTAAGTTTGTAAAATCCTACCGGGTGGTGAGCAATCCTCTCACTCGGGGGCTTAGCTGCAGTCCAGTACTCGCCTAAGTTTTTAAAATCCTACCGAGTGGTGAGCAATCCTCTCACTCGGGGGCTTAGCTGCAGTCCGGTACTCACCTAAGTTTGTAAAATCCTACCGAGTGGTGAGCAATCCTCCCACTCGGGGGCTTAGCTGCAGTCCAGTACTCGCCTAAGTTTGTAAAATCCTACCGAGTGGTGAGCAATCCTCTCACTCGGGGGCTTAGCTGCAGTCCAGTACTCGCCTAAGTTTGTAAAATCCTACCGAGTGGTGAGCAATCCTCCCACTCGGGGGCTTAGCTGCAGTCCAGTACTCGCCTAAGTTTGTAAAATCCTACCGAGTGGTGAGCAATCCTCCCACTCGGGGGCTTAGGTGCAGTCCAGTACTCGCCTAAGTTTATAAAATCCTTTCCCTAAGAGCTGCATCACCAGTACAACGTACGCTCCATCCCTACCCGCAAGGATGATGAAGTGCAGGTCGACCGCGGTCCTCTTCTCCGAGCTACACCACAAATACAACGTACGCTCCATCCTTGTCCACAAGGATGACGAAGCATAGGTCGAATGCAACCTTCTCCTCCGAGCTACGCCACAAATACAACGTACGCTCCATCCTTGTCCGCAGGGACGATGAAGCGCAGGTCGACTGCAGCCTTCTCCTCCGAGCTACGCCACAAATACAACGTATGCTCCATCCTTGTCCGCAAGGATGACGAAGCGCGGGTCGACTACAACATTCTCCTCCGAGCTACGCCACAAGTACAATGTGCGCTCCATCCTTGTCCGCAAGGACGGCGAGGCGTAGGTCGATTGCAACCTATTTCTCCGAGCTACGCCACGTATACAACGGAGCAGATCCCAAAAGCAATCACAAGCATACTCAAAAGCAATTCGGATAAATCCTAAAGTTCCAAGCAACAAATCAAAAGTATTTGAGCATCAAGCCCGAAGGAGTTTAATGGTTACAACAATCACTCGGCATTCCGAGGCAAATTTAAGACAAGGTCAAATCTCATAGTTTGTTCACTCGGCAGGAGGAGGGCTTGTGGGTTTGACGAATTCGTCCAAGTCGATTCCATCTGCGATCCGAGTGGCAGCAGCGATGAAAGTCTCCATAAAGGACTGGAAGTCATGCCTTTTGGTGTTGGCGACCTTGATCGCCGCTAGCTTGTCTTCTCGAGCTTCCTTGCAGTGGACTCTTACCAAGGACAACGCCACGTCAGCACCACACCGGGAAGAGGACTTCTTCCATTCTTGCACTCGAACAGGGATCTCGTCGAGCCGAGCCATCAGAGATTCCAGGTCATTTTGAAGCGTCGCCCTTGGGCAGAGTAATGGGTCAATTCGTGAAACTGTCACCTTCAGACGCGCGAGGTAACTTGTGACGCTGGCGACACGGGACTCCAGTCGGAGCATGTTCATGGAAGTTTCGTCGCAAACTGGAGAAGCGATAGGATCCAGACCCTTCTCGATCCTTCCGGTTTCCTCGTCAAAGTTTTGGCAGAATTCTGGAGTCAAAGAGTTAGTGAGTCGACTGGACAGGATTAACTTACAAGCAGCAAAACAGTCGGTTTAAAAGGAGTACCTTCCAGCATAAGATAGAGCTTCTTAGCAAGAGTTCTCAGATAGGCTTCCGTGTCATTTCTCTTGCGGACCGCAGACTCCAACTTCTCATTCAGGGCAATTTTATCCTTCTTCAGACGACTCACTTCTCGGTTAGACTCATTGAGACAGGACTTCAGCTTGTTCACCTCCCCTTCCAACACTCCGACTGAAGCCAGCTTTTGGTCTGCAAGGGCAGTCTTATTTTGGGCTTCCTTCTGCGCAGCTGCAAGGTCCAAGTCCTTCTTCTCCAGAGCCAACTTCATTTTCTCTGCAAAAGAAGCAATCGGATCAAACAAGAGATCGAGGAAATATCTTAAAAGACGATCAACGCGAACAGTCGACAGGCAGTTACCTTCCATACCAGCAACTTCATCTTGAGCTTTCTTCAAATTCTATTGGGCCAGCTCCAAGTCGAGGTTGAGTTGCCTCTTCTTCTCCTCAAGTTCAGCAAACTTGGAAATGAGAGTACAAGATTTCTGCAGGAGGTAAAAGACGTGTCAATCGACAAGATCAAAGGTTATTTACTCAGACCCCAGCCGACTGCCCGCAGTCGACTGTGGTCTCGGGGACTACACCCAGCGGGTGCACTTGGCGTGCCCCCACTGATTCAGACCTAACTCTACCGGTCCGCCCGGGTCGAGTAAAAAAACAACAAAAAGAAGAGAAAAAGAACTATTCAGACCCCGACCAACTGCCAGCAGTCGACCGCGGTCTCGGGGACTACACCCAGTGGGTGCACTTGACGTGCCCCCACTGGTTCAGATCTCATTCGACCGGTCCGCCCGGGTCGAGTGGAAGAAAAGAAAGGAAAAAGAACTCAGACCCCAGTCGACTGCCCGCGGTCGACTGCGGTCTTGGGGACTACGCCCAGTGGGCGCACTTAGAGTGCCCCCACCGGTTCAGATCCTACTGGCCCAGACCGAGTGGAAGAGCGCAAATACCAAAGACGACAAAACACCCAGTGGGTGTACAGATTCGATGCAAACAATAAGAGATTATATGGAAGAAAATATTTCGGGTAGCATATCCTAATAGAACAAGGTCAGTCGGAAGTTTACTTACCTGGACATTGGCCCAGAGAGCAGCGCTGGCGTCGTAAGCAGCCTGGCTATGCTCGTGCACCATCTTCATCCGCTCCATCATCACGTTAGCCTGATGGATGGCTCCCGCAGCCATGTCCGACTGGTTTTCCGGAACATGGTAGTTGGTGAAGAAGGGGGCAGACGACCCAGGTGCGGCAGCTTGGAGCTCCGAAGTGTGAGGCTGGACGACTGAAGGGAACACCGGTTCAATCGACAATGCAGGGCGCTCACTCGACAATGGTACAGCGAAAGTTACAAAGGCCCCGCCTGCGTCTTCAGATTGCCAGGCGGTTGGTGTGGTCGTCGATCCCTGCTGAGACGTCTTGCCAGCTGCTACTTTTTTGTTCTTCCTAGGCCTAGGAGCCACGTCTTCATCATCATCTGGAAGATCAATGACGTTGGGTGGAGCTGCAGAAAAATCAGTCGACCCTAAGTGAATCGCTAGAATTTAACCGACCAAGTAATCAAGAACAAGATCATAAGAGTTTTTACCTGGGTTGGAGGTAACCGCGTCTTCCATCTCCTCATCTCGATATTGGTAGGAAGAGGTTCTTGATGTAGCAGCATTGCAAATGTCCACACTCAATCGGTTATGTTCTGTTGCTCGAGTCGATGAAAAGAACGGATCAGATGATTACCCGGAGATGGTGGGGACGATCACTTTGATTCTGGGCAAAGCCTTCGGTGGTTTAGAGGAGGTAGCTTTCGATGCTTTTGGCGTAGGAGGCGGCACAACCTTGAGCTGCCTTGATGCCTTCTCAGTCGGCGCTGGGGAAGACGTCCGGGGGCGCTTCGAAGTTTGCCCAGTCGACGCGGTTGCCAGGACCGGGGTGCTCGCTGGGTCGTGAGCGTGCTTGGATCTCCTCTCTCTACGAGGAGGCGAATCGACCTCTTCGTCATCACTCGAGTCGTCGCTCTCCTCGTCCTCCTCTGCATCCGAGTGCCACTCGCCACTCTCGCCCCCGCTTGCCCCTTCCTCGACGTCTTGCTCCTGCACTCCATTGGGCATCGAGTACATATCAATGAGAGCCTGAAAGGACAACGAGCAAAAGAAATATAGTCGACCATCAACAAAGTGCTACACAATGAATCGAGAAGATACTTGACAATGCAAAATCACACCTATTCCGGCTGGCGCAAATGGTCGAATGGAATCACCCTCCTAGACCCCCGGGGATTATCTTTGTTGCCGGTGGTTCCTCTCAGCCACTTCTCCACCGTGTCTTCACTAACATCCTCCGGGTGGATCCGAGTGGAGTCCTCGAGACCCGAGTACATCCACATTGGATGGTCATGGGCTTGGAGAGGTTGGATGCATCGACTGAGAAAGACCTCCAGCAGGTCCATCCCAGTCACCCTGTCGCGGACAAGTTGGACGACCTACTCGACCAACGCCTTGACCTGCGCCTTCTCTTCTGGGATCACCCTCAAGGAGGAGGGCTTCTCCACTCGAGCCAGGGAAAAGGGGGGAAGTCCAGTTGACTGGCCCGGGGTCAGCTGGTCCTTACAGTAAAACCAGGTCGACTGCCAGCCCCGGACCGAGTCAGGATGGATCAACGCTGGGAAGGTACTCTTGTTCCTCATTTGGATTCCAAGGCCGCCGCATATCTGTATCACATGCGTCCTCTCGTCACTCGGGTTGGCTTTCTTGACCGACTGGGAGCGGAAGGTGAATATGTGTTTGAAGAGACCCCAGTGCGGTCGACAACCCAAGAAATTTTCGCACATTGACACAAAGGCAGCCAAATACACTATAGTGTTTGGAGTAAAGTGGTGGAGTTGAGCCCCGTAGAAGTTCAAAAGGCCACAAAAGAAAGGGTGGGGAGGCAAAGAGAATCCGCGGTCGACATGAGTGGCGAGGAGAACGCACTCACCCTCCAGCGGCCACGGTTTGGTCTCGTTCCCCGGGAGCCACGCCGATTCGTGGGGGATCAGTCCCCCCTCCACCAGGTCGTCAAGGTCGTCCTGGCTGATCATCGAGCGGATCCAGTCGCCCTGGATCCAGCCCGGCGGCAGGCCGGATCTCGACGAGGATCCACCCCGGCTGGTCCTCTTGCCTTTCGCCTTCGCGATCGCCTTCTTCACGCGCTCCAACGCCACCATCGTCTCCTTTCCCATGGCGGCGGATCAAGTCCGAGCGAGGCTACGACGCCGAGAGCAGAAGTGGGCGCAGCGGAGAAGTCTGAGGAAGAAGAAAGAGAATGAGGGCGCACTGTTCAAAAGCCCGGTCCGGTGCCTTTTATAAGGTCACTTTCGAGTGACTAACTTGTAGGCCCGGACGATCTAAACAAATCCCGCAACAGTCGCGCACGCGATACGTGGCGAAAAAGGTGGCACGGGAATCAAGGCAACCTGCCTAATCCGTCCCGATTACCACGACCTCGCCCGTCCAGCGCGCTTCCTGAAATTCGAATCCCGCGAAATCCGCGGACGGCAGAACAACTTGTCAGACGGAAAACATCCTCTGCATCTTCATTCGGAACTCTACCGTAAAAGTTCACTCGACAAAAACTAAGAATGGACCAAGGCGACTGAAAAAGAAGTTGGTGTCATCCCCTCAGTTCATTGATCCAGAGCAAGATACACTCATAGCACGAAAAATGAGTCGGAAGTGTTCTCAACTCCTTCCTCACTCAAACCCTGATCCATTCGGGGGCTAATGATGAAGCTATGTACCTAGGGTAGGGTCATGGATATGTTCAAGATACCCTCCCCAAGGACATCCCTAAAAGAACCAGAAGCAGTCGAAGAAAAATCATCATCCACTCGACCCTGAAGCCATGTTCCACTCGACAGTCTTGAAGACACTCGACCGTACGAACAACCACTCGACTACCAGAAGATCTAGAGCCACTCCCGCCCTCAGTTATTATGTACTTTTATTACAGACGTTACCAGTAACGTCTCCATCTTAATGTACCTTAAACCCTTTGTAACTGAGGGCGGGAGGGGTCTGGCGAACTCTATATAAGCCACCCCCCTCCTCAGGGACAAGGGTTCGCACTTTCTGTAACACACACGCATATAATCCAGTCGACTGCCTCCGGGCTCCGAGACGTAGGGCTGTTACTTCCTCCGAAAAGGGCCTGATCTCGTAAAACTCCCGAGTACAACTCCTCCATGGCTAAGATCTTGCCTCTACATTCCTACCCCCCCCCCCATTCTACTATCAGACTTAGAACCATGACAGGACTCGAGCGTGATCTCCTACTGGATTGATACCTTGGTTCTCAAAAACTGAGGGAAATACTTACGCTACTTTACTGCACCACACTTTCCTCTTCAAGGGAAAACCAACGCAGTGCTCAAGAGGTAGCAGCCCACCGCTCGTCGCTGCCTCCGTCTTCGCGAGTAGCACGGCCGCTCCACCGGCCCCGTGCCCCAGGATCGTCGTCGCAGCGAAACTAACCCATACATGC
Organism: Triticum urartu; assembly: GCF_003073215.2. Taxonomy (NCBI): domain Eukaryota; kingdom Viridiplantae; phylum Streptophyta; class Magnoliopsida; order Poales; family Poaceae; genus Triticum; species Triticum urartu. Next base: position 658,393,435 of record NC_053023.1, on the reverse strand, counting down.
CTCCTCTCCTCGACCTTGATATGTGCCCAAGCCGCCGCACGCCCACACCTCAACCCACTTGCCGTCGCAGCTGCACCTCTCAGCCCGCTCGCCGGCGCAGCCGCTTGCCGCCCCTGCCGCAACCGAACCACCTCCGTCTCCCATCCACAACTGGATCAACACCCTCTCTAATGGATGCCGCCCCAAACACCTCACCCAACAGGACAGCGGCGAAGCCAACCTCGATAAGTCGTTGTTTGCCCCTGCCCGCCTCTGCCATGGAAGTGGGAGGGAGAGGAAGGGAGTGAGGGAGGGAGGGAGAGAGAGAGGATTCTAGCGGTGGTGCTGCTCAGAACGGCTGCAAAGGAGGAGGCTACTTGGTTCTGGCCTGCAACAGTCGGTGTGGCACGAGATGGGGGTTGGCTGCTGAAGCGGGGAAATAGGAATTGTTGAAGATACGTGTGATAAAGAAGTTTGGATGATCTGTCATCAGTCCAAAAGGGTGCTAATATGTGGATTTTGTTGGCAGAATCAGGTTACATGTATGGCTTCACTAAGTATCTCTCTTTTCTATTTATTGGATTTATTATACTTTCAGACAGTTTGTTATTTGCGGGGAAGATGGCAGTCTCAAATTTACTTAAGCGACCCTGTTCAGCAAACTAGGATGAATTTCAAGATATCAACGTCATTATCCTCATTCAGATGTTTGGGACATCAAAATTTTGGCCAAACCCACAAAAAAAATCTGTTCATCTTATAAGATGATGAATCTCTGATATTGTTAGCATCGATGGTCTAAAATCAATAGCGTCCAGCGTGGTATCATTGATCTTGTTGTTGGCGGTACGTGCATGCCATTTGTGATGTTGGCTCTCGAGCTTGACACACAGTTGTAGCTCCTCGACCGATCTCTCTCGAAAGTTTGATAGTTGGGATTGATATGGCTGCAAAATTACACTGTTAAAATGTTATTTCTCACTGATAGATGTGTCTTTCTCCAGCTATTTTGTAGGGGCTAGGTGTAGGCGGACAGACTTCATGTTCAGGAATTTGACACATACGATGGAGATTTAATGGATAAAGTCCATGACTAATTACCTACGTTAGGAAATTCACAAAACAGTGGGCTAAATATAGGCCCGTTGAGTAGATGAAACATTTAGACATATAGCATGGTCTGCCTCCTAGCTGCAGCATGTGTGCTCGACAGGGCACTGCTAGCATTTGAGACTCATTGACATCTCACACGCATGATAACTTTACGTAGTTTATTATTGATCTACTTCTATCTTCCTACACTCTTTTATCATATATCCTCTATTATGTGTCATGATATATAAGCACACAATAAAGCTACTCCGACGTACTCTGATCGCCACCGCTTGGGTCATCATATAGACATGAATATTTAATAGTTAGATTTTATCTAATTCGTTCTGACAAATTTTTAAATGTAATGTGATTGAGGACCTGAAACATCACAACAGTTTGACAACAGAATTGTAGTTATCTTTTATGTGTAATTTGATGTCTTAATTTCGTAAATAGGACATTGTAGATGGACAATGCTTTAGCAGGCATATTGGAGTTGGCTTTGCTAATCAACAAAGAAAGTGGCATGGATTAAGGTGCTAATCTGGTGAATGGTTTTACCATTGTATGCTTCTTAATGTTAGTCCACAAGGAGTTCGTTGATCTTCTTGCCTAATATGATGAATTCTACATCTGAAAAAAGGATCAACTTGAGGGTCTAAAAACTAGGGTAACACTTTCATATCTTCTAATTTACTTTGCTGATATTTCAGTCCTTAATCCTATTTCTCAGCATCTCAATTTTGGTTACGTCAATTGATGCTACAAAACAGAGCAAGCCATACATCTGTGTCTCGTAGCTGATTTTCATTTCTTGTATTCATTGTACTATTCTGAACCCTTTATCTCTTTTAAATTAGAAAGTGATTATTTGTTTAACATTTCATATGGGTGAAACTTCATATGTTGTTAGCATTGCGTGACATCCTGATTTCTAGGTGGTTCAGTTTTGTTATTTAAAGTTGTGGCCCGTTTTTAAATAAAAAATTTGAACCTCGGAAAATATGGATGTTGCACATAACAAAGCTTTATTTCTTAAATTCCGCCCCTCCGCCCTCCTCCCCTTTCGCTTCCTTCCTGCATAGGCGGGTGATTTATTAGAAAATAGAGAAGCGCTGAGTTGATGTATTTGTTGTTGTGACATTCTTCAGTTGAGGAGCTTTCTGTAGGAATCACGCCAAAATTAGCCAGAATCCGCCATGTCTCCCTGTCTCTAACTAACTTGTGAGGTGGTGTGTTCAAAAGGAAGCTCATGGAGGTGCAGAACCTTTGAGATTTTTTTACAGGAAGCACTTTTGATTGTCAATACGTATTTCTAAGTTATATAGTGTAAACAATTGAGTGGACTTCAACTTTTCTGTAGAACTGAATGTTGTTCTTGTTGTAACATCATGTAGTTTCTGATGCTCCGTGGCATTTGACAGATTATTACTATGTGAACGGATGTTCCATCACATTAATGATTATCTGCTACTGTTGTGCTCCATCACTTCCACTTTTCTTGGTATGTTTTTCCAAGAAAATTTAACTAGTTCTCCTAGCTACTATCTATTCGTTTAGATTGGGCCATGTTCATTTCCAATTTTATTCTCCATCACTTAATTGCATTGTCATCTACACTAGATATTTATGAATAACAGTGTCTTCGTTTGATAGAATTTTTATTTGAGCACGGTGTTGTTTTCCTTCTGAATGAATATGGCAGTTCATGTTTCTTTTTTATTTTTGCTTACACAAATTTGTAGCAATATCATGATCCGTGATACAATAGGCTACCATTATACCATTTTAACATAGAAAATGCTTTGTGCTGGTAATAATCTATGTGTTATGATTACATCAACATTCATCATATACTCATCTTCCTCTGCATCCACATACCTTCAACTACTTGAAGCTACATATGGCTTCCAGAGGGGAAAACTGTAAGTTCCTTCGCCCAGCTTCAAAGAGGATGATAGTAGTAGGAAGCCTCCGAAACCGTTGGACCGGCACGACGTGAATCCTAAAGTCTTTTAGTACAACGGCAAATACGAAGGCTTTTTAATTCAGACTCAGTGCTAGCTAGCTCCACTCTCCTTCCCATTGAATTTAATTTAAGCACACACATATTTTCTCTCCCGGTGCAACGCAGAGGTATATCTACTTAATGAAACATAAGTCTGAAACATTTGAAAAGTTCAAAGAAATTCAGAGTGAAGTTGAGAATCATCATAACAACAAAATAAAAGTTTCTACGATCTGATCGTGGAGGCAAATATTTGAGTTACAATTTTGGCCTTCATTTAAAAACAATGTGGAATAGTTTCACAACTCATGCCATCTGGAACACCACAGCGTAATGGTGTGTTCGAATGCCGTAACCATACTTTATTAGATATGGTGTGATCTATGATGTCTCTTACCGATTTACCACTATCGTTTTGGGGTTATGCATTAGAGACAGTTGCATTCACGTTAAATGGGGCACCATCTAAAACCGTTGAGACGACACTGTATGAACTATGGTTTAAGCAAGAAACCTAAGATGTTGTTTCTTAAAAGTTTGGGGTTGCGATGCTTATGTGAAAAAGGTTTCAACTTGGTAAGCTCGAACCCAAATCAGAGAAGTGCGTCTTTATAGGATACCCAAAAGAAACTGTTGGGTACACCTTCTATCACAGATCCGAAGGCAAGATCTTCGTTGCTAAGAATGGATCCTTTCAAGAGAAGAAGTTTCTCTCAAAAGAAGTGAGTGGGAGGAAAGTAGAACTTGATGAGGTAATTGTACCTTCTCCTGAATTGGAAAGTAGTTGATCACAGAAATCAGTTCCAGTGATTCCTACACCAATTAGTGAGGAAGCTAATGATGATGATCATGAAACTTCAGATCAAGTTACTACCGAACCTCATAGGTCAACCAGAGTACGGTCTGCACCAGAGTGGTACGGTAATCCTGTTCTGAAAGTCATATTACTAGACCATGACGAACCTACGAACTATGAGGAAGAGATGATGAGCCCAAATTCCGCGAAATGTCTTGAGGCCATGAAATCTGAGATGGGATCCATGTATGATAACAAAGTATGGACTTTGATTGACTTGCCCGATGATCGGCGAGCCATTGAGAATAAATGGATCTTCAAGAGGAAGACGGACGCTGATAGTAGTGTTACTATCTACAAAGCTCAAATTGTCGCAAAAGGTTTTCAACAAGTTCAAGGTGTTGACTGCGATGAGATTTTCTCACTCATATGGATGCTTAAAATTCTGTCCGAATCATATTATAGTTGCCGCATTTTATGAAATCTGGAAAATGGATGTCAAAACTATATTCCTTAATGGATTTATTAAGGAAGAGTTGTATATGACGCAACCAGAATGTTTTCTCAATCCTAAAGGTGCTAACAAAGTGTGCAGACTCCAGCGATCCATCTATGGACTGGTGCAAGCATCTCGGAGTTGGAATATATACTTTGATGAGTTGATCAAAGCATATAGTTTTATACAGACTTGCGGTGAAGCCGGTATTTACAAGAAAGTGAGTGGGAGCACTACAGCCTTTCTGATAAGTATATGTGAATGACATATTGTTGATCGGAAATGATGTAGAATTTTCTGGAAAGCATAAAGGAGTGTTTCAAAGGAGTTTTTCAAAGAATGACCTCGGTGAAGCTGCTTACATATTGGGCATCAAGATCTATAGAGATAGATCAAGATGCTTGATAAGATTTTCCAATGAGTACATACCTTGACAAGATTTTGAAGTAGTTCAAAATGGAACAGTCAAAGAAGGAGTTCTTGCATGTATTGCAAGGTTGAGTAAGACTCAAAACACGACCACGGTAGAAAATAGAAAGAGAATGAAAGTCATTCCCTATGCCTCAGCCATAGGTTCTATAAAGTATGCTATGATGTGTACCAAACCTATTGTGTACCTTGCCATGAGTTTGGCAAGGGGGTACGATATTAATACAGGAGTGGATCACTGGACAGCGCTCAAAATTATCCTTAGAAGACTAAGGAGATATTTCTCGGTTATGGAGGTGATAAAGAGTTCGTCGTAAAGAGTTATGTCGATGCAAGATTTTACACCGATCCGGATGACTTTGAGTCTCAATCTAGATACATATTGAAAGTGGGAGCAATTAGCTAGAGTAGCTCCATGCAGAGCATCGTAGACATAGAAAATTTGCAAAATACATACGGCTCTGAATGTGACGGACCCATTGACTAAACTTCTCTCACAAGCAAAACATGATCACACCTTAGTACTCTTTGGGTGTTAATCACATGGCGATGTGAACTATATTATTGACTCTAGTAAACCCTTTGGGTGTTGGTCACATGGTGATGTGAACTAATCACATAAAGATGTGAACTATTGGTGTTAAATCACATGACGATGTGAACTAAATTATTGACTCTAGTGCAAGTGGGAGACTGAAGGAAATATGCCCTAGAGGCAATAATAAAGTTGTTATTTATATTTCCTTATATCATGATAAATGTTTATTATTCATGCTAGAATTGTATTAACCGGAAACTTGATACATGTGTGGATGCATAGACAAAACAGAGTGTCACTAGTATGCCTCTATTTGACTAGCTCGTTAATCAAAGATGGTTAAGTTTCCTGACCATAGACATGTGTTGTCATTTGATGAACGAGATCACATCATTAGGAGAATGATGTGATGGACAAGACCCATCCGTTAGCTTAGCATAATGATAGTTTAGCTTTATTGCTATTGCTTTCTTCATGACTTATACATGTTCCTCTGACTATGAGATTATGCAACTCCCGAATACCGGAGGAACACCTTGTATGCTATCAAACGTCACAACATAATTGGGTGATTATAAAGATGCTCTACAGGTGTCTCCAAAGGTGTTTGTTGAGTTGGGATAGCTCGAGAATAGGATTTGTCACTCTGTGTATCGAAGAGGTATCTCTGGGCCCTCCCGGTAATGCACATCACTATAAACCTTGCAAGCAATGTGACTAATGAGTTAGTTGTGGGATGATGCATTACAAAACGAGTAAAGAGACTTGCCGGTAACGAGATTGAACTAGGTATGATGATACTGACAATAGAATCTCAGGAAAGTAACATACCGATGACAAAGGGAACAACGTATGTTGTTATGCGGTTTGACTGATAAAGATCTTCGTAGAATATGTAGGAGCCAATATGAGCATCCAGGTTCCGCTATTGCTTATTGATCGGAAATGTGTCTCGGTCATGTCTACATAGTTCTCGAACCCGTAGGGTCCGCACGCTTAACGTTCGATGACGATTTGTATTATGAGTTATGTGTTTTGATGAACCGAAGTTTGTTCGGAGTCCCGAATGAGGTCACAGACATGATGAGGAGTCTCGAAATGGTCGAGACATAAAGGTTGATATATTGGAAGGTTATGTTTGGACACCGGAATGGTTTCGAAAAGGTTCGGGCATTTTTCCGGAGTACCGGGGGTTACCGAACCCCCCCCCCCTGGTGGAGTTAATGGGCCTTCAAGGGCCCTAGTGGAGAGAAGAGGTGGCGGCCAGGTGGTGGCGCGCGCCCTCCCAAGCCCAAACTGAATTGGACTAGGGTGGGGGCGGCCCCCCTTTCCTTCTCTCCTCCTCCTCCTTCCCTCCTTCTCCTAAGTGGGAATAGGAAAGGGGGGCGAATCCTAGTTGGACCGGGAGTCCAAGTAGGACTCCCCCCCATGGTGCGCCCCCTCTTGGGCCGGCCACCTCTCCTCCCCCCCTTTATATATGTGGGAGGGGCACCCCAAAGACACACCAAGTCTTCTCTTAGCCGTGTGCGGTGCCCCCCTCCACAATTACACACCTCGGTCATGTCATCATAGTGCTTAGGCGAAGCCCTGCGCCGGTAATGTCATCATCACCGTCGCCATGCCGTCCTGCTGACGGAACTCTCCCTCGTCCTCAACTGGATCAAGAGATCGAGGGACGTCATTGAGCTGAACGTGTGCTGAACGCGGAGGTGTCATACGTTCGGTGCTTGGATCGGTTGGATCATGAAGACGTTCGACTACATCAACCGTGTTACTAAACGCTTCCGCTTTCGGTCTACGAGGGTACGTGGACACACTCTCCCTGCTCGTTGCAATGCTTCTCCTAGATAGATCTTGCGTGATCGTAGGAAAATTTTGAAATACTATGTTCCCCAACATATCCTACTTGTGGTGCATTATTCGGTGTTAGTTATGCTTAATGCTCGATTATGAGATTATTCGTTTCTTGGTTGGTCGCTTCTCAATCTTTTGTTAGCCTTCATTTTGCACTAAGTATGATCTTTACTTATGCATCCAAAAACCTTTAACCCAGTTTTGCCACATGAGTCCACTATATCTACCTATATGCGGTATTCTTTTGTCGTTCTAAGCAAATTGCATGTGCCATCTCTAATTTTCAAAAATAAATTTATCTTTTGTGTGTTCATTTAGCTCGCGGAGCGGTGAGGGTGGCTAATATTTTCCATGCTAGATGTGTTATTCTCACGATGAGTGTTTATTCACTTGTCATTGGACGAGAGTAAGGAAAATGTATTTGGGATGCCCAGTCCCAAAATGAAAAAAATGAATTTACTTTATGGTGTCAAATAATAAATTCCTTGAAAAGTGTTGGTATGGAGGGCACCCGTGGATACGGTTAGCCATGGAAAGTGAAAGTATGGTGGAAAAAGGAATAAACTTTATTTTCTGTTTGGGAACCGCCTATGATATACCTAAGCATGAAAAGTATTGGGAACTCTAAGTCATTTTCGTTGGTGGGATGGATACACCTCCCAAAATGTTTTTATCTCTAAGTTTTTCACTTTGAGCTCTGGCACCTCTACAAATCTCTACTTCCCTCTGCGAAGCGCCTTTCTTTTACTTTATGCAATTTTTATTTTGAATTTGAGTCTCCATCTTCTCTTACAAAAGCACCAACTAGGAGGCAATATGATTGTACTTGAGTATTGAGTGTAGCTAATATGCGAATGTTTTTCATGAATGGATCAATGGTTGAGCATAATGGGCTAGGGATAACTTATTTTAGCGTTGATATTTTGAAAGACATGGTTGCTTTTTGATATGCTTGAGTATTTAAATTATCATGTCAAAACTAGACTATTGCTTTGAACAATATAAAAGTCCAAATGTCCATGGTATAAAGAAAAAAATATGATATGACATGTTAGGCAGGATTCCACATCAAAAATTCTGTTTTTATCACTTCCCTACTCGAGGACGAGTAGGAGTTAAGCTTGGGGTTGCTGATACGTCTCCAACGTATCTATAATTTTTTATTGTTCCATACTATTATATTATCAATCTTGGATGTTTTATAATCATTTTATAGTCATTTTATATCATTTTTTGGTACTAACCTATTGACATAGTGCCAAGTGCCAGTTGCTGTTTTTCCATGTTTTTTATATCACAGAAAATAATATCAAACGGTGTCCAAATGCCACGAAACTTTACGAAGATTTTTTATGGACTAGAAGGAACGTAATGGGCCCTGGCTGCGCCTGGGGGGGTGCCCCGAGGGGAGCACAACCCACCAGGGCACGCCGGGTTGTGCCCACCTCGGGTGCCCCCCGGACCGCCTCTTTGCCCTATAAATACCCCAATATTCCAAAAACCCTAGGGGAGTCGACGAAATATTCATCCAGTCACCGCAGAGTACAGAACCACCAGATCGAATCTAGACACCATCTCGGATGGGGTTCACCACCTCCATTGGTGCCTCTCCGATGATGCGTGAGTAGTTCTTTCTAGACCTTCGGATCCGTAGTTAGTAGCTAGATGGCTTGCTCTCTCTCTCTCTCTCTCTCTCTTGATTCTCAATACAATGGTCTCTTGGAGATCCATATGGTGTAACTCTTTTGCGGTGTGTTTGTTGGGATCCGATGAACTTTGAGTTTATGATCAGATATATCTCTTTTTATATCCATGTAAGTATTTGAGTTTCTTTGATCTCTTTTATGCATGATCTCTTATAGCCTCGTATTTCTTCTTCGATTTTTGGGTTTTGTTTGGCCAACTTGATATGTTTATCTTGCAATGGGAAGAGGTGCTTTGTAGTGGGTTCGATCTTACGGTGCTTGATCCTAGTGACAGAAAGGGAACCGACACGTATGTATTGTTGCTACTAAGGATAAAATGATGGGGTCTACCTCTACATAGATAGATCTTGTCTACATCATGTCATCGTTCTTATTGCATTACTCTGTTTCTCCATGAACTTAATACACTAGATGCATGCTGGATAGCAGTCGATGTGTGGAGTAATAGTAGTAGATGCAGGCAGAAGTCGGTCTACTAATCTTGGACGTGATTCCTATGTAATGATCATTGCCTGGATATTGTCATGAGTATTTGAAGTTCTATCAATTGCCCAACAGTAATTTGTCACCCACCGTTTGCTATTTTTCTCGAGAGAAGCCACTAGTGAAACCTACGGCCCCCGGGTCTCTTTCTCATATTATTTGCCTTTGCGTTCTACTTTTTCCTTGCTTTTATTTTCACATCTATTAATCCAAAAACCCAAAAATACTTTGCTGCACTTTATTTTATTTGCGATGTATTTATTCAATCTATTACAATTTTCTCTCGTCCACGCACCAATTTTTGGCACCGTTACTCGAAAGGGATTGACAACCCCTTTAACACATCGGGTTGCGAGTATTTGTTATTTGTGTGCAGGGGTTGTTTATGTTGTGTTGCTTGGTTCTCCTACTGGTTCGATAACCTTGGTTTCATATCTGAGGGAAATACCTACCGCCGTTGTGCTACATCATCCCTTCCTCTTTGGAGAAATACCGACGTAGCTTCAAGCGACATCAAGCGCTAGCGAGCAAATCCTCATGAAAAAACTATTGCTCTGCGTGTTGAACTACCTTGATTTGTTGGTAACAACCTAAAGTTGTGGCCAACAGGTTGTGACGATTATTTCCATCTATGGGGAACCTCTCCTACCAGGTAGATTCCATATGCCCCAGCTCAGTTTGAAGGACCAGTCTGTACTGCGGTGAGCTAAGATAGCAAATAGGGGGCACTCATGTCAATTAGACGGGGCTAACAAGCGTGAGGCAAAGCCACCACAAAGAGGTGGCCCCAACCACGGCCGCAGACCACCCGTCATGGAGCTCTGAGGAAAACAACCCGTGTGTGATGCGTTCATGAAGATTGGACTACCGCGAGGGCGCCTAGTTGGAGCGAGTGAAGCACCTCAGCCCGGGGCGAAGACGCTCACTCGGACCCGGGTGGCTCATCTCGTGCGGGGCAAGGCATGTGAGTGTGACAAAATCAACACATAGAGGTGGTCTCGGCGTGACCGCGGCCCATGCATCATGGACACCCAAAGAAAGATGGTTGGGGATGATGTGTGCAGGCAGACGGGAGCATCCTAGGGCGCCAGCCATGTGAGGTCAGCGCCAACGGGGCGGCGCGGAGGGCCCTCTCGCGCGGTGAGGCTCCTAGGAGGCGGCTACTCTACCATCCTTTATAAGAATAATGTTCCATATATAGCACGTATATTTCCCATGTTGTATGATGGTTTCCTGCATACTTATTTACTCCATTCCCACGCGCGTCAAAATGCAATGCAAATTGCATAGGCATCCCATCATTACATTTACTTATTCCCTGTATCTATGAAGATCTCGTCGTCCAAGCTCGAAAGTGTGCTTTTAGTCCTGAGCTCACATGCACATGTGTGGCATAAACGGTAAAATTAGAAAAAGAATTCCAAGAATGATGATTTTTTTTGCAACAAACATTGATTAGTGTTATGCCCGCATGCAAATTTTCATAATGAAATGACATTTGTGGATGCGTGCAAAAAACAACGAGCGCCCCAAAAATGCTTTAAAAAATAGTCTTTTGCAGATTGATTTGTTTTTATGCGTAGACTTCCACAAACATTACACCATCATAAAATTTTGCACGGACATAAAACACTGTTCAATGTTTATCTAAAAAAACAATTTTTTAATACTTTATTATTCTTCTGGGTGCATGCGCACCCGGTAGCAGAAACTCCATATCCTGTCTTTTCTATTTGTTTTCTTGTTTACTTGTACTACTCGTTGCCTACAAGCTGATTCTCTAGCTCTGTGCATCTGTAGTTCATGGCTTTATCAAATTTAAAGCCCGGTGTAGTGCCTTCGATATTTAGGCTACACTATAACACAACGATGCATATGCATCTTCACCAATGACACGCGCACAACAATATAAACATGAAGTAGTAATTAATGTTTGATCTTTATTCTCTCACGCAAAGTAGATAAATCAAGGTCAGAGAGTAGATTCATGGGGACTTGGAGTGGCTCATGTACCACCGCATCCACCGCACCGGCCTTCTCCTCTTGGCAGCTAAATGCGTCTCCCTGATAATAGAAAAAGTAGCATGTCTTGCATATGTGCCAGAACAGTTCCTTGCAAGGCCTAGGCACGGCATCGTCCTCCCTAAGGACCAACCTTAGCAGGTCTCTTCTACACGTATCTATGGGCTTCTGCAACTTCCTTCTAGCCTCTGGTATGGTCACAGAGCCATCACTGTGAAGCACGAGCAGAGAGACACTGTTCAGTTTACCCTCTTTGTATTCCCTCTGCAACAAAGTAGTCAACAAAAGTCTTTTTGTTAGCTATCGTAATGTCGTTTTTCTTAGGAGTTTGACAATTGTATCTGGAGAATTCAAGACATATTTATCTGAAGCTAAGTAATAAATAAACACATGTAAATTAGAATTCAGAATATCTTGGGCAAAATACCTCGTAGGTTTGGACGTCGTTGAGAAGACGGCCGCAAGCAGGGGCGAATCTACTAGGGGGGCTTTAACAGGCTTGAGCCCCTCCTCCAGCACTGTAAGAATTTTTTTTACTACTAGTTTCATGGCCCAATTCAACCACTTGCAAGCCCAACCCAACAGATATTGGCATGATACAGGCTTTGAGCCCACCCTCCAGTTTCTGTCTAGATTCGCCACTGGCCGCAAGTGCTCATCAACCTAAACAACTCACTGTACTCAGGATCTATTACCATAGACTCAGTAATCTTTGGTCCAACAAAATACAATGCAGGAAGCACAATTGGGCCCAATGCAAATGTCACAACTGCATTTTCTATGTACTCATCTAGGGTTGGAACGTATCCGCCCGTTCTCCATTCCACCTCAGTCATCATATTCCTTAGCAATTCTTGCCACTACAGAAGGCAACTGGGAGATCATCAGTATTCGTAACAATAACTTATTCTTCCATGAACACAAGACTGGGTATGGTTAGACTAACAATTTCTACTAGGTGTCCCGCGACATCGCGGCCTTGCACTATGGAAGCCTTTGATCCAAGCTCGTTTACCGAGATATAGATTGCAGAGAACACGATCTCGACTTGTTCAGAGTAGTACTCAGTTTCCTCTTGCTGCTCCCACCTGCGACAAACTAGGATAAGCATAAGAAACCCAACTTTGTTTTTGAAGAAAAATAACCGATGTAAATATTGCTACATCTCGACTAATGCAGTGAGGTTCTCCAATTCGTCTTTTGATCCCCAGACGTCAAAGAAGTCATCGACAACCGTTGTGAGCGCGCCATTCTTGGCCCATAGGATGCGAGCTTCAGATAGCTCTAGAGGGAACATGGTGCTGGCAGCTGAGAGGTAGAAATATGCCAACTTCTGTCGTGCGAAAGGTAGCCGGTTCAGCCTACTCTCTCTCACCCAACTGTCATGAAACTAAAAAGGTCTTAATAAGAAAAAAAATGGTACATAGGAGAACATTAATTTCAATCAGAAGTACCTGTCGAGATGTTGATATTCTTGTTGATAAATAGATTGACTTGTACTGAAATCCATGACACCCAGAGCTAGAAGATCTTGATTTGTCTGAGAAGTCCTGCTTAAGAAATGCGATGATATGGTTGTGTGTGTGTACATAGCACTTAGTTTGCAAAAAAAGAGAATAAAACCGTACAATTGTAGGATGGGATGCTCGATTATGTCAAATTGTTCGATGTTCCTCTTATGCTCCAGACGATCCAACATGGTGTAGAAGGGGCTATCAAGAACATGTTCTACCTAAGAACACAAAGGCACATATAGCAAGGAGTATACAAGAAAATTTGATCTCCAATGGAGCTAGGAAAATCAATTCCTAGAACGAATTAATCATAGACAAGATCTTACAGAAATATAAATCTAGTATATAGCAAAAATGTTCATTCTTTAAGTCTATCTATAGAAGTTCAGTAGGTGCATGCATGCACATAGTTTTTTGGATGAAGTATATATGTACCTCTCTTAGGAGTGGGGTTCTTTGTGCCTCACTAGATTTCAGTTGTTGCCTCAGTAGGTGACCTGACCAGGATCCTATAATATCCAGAATCAACTCATCGTCCGAAGTACTAACTTGTGAAGCCTTGTATAGTTCCAACAAAGATCTCGTGTCACTCAGATCGGTGGAGATATGTGACAGGCCATCTACATGAGCACGTTATAATTTCAGGTGGATAATCAGCGTGAGAAAGGTACACAACCTGTATTAAGTAAGAATTAAAACAAATAATATACTTTAAGCAAATTAACAACCAATTTTGTTTCCAAAACTAGAAAAGGTATACCGGCCGATACATTGTACCCATTCATCCGTAAGGTGCGGAACGCCATGGCACATGTCTCCACATCTAGCATGATCTCATCTCTTCGTAACCAATAACTGTAAAATTTGCTCTTGTCAGGACACACATGATACTTATAACCACAGAAAAAAGATGTTAGTGTTTACGCCTAAGTTGTCTTAGATTTTTCTTATGTCTAAGTCGATGGTGCTTGTCTCTCACTGCGGAAATATCAAATGGCTCAAACATCAACTTAGACATACAAATCCTAAACAACTAAGACTTATCGAAACCAAACATAATAACCGAACAAATGATCTCTAAATCCTACTACCTAGTAGTGTGTGTACCTGTATGTAAAATCCAGGATACTCTTGATCTCACTAGCAAAATGCCGAGATATGCCGATCTTTTGGAGCACATCCACCATGGAAAGTTGGCGATGTATACTTTCCTGACACGTCGGCACTTCTTCGGGTTTGTGGAGCTGCTTCTTTGTTCGAGTCTCTCTAGCCTTCTTCTCAACCTTGCAATTTAATGATCCTAACTGAAAAGTACATATGCAAGAAGAAGTATAAAAGTTGTATTAAGTCTGCGTTAATTAATATGGATTGAAGGGAGTACTTATTTTCATTTATAATAAAAATAGAAATGGAACCAGAGTCGCCACGTACCAGATTTGGCATGCTCGCAACATTTCCTTCAACTTTTGGCTTGTTCTTGGCCACTGCTATTATAGAGAGCATCACCAAACCGATTGAGACTGTTAGTTAGTTGAGAATTTTGCTACACCTACATAACTCGTCTTAGATAGTACTCCCTTCGTTCCATGATGAACGATTTTTTGACACTACACTAATATCAAAAAACGGCATATATTATGAGACGGATGGAGTAGCATAAGGGGGATGAGGTGGCGGCTTTTAATTGGATATTAGTGAGGGCACCGGCCCACCTTGAAATTCCGGGGATGTTTGATCGTAAAAGAGGGATTTTCGTAGGTTACTACCTAATACCTCTTCCAAGGTCTAGCATCTTTGGTTAGTTAATTAGCAATGCGGTATAATCAATTTGTTTCTCTCCAACGATAAAAGCTAAGCACAAGATTTTGCTCTGCATAAAACAAAGAAGATGCAAGCACGACAGGCTACCTCTAGCGACGGCAGGCTGGGGAGCTCTGGTCCATCGGCTGCCGGAGGAGCAGCGAGCGGTCGGCCGCGCGAGAGAAGAACTGCCCGGCGGATTCACGACCATCATCGTTGCCACCACACGATTGATCGATGTGCAGAAGAACTACAAGACTGTAAGTCGCCAATTAGCAACCAGGAAGTGATGATGTAACTGACCGAGTGTGTGGTCGAGTGGGAGACTCGGAGTTCAGTTTATGTAGGACGTGGCCGGACGGACGCGAACTTGGTGCTCTCGGGTACCCGCGCATTCTATATGCAGAAAAAAATTAGTAATTTAAAAAAAGTTTAAAAATTTCCAAATCTTTTTTGGAATTAAACATGATCAGGTATTATACTCGTATAAAAAGTTTGGATAAGAAGTGATCCGTATTGACTTCACGGCAAAAAAGACAAGTTTATGACAACAATATAGCGTGTATAGTACTTGTATATAGCGTTTTTTGCCAAATCTTCGACCCACTGTGCAACGAAAGTCATTCTCTGACGAATCTTTTTATACGACTACAATATTTGATCATGTTTAATACCAAAAAAAATTGGAATTTTTTGAACTTCTTTTAAATTACTAATTTTTTTTGCATATAAAATGCGCTGGTACCGAGATTCTCCTTCATATTTTCCGTCGCCGGACCTTCCTATCTGAGTTGCTGATATTTTATTCTAGTATTTGACAAGTCTGCATTGTCCCTCTGTTCCACTCACGGTTCTTGTGGACGAGGTGAGTCGCACATTTTTCACTCGCGAATCCCGAGGTTGGTTCGGTTGTTCGAAAAGTGGCCGTGCGTCGTGAGCCACCCGTGAACATATCTTCCTCTG
The DNA here is from genome assembly GCF_003073215.2 of Triticum urartu. NCBI lineage: Eukaryota > Viridiplantae > Streptophyta > Magnoliopsida > Poales > Poaceae > Triticum > Triticum urartu. Next base: position 658,377,752 of record NC_053023.1, on the reverse strand, counting down.
GTCCATGAGAGTAGGCCTAATATGGGCACGTCCAACGAAGGCTGCATCAAGCTATATATGACATACCTCTTCCACATAGGCACATGTGGTGCTGAAGCTACCGTCCAAAACAAACGCTCTCACCTCACGCTCGTACTCAGATTCTTTAGGCAGAGGCCGGCCCGTCCGATCGGAGTAGATTCCGGTAGGCCGGTGCGGAGGAAGAAATGGACCAGGGTAGCCTGACCAGCTTGTCCACCAAGTAAGCTGCCACGTCGTTCCAACAAACGGTTCGAGTTAGTTACTTCGGCGGAAAAAAAATAAGGACGTATACGGTGGTTGATAAATGATGTTGGTCATAAAGCATCTCCAGCCGCGCCCTCAAGAGCGCCCCACTCCCCCCCCCCCCCCCCCCCCCAAGGCGTTTTTTAGCGTCTACGTCTAAAAATCGGCCCAGTCGCGTCCCAGGAGCCCGTTTTTCACCGGTTGGGCCTGAAACCGGCGCCGGCGGACCCGAGCCGAACCCAAACCCCCGGGGGTCGCCTGGGGGCGCCGGCCGAATCAAAAAGGGGCGTGGGTTCGCTCTGTCGGCGAGAGGAGGCCCTTTTCCCGCCGTTTCCCCCTGCTTTCCCCCCTCGGTTTCCCTCCCATTCTTCATTCCTCCCGCCATTCTCCTCCTCTTCCCCTCCAGCCGGCCGCCATGCCGCCGAAGAAGTACGTCCCCCCCCCTCCCGTGCCGCTACGGATGCCACCGCCGCCACCACCACCCTGCCGAAGCAGAGGGCGCCGCCGTCCAAGCCCCCGGGCATGCCAACTGGAAGGCGGAAGTTCAACGCCGGGAAGCTGTCACCACCGACCGGCGGAACAGGGCCAACGCCAAGAAGACCCGAGACAGGGTGGCGCTCGCGGCGGCGGCCGTGGCGAAACTGGCGAGTCTCACGGCCGAACAAGCCGAGGCGTCTCGCACGGGATGATGAATCCACCCGGCGACCATGGCCCGTACGCGCCCTGAAACCAGCAAAGCGTCGGGTCTTCGGCCGGCTTCTCGTCGTCGCCACACCCCTGGGGTTGCACGCCCTCGCCGGGCTACGCCGACGGCGATGCGCATGACGGGTTCAACCCCAACATCACCTTTCCACATGGTCACCCGGCCCAGTGCACGCCCTCGCCCGCCTTCGCCGGCGTGCAGTACCCCCCGCACACCTACTCGCCGCCGGCCTACGCATCCTCCCCGACGCCACCTCTACGTCGTGGCACGCTGCTCTTCTCACAAGCCTCCTCGTCGCATCTCGGCGACACCGACGCGAGGAGGCCGACATGGACGACATCATCACGACCGGCTCAGCCGCCACCGCCGCCCCCGGGTTCGCTGCCCAAGATGATATAATGGACCTCAACGGCGACATGGACGACGAGCTTGACTACGGCTAGGAGGAGCCAGAGGAGGAGGAGGCGGCGCCTGCTCCGGCGAGGAAAGGGAAGAAGAAGAAGAAGAAGAAGAAGAAGAAGAAGAAGAAGAAGAAGAAGAAGAAGAAGAAGAAGAAGAAGAAGAAGAAGAAGAAGAAGAAGAAGCGGGCGGCCAGGACCGGCCATCCGCGTGTCAAGTGGGCGTCCAAGGAGGACAAGTGCCCCGCCGAAGCGTGGAAAATCATTTGCCTCGACCCGATTGTTGAAAATATGCCCTAGAGGCAATAATAAAATGGTTATTATTATATTTCCTTGTTCATGATAATTGTCTATTGTTCATGCTATAATTGTATTAATCGGAAACTGTAATACATGTGTGAATACATATGCCGTAATATGTCCCTAGTAAGCCTCTAGTTGACTAGCTCGTTGATCAATAGATGGTCGTGGTTTCCTGACCATGGACATTGGATGTCATTGATAATGGGATCACATCATTAGGAGAATGATGTGATGGACAAGACCCAATCCTAAGCGTAGCACAAGATCGTGTAGTTCGTTTGCTAAAGCTTTTCTAATGTCAAGTATCATTTCCTTAGACCATGAGATTGTGCAACTCCCGGATATCATAGGAATGTTTTGGGTGTACCAAACGTCACAACGTAACTCGGTGGCTATAAAGGTGCACTACATGTATCTCCGAAAGTGTCTGTTGGGTTGGCACGAATCGAGACTGGTATTTGTCACTCCGCATGACAGAGAGGTATCTTTGGGCCCACTCGGTAATGCATCATCATAATGAGCTCAATGTGACTAAGGAGTTGGTCACGGGATCATGCATTATGGAACGAGTAAAGAGACTTGCCGGTAACGAGATTGAACGAGGTGTGGGGATACCGACGATCGAATCTCGGGCAAGTAACATACCGATAGGCAAAGGGAATTGCATACGGGATTGATTGAATCCTTGACATCGTGGTTCATCCGATGAGATCATCGTGGAACATGTAGGAACCAACATGGGTATCCAGATCCCGCTGTTGGTTATTGGCCGGTGAGATATCTCGGTCATGTCTACATGGTTCCCGAACCCGTAGGGTCTACACACTTAAGGTTCGGTGACGCTAGAGTTGTTATGGGAAATAGTATGTGGTTACCGAAGGTTGTTCGGAGTCCCGGATAAGATCCTGGACGTCACGAGGAGTTCCGGAATGGTCCGTAGGTGAAGATCGGTATATTGGACGAAGGGTATTGGAGTCCGGAATTGTTCCGGGGGTACCGTGTGACGACCAGCGTGTCCGAAAGGGGTTTCAGAGGCCCGGGCAAGTGTTTGGGGGCCTTATGGGCCAAGGGGAAGGGGCACACCAGCCCACTAAGGGGATGTGCGCCCCTCCCACCCCATCTCACGTAACCAGGAGAGGTGGGGGCACCTCTCCTAGGGCAGCCGCCCCTCCTGGCTTGGGGGGCAAGTCTCCTAGGGGTGGGGCGCCCAAAACCCATTTAGGGTTCCCCCCTGGCCGCCGCCCCTCCCCTAGATGGGATCTAAAGGGGCTGGCACCCTCTTCCCTTCTCCTATAAATAGTGGGGGTGGGAGGGCTGCCAGACACGCTAGACCCTTCCCCTGGCGTAGCCCTCTCCTCCTCCTCCGTAGTGCTTAGCGAAGCTCTGCCGAAGAACCACGAGCTCCATTGCCACCACGCCGTCGTGCTGCTGGATTTCTCCCTCAACTTCTCCTCCCCTTTGCTGGATCAAGAAGGAGGAGACATCCCCGGGTTGTACGTGTGTTGAACGCGGAGGCGCCGTCAGTTCGGCGCTAGATCGGATCAAGACGTCTGATGATACTCTCAAAGAACACACACCTTGACATGTTTTTGAAGGAGTTCAAAATAGATCAGTCAAAGAAGGGGTTCTTACCTGAGTTGTAAGGTGTGAAGTTGAGTAAGACTCGAAGATTGACCACGGCAGAAGAAAGAGGAAGGACGAAGGTCGTCCCCTATGCTTTTGTCATAGGCTCTATATGGTATGCCATGCTGAGTGCCACACCTGATGTGTGCCTTGCCACATATCTGGCAAGAGGGTACAAAGGTGATCTAGGAGTGGATCACCAGATAGCGGTCAAAATTATCCTTAAAGGAATGAGGAAATGTTTCTCGGTTATGGAGGTGATAAAGAGTTCGACGTAAAGAGTTACGTCGATGCAAGCTTAACACCTATCCGGATAGCTCTGAGTAGAGATACCGGATACATATAATGGAGCAACAATTTGGAACAGCTCCAAGTGGAACGTGGTAGCATCATCTACGATATGACATAAAGTTTTGTGAAGTACATAGGGATCTGAATATGGCAAGACCCGTTGACTACAACCTCTCTCACAAGCATAACATGATCAAACCCAGAACTCATTGAGTGTTAATCACATAGTGATGTGAACTAGATTATTGATTCTAGTAAACTCTTTGGATGTTGGTCACATGGCGATGTGACCTGTGAGTGTTAATCACATGGCGATGTGAACTAGATTATTGACTCTAGTGCAAGTGGGAGACTGTTGGAAATATGCCCTAGAGGCAATAATAAATTGGTTATTATCATATTTCCTTGTTCATGATAATCGTTTATTATCCATGCTAGAATTGTATTGATAGGAAACTCAAATACATGTGTGGATACATAGACAACACCATGTCCCTAGTAAGCCTCTAGTTGACTAGCTCGTTGATCAATAGATGGTTACGGTTTCCTGACCATGGACATTGGATGTCGTTGATAACGGGATCACATCATTAGGAGAATGATGTGATGGACAAGACCCAATCCTAAGCCTAGCACAAGATCGTGTAGTTCGTATGCTAAAGCTTTTCTAATGTCAAGTATCATTTCCTTAGACTATGAGATTGTGCAACTCCCGGATACCGTAGGAGTGCTTTGGGTGTGCCAAACGTCACAACGTAACTGGGTGGCTATAAAGGTGCATTACGGGTATCTCCGAAAGTGTCTGTTGGGTTGGCACGAATCGAGACTGGGATTTGTCACTCCGTGTAAACGGAGAGGTATCTCTGGGCCCACTCGGTAGGACATCATCATAAATGTGCACAATGTGACCAAGGAGTTGATCACGGGATGATGTGTTACGGAACGAGTAAAGAGACTTGCCGGTAACGAGATTGAACAAGGTATCGGGATACCGACGATCGAATCTCGGGCAAGTATCGTACCGCTAGACAAAGGGAATTGAATACGGGATTGATTGAATACTTGACATCGTGGTTCATCCGATGAGATCATCGTGGAGCATGTGGGAGCCAACATGGGTATCCAGATCCCGCTGTTGGTTATTGACCAGAGAGTTGTCTCGGCCATGTCTGCATGACTCCCGAACCCGTAGGGTCTACACATTTAAGGTTCGATGATGCTAGGGTTATAGGGAAAGTATGTACGCGGTTACCGAATGTTGTTCGGAGTCCCGGATGAGATCCCGAACGTCACGAGGAGTTCCGGAATGGTCCGGAGGTAAAGATTGATATATATAGGAAGTATGGTTTTGGCCACCGGAAGTGTTTTGGGCATCACCGGTAGTGTACCGGGACCACCGGAGGGGTCCGGGGGTCCACCGGGAGGGGCCACGGGCCCCGGAGGCATACATGGGCCAAGTGTGAGAAGGGACCAGCCCCTAGGTGGGCTGGGGCGCCTCCCCACCAAGGCCCATGCGCCTGGAGAGAAGAGGGGGCAAACCCTAAGGGCAGATGGGCCCTAAGGCCCATGCCTGGTGCGCCTCCCTCTCCCCCCCACTTGGCCACCACCCCAGATGGGGATCTAGGGCTGACGCCACCCCTAGGGTGGAAACCCTAGGTGGGGGGGCAGCCCTCCCTCTCCCCCTATATATAATGGAGGCAAAGGGGCAGCCCAACACATGAAGTTCCCCCCTATTGGCGCAGCCCTACCCCTTTCCCTCCTCGTCTCTCATAGTGCTTGGCGAAGCCCTGCTGGAGTCTCGCGCTCCTCCACCACCACCACGTCGTCGTGTTGCTGCTGGATGGAGTCTTCCCCAACCTCTCCTTCTCCCCTTGCTGGATCAAGGCGTAGGAGACGTCACCGAGCTGTACGTGTGTTGAACACGGAGGTGCCGTCCGTTCGGCGCTAGGATCATCGGTGATTTGGATCACGACGAGTACGACTCCATCAACCCCGTTCACTTGAACGCTTCCGCTTAGCGATCTACAAGGGTATGTATATGCACTCTCCTTCCCCTCGTTGCTAGATTACTCCATAGATTGATCTTGCTGATGCGCAGAAAATTTTAAATTTCTGCTACGATCCCCAACAGTGGCATCATGAGCTAGGTCTATGCGTAGTTTCTATGCACGAGTAGAACACAAAGCAGTTGTGGGTGTCGATATTGTCAATTTACTTGCCGTTACTAGTCTTATCTTGATTCGGTGGCATCGTGGGATGAAGCGGCCCGGACCGACCTTACACGTATGCTTACGTGAGACTGGTTCCACCGACTGACATGCACTAGTTGCATAAGGTGGCTAGCGGGTGTCTGTCTCTCCCACTTTAGTCGGATCGGATTCGATGAAAAGGGTCCTTATGAAGGGTAAATAGAAATTGGCATATCACGTTGTGGTTTTCGCGTAGGTAAGAAACATTCTTGCTAGAAACCTATAGCAGCCACGTAAAAACTTGCAACAACAATTAGAGGACGTCTAACTTGTTTTTGCAGCATATGCCTTGTGATGTGATATGGCCAAAAGGATGTGATGAATGATATATGTGATGTATGAGATTGATCATGTTCTTGTAATAGGAATCATGACTTGCATGTCGATGAGTATGACAACCGGCAGGAGCCATAGGAGTTGTCTTAATTTATTTATGACCTGCGTGTCAACATAAACATCATGTAATTACTTTACTTTATTGCTAAAGCGTTAGCCATAGTAGTAGAAGTAATAGATGACAAGACAACTTCAAGAAGACACGATGATGGAGATCATGGTGTCATGCCGGTGACAACGATGATCATGGAGCCCCGAAGATGGAGATCAAAAGGAGAAAAATGATATTGGCCATATCATGTCACTATTTGATTGCATGTGATGTTTATCATGTTTTACATCTTATTTGCTTAGAACGACGGTAGCTTAAATAAGATGATCCCTCACTAAAATTTCAAGAAAGTGTTCCCCCTAACTATGCACCATTGCGAAGGTTCGTCGTTTCGAAGCACCACGTGATGATCGGGTGTGATAGATTCTAACGTTCGAATACAACGGGTGTAAGCCAGATTTACACACGCAATACACTTAGGTTGACTTGACGAGCCTAGCATGTACAGACATGGCCTCGGAACACGGAAGACCGAAAGGTCGAACATGAGTCGTATAGAAGATATGATCAACATGAGATGTTCACCATTGATTACTAGTCCGTCTCACGTGATGATCGGACACGGCCTAGTCGATTCGGATCATGTTTCACTTAGATGACTAGAGGGATGTCTATCTGAGTGGGAGTTCATTAAATAATTTGATTAGATGAACTCAATTATCATGAACATAATCTAAATTGTCTTTGCAAATATGTTGTAGATAAATAGCTCATGTTGTAGCTCCCTGTTTCAATACGTTCCTAGAGAAAGATTAAGTTGAAAGATATTGTAAGCAATGATGCGGACTAGGTCCGTAGTCCGAGGAGTGTCCTCACTGCTACACAGAAGGCTTATGTCTTTGATGCACCGCTCGATGTGCAAACCCCTACAACGTCGTCTGTGGATGTTGTGAACACCTGACAGACACATCCTGATGACTACTTGATAGTTTAGTGCACCATACTTTACGTCTTAGAATCGGGATTCCAATGACGTTTTGAACGCCCTAAGACATATGAGATGTTCCAAGAGCTGAAATTGGGATTTCAGGCTCATGCCTGTGTTGAGAGGTGTGAGACCTCTGACAAGTTCTTTAGCCAACAAGATGGAGGAGAATAGCTCAGCTAGTGAGCATGTGCTCAAAATGTCTGGGTGCTACAATCACTTAAATCAAGTGAGAGTTAAACTTCCAGATAAGATAGTGATTGATAGAGTTCTCTAGCCACTATCACTAAGCTACTAGATCTTCATGATGAACTATGACATGCAAGGGATGGAGTTGATCCCGGAGCTGTTCGCGGTGCTTAAGACCGTAAAAGGTAGAAATCAACAAGGAGCATCAAGTGCTGATGGTTTAACAAGACCACTGGTTTCAAGTGTTGGGGAACGTAGTAATTTCAAAAAAATTCCTACGCACACGCAAGATCATGGTGATGCATAGCAACGAGAGGGGAGAGTGTGATCTACGTACCCTTGTAGACCGACAGCGGAAGTGTTAGCACAACGCGGTTGATGTAGTCGTACGTCTTCACGGCCCGACCGATCAAGCACCAAAACTACGGCACCTCCGAGTTTTAGCACACTTCAGCTCGATGACGATCCCCGGACTCCGATCCAGCAAAGTGTCGGGGAAGAGTTCCGTCAGCATGACGGCGTGGTGACGATCTTGATGTACTACCGTCGCAGGGCTTCGCCTAAGCACCACTACAATATAATCGAGGATTATGGTGGAAGGGGGCACCGCACACGGCTAAGAATATGATCACGTGGATCAACTTGTGTGTCTAGGGGTGCCCCCTGCCCCCGTATATGAAGGATCAAGGGGAGGAGGCCGGCCGGCCCCTATGGCGCGCCAAGGAGGAGTCCTCCTCCTAGTAGGAGTAGGACTCCTACTAGGAGGGGGAAAGAAGTGGGGAGGGAGAAGGAAAGGGGGGCGCCGCCCCCCCTCTCCTAGTCCAATTTGGACCAGGGGAGGAGGAGCGCGGCCCACCTTTGGCTGCCCCTCTCTCTCCACTAAGGCCCATATGGCCCATTACTTCTCCCGAGGGGTTCCGGTAACCCTCCGGCTCTCCGGTTTTCTCCGAAATCACCCGGAACACTTCCGGTGTCCGAATATAGCCGTCCAATATATCAATCTTTATGTCTCGACCATTTCGAGACTCCTCGTCATGTCCGTGATCACATCCGGGACTCCGAACTAACTTCGGTACATCAAAACTCATAAACTCATAATATAACTGTCATCGAAACCTTAAGCGTGCGGACCCTACGGGTTCGAGAACAATGTAGACATGACCGAGACACGTTCCCGGTCAATAACCAATAGCGGAACCTGGATGCTCATATTGGCTCCTACATATTCTACGAAGATCTTTATCGGTCAGACCGCATAACAACATACGTTGTTCCCTTTGTCATCGGTATGTTACTTGCCCGAGATTCGATCGTCGGTATCTCAATACCTAGTTCAATCTCGTTACCGGCAAGTCTCTTTACTCATTCCGTAATACATCATCTCGCAACTAACTCATTAGTTGCAATGCTTGCAAGGCTTATGTGATGTGCATTACCGAGAGGGCCCAGAGATACCTCTCCGACAATCGGAGTGACAAATCCTAATCTCGAAATACGCCAACCCAACATGTACCTTTGGAGACACCTGTAGAGCACCTTTATAATCACCCATTTACGTTGTGACATTTGGTAGCACACAAAGTGTTCCTCCAGCAAACGGGAGTTGCATAATCTCATAGTCATAGGAACATGTATAAGTCATGAAGAAAGCAATAGCAACATACTAAACGATCGGGTGCTAAGCTAATGGAATGGGTCATGTCAATCAGATCATTCACCTAATGATGTGATCCCGTTAATCAAATAACAACTCTTTGTTCATGGTTAGGAAACATAACCATCTTTGATTAACGACCTAGTCAAGTAGAGGCATACTAGTGACACTCTGTTTGTCTATGTATTCACACATGTATTATGTTTCCGGTTAATACAATTCTAGCATGGATAATAAACATTTATCACGATATAAGGAAATAAATAATAACTTCATTATTGCCTCTAGGGCATATTTCCTTCAGTCTCCCACTTGCACTAGAGTCAATAATCTAGATTACACAGTAATGATTCTAACACCCATGGAGCCTTGGTGTTGATCTTGTTTTGCTCGTGGAAGAGGCTTAGTCAACGGGTCTGCAACATTCAGATCTGTATGTATCTTGCAAATCTCTATGTCTCCCACCTGGACTAGATCCCGGATGGAATTGAAGTGTCTCTTGATGTGCTTGGTTCTCTTGTGAAATCTGGATTCCTTTGCCAAGGCAATTGCACCAGTATTGTCACAAAAGATTTTCATTGGACCTGATGCACTAGGTATGACACCTAGATCGGATATGAACTCCTTCATCCAGACTCCTTCATTTGCTGCTTCCGAAGCAGCTATGTACTCCGCTTCACATGTAGATCCCGCCACAACGCTTTGTTTAGAACTGCACCAACTGACAGCTCCACCGTTTAATGTAAACACGTATCCGGTTTGCGATTTAGAATCGTCCGGATCAGTGTCAAAGCTTGCATCAACGTAACCTTTTACGATGAGCTCTTTGTCACCTCCATATATGAGAAACATATCCTTAGTCCTTTTCAGGTATTTCAGGATGTTCTTGACCGCTGTCCAGTGATCCACTCCTGGATCACTTTGGTACCTCCCTGCTAGACTTATAACAAGGCACACGTCAGGTCTGGTACACAGCATTGCATACATGATAGAGCCTATGGCTGAAGCATAGGGAACATCTTTCATTTTCTCTCTATCTTCTACAGTGGTCGGGCATTGAGTCTTACTCAACTTCACACCTTGTAACATAGGCAAGAACCCTTTCTTTGCTTGATCCATTTTGAACTTCTTCAAAACTTTGTCAAGGTATGTGCTTTGTGAAAGTCCAATTAAGCGTCTTGATCTATCTCTATAGATCTTAATGCCTAATATGTAAGCAGCTTCACCGAGGTCTTTCATTGAAAAACTCTTATTCAAGTATCCCTTTATGATATCCAGAAATTCTATATCATTTCCAATTAGTAATATGTCATCCACATATAATATCAGAAATGCTACAGAGCTCCCACTCACTTTCTTGTAAATACAGGCTTCTCCAAAAGTCTGTATAAAACCAAATGCTTTGATCACACTATCAAAGCGTTTATTCCAACTCCGAGAGGCTTGCACCAGTCCATAAATGGATCGCTGGAGTTTGCACACTTTGTTAGCTCCCTTTGGATCAACAAAACCTTCTGGTTGCATCATATACAACTCTTCTTCCAGAAATCCATTCAGGAATGCAGTTTTGACATCCATCTGCCAAATTTCATAATCATAAAATGCGGCAATTGCTAACATGATTCGGACAGACTTAAGCATCGCTACGGGTGAGAAGGTCTCATCGTAGTCAATCCCTTGAACTTGCCGAAAACCTTTTTGAAAGTGCGTTATATCGACTAGAGGGGGGTGAATAGGCGATTTTTATGAAAGTCTTCAGAACATGGGAGTTTTGAAGACAAATGATAAAATTAAACCTATTACCATGCAGCGGAAGGTAGACTACACTAGGCAAACCATAGTCAAGTATTCAATGAAGTGAAAGCACAAAGACTAATAGCAGCTAGGTAGTAAGGATCGGGTAGGAAGATATTGTGAAGCCAAACAGAACACGCAGTCACTCAGTGAAGACAAATGATAGAGCAAACATACAATGACTTCACAAGGAGTAACAGTAAGTAAAGTGAAGTGAAGATGAAACCAGTGACTCGTTGAAGACAATAATTTGTTGAACCAGTTCCAGTTGCTGTGACAACTGTACGTCTGGTTGGAGCGGCTAGGTATTTAAACCTTAGGACACACAGTCCCGGACACCCAGTCCTGAACACGCAGCTCAGGACACCCAGTCCTCACCGTATTCTCCTTGAGCTAAGGTCACATAGACCTCGCCCAATCACTCTGGTAAGTCTTGAAGGTAGACTCCCAAACCTTCACAGACTTCGTTCACCGGTAATCCACAATGTCTCTTGGATGCTCAGAACGCGACGCCTAACTGGCTGGAGGATGCACAGTCCTCAAGTGTAATAAGTCTTCAGATCACGCAGACAAGAAGACTTAAGTGATGCCCAATTCTCTCTGGCTCTGGTGGTTAGGGCTTTATCCTCGCAAGGAATTCTCTCTCAAAGGCTTCGAGGTGGGTTGCTCTCAAACGACAAAAGCCGTACTTTCAATCTGAGCAGCCAACCGTTTATGGTTGTAGGGGGTGGGCTATTTATAGCCACTTGGCAACCCGACCTGATTTGTCCGAAATGACCCTGGGTCACTAAGGAACTGACACGTGTCCCAACAGTCAGATTTCAAACTCACACGGCAACTTTACTTGGGCTACAAGCAAAGCTGACTTGTCCGACTCTGGACAAGATTCGCTCTCATAGTCTTCACTCGAAGACATAGGTTTTTGGTTTAGGAATCACTTTAGTCATTCTGACTGGTTCTCTTGGACCCCACTTAACAGTACGGTGGTTCCTATGACTCAACACAAAAGAAAAAGAACTACAAAAGATCTAAGTCTTCGAGCTCCATAGGCTTCATATAGTGTCTTCTCTTGTCATAGTCTTCAATGTGAATATCTTCATATACCACCTTTGACTTCAATGTCTTCATAAAGTTTTAGGGGTCATCTCTGGTAGTAAAACCGAATCAATGAGGGACTTCTACCTGTGTTATCCTGCAATTCTCACAAACACATTAGTCCCTCAACTAGGTTTGTCGTCAATACTCCAAAACCAACTAGGGGTGGCACTAGATGCACTTACACTTTTGTGACAAGTCGAGCTTTGTAGACAGTAATATTACCGTTAGCGTCAGTCTTCTTCTTGAAGATCCATTTATTCTCAATTGCTTTCCGATCATCGGGCAAGTCAACCAAAGTCCATACTTTGTTCTCATACATGGATCCCATCTCAGATTTCATGGCTTCAAGCCATTTTGCGGAATCTGGGCTCACCATCGCTTCTTCATAGTTCGTAGGTTCATCATGATCTAGTAGCATGACTTCCAGAACAGGATTACCGTACCACTCTGGCGCGGATCTCACTCTGGTTGATCTATAAGGTTCAGTAGTATCTTGTTCTGAAGTTTCATGATCATCATCATTAGCTTCCTCACTAACTGGTGTAGGTGTCACAGAAACAGGTTTTTGTGATGTACTACTTTTCAATAAGGGAGTAGGTACAGTTACCTCATCAAGTTCTACTTTCCTCCCACTCACTTCTTTCGAGAGAAACTCCTTCTCCAGAAAGTTTCCGAATTTAGCAACCAAAGTCTTGCCTTCGGATCTGTGATAGAAGGTGTATCCAATAGTTTCCTTTGGATATCCTATGAAGACACATTTCTCCGATTTGGGTTCGAGCTTATCAGGTTGAAGCTTTTTCACATAAGCATCGGGGCCCCAAACTTTCAGAAACGACAACTTTGGTTTCTTGCCAAACCATAGTTCATAAGGCATCGTCTCAATGGATTTTGATGGTGCCCTATTTAACGTGAATGCGGCCGTCTCTAGAGCGTATCCCCAAAACGATAGCGGTAAATCAGTAAGAGACATCATAGATCGCACCATATCTAGTAAAGTACGATTACGACGTTCGGACACACCATTACGCTGTGGTGTTCCGGGTGGCGTGAGTTGCGAAACTATTCCACAATTTTTCAAATGTACACCAAACTCATAACTCAAATATTCTCCTCCACGATCAGATCGTAGGAATTTTATTTTCTTGTTACGATGATTTTCAACTTCACTCTGAAATTCTTTGAACTTTTCAAATGTTTCAGACTTGTGTTTCATTAAGTAGATATAACCATATCTACTTAAGTCATCTGTGAAGGTGAGAAAATAACGATATCCGCCACGAGCCTCAACGTTCATCGGACCACATACATCTGTATGTATGATTTCCAACAAATCTGTTGCTCTCTCCATAGTACCGGAGAACGGTGTTTTTGTCATCTTACCCATAAGGCACGGTTCGCAAGTACCAAGTGATTCAAAATCAAGTGGTTCCAAAAGCCCATCAGTATGGAGTTTCTTCATGCGCTTTATACCGATATGACCCAAACAGCAGTGCCACAAATAAGTTGCACTATCATTATCAACTCTGCATCTTTTGGCTTCAACACTATGAATATGTGTGTCACTACTATCGAGATTCAATAAAAATAGACCACTCTTTAAGGGTGCATGACCATAAAAGATATTACTCATATAAATAGAACAACCATTATTCTCAGATTTAAATGAATAACCGTCTCGCATCAAACAAGATCCAGATATAATGTTCATGCTCAACGCTGGCACCAAATAACAATTATTTAGGTCTAATATTAATCCCGAAGGTAGATGTAGAGGTAGCGTGCCGACTGCGATCACATCGACTTTGGAACCATTTCCCACGCGCATCGTCACCTCGTCCTTAGCCAATCTTCGCTTAATCCGTAGTCCCTGTTTCGAGTTGCAAATATTAGCAACAGAACCAGTATCAAATACCCAAGTGCTACTACGAGCATTAGTAAGGTACACATCAATAACATGTATATCACATATACCTTTGTTCACCTTGCCATCCTTCTTATCCGCCAAATACTTGGGGCAGTTCCGCTTCCAGTGATCAGTCTACTTGCAGTAGAAGCACTCAGTTTCAGGCTTAGGTCCAGGTTTGGGTTTCTTCTCTTGAGTAGCAACTTGCTTGCTGTTCTTTTTGAAGTTCCCCTTCTTCTTCCCTTTGCCCTTTTTCTTGAAACTAGTGGTCTTGTTGACCATCAACACTTGATGCTCCTTCTTGATTTCTACCTCCGCAGCTTTCAGCATTGCGAAGAGCTCGGGAATAGTCTTATTCATCCCTTGCATATTATAGTTCATCACGAAGCTCTTGTAGCTTGGTGGTAGTGATTGGAGAATTCTGTCAATGACGCAATCATCTGGAAGATTAACTCCCAATTGAATCAAGTGATTATTATACCCAGACATTTTGAGTATATGCTCACTGAAAGAACTGTTCTCCTCCATCTTGCAGCTATAGAACTTATTGGAGACTTCATATCTCTCAATCCGGGCATTTGCTTGAAATATTAACTTCAACTCCTGGAACATCTCATATGCTCCATGACGTTCAAAACGTCGTTGAAGTCCCGATTCTAAGCCGTAAAGCATGGCACACTGAACTATCGAGTAGTCATCAGCTTTGCTCTGCCAGACGTTCATAACATCTGGTGTTGCTCCAGCAGCAGGCCTGGCACCCAGCGGTGCTTCTAGGACGTAATTCTTCTGTGCACAATGAGGATAATCCTCAAGTTACGGACCCAGTCCGTGTAATTGCTACCATCATCTTTCAACTTTGCTTTCTCAAGGAACGCATTAAAATTCAACGGAACAACAGCACGAGCCATCTATCTACAATCAAGCATAAACAAGCAAGATACTATCAGGTACTAAGTTTCATGATAAATTTAGGTTCAATTAATTTACTTAAAGAACTCCCACTTAGATAGACATCCCTCTAATCCTCTAAGTGATTACGTGATCCAAATCAACTAAACCATGTCTGATCATCACGTGAGATGGACTAGTTTCATTGGTGAACATCACTATGTTGATCATATCTACTATATGATTCACGCTCGACCTTTCGGTCTCCGTGTTCCGAGGCCATATCTGTATATGCTTGGCTCATCAAGTATAACCTGAGTATTCCGCGTGTGCAACTGTTTTGCACCCGTTGTATTTGAACGTAGAGCCTATCACACCCGATCATCATGTGGTGTCTCGGCACGAAGAACTTTCGCAACGGTGCATACTCAGGGAGAACACTTTTTGATAATTAGTGAGAGATCATCTTATAATGCTACCGTCAATCAAAGCAAGATAAGATGCATAAAAGATAAACATCACATGCAATCAATATAAGTGATATGATATGGCCATCATCATCTTGTGCTTGTGATCTCCATCTTCGAAGCATCGTTGTCGTCTCGCCAATCTTATGCTTCCACGACTATCGCTACCGCTTAGTGATAAAGTAAAGCATTACAGCGCGATTGCATTGCATACAATAAAGCGACAACCATATGGCTCCTGCCAGTTGCCGATAACTCGGTTACAAAACATGATCATCTCATACAATAAAATTTAGCATCATGTCTTGACCATATCACATCACAACATGCCCTGCAAAAACAAGTTAGACGTCCTCTACTTTGTTGTTGCAAGTTTTACGTGGCTGCTACGGGCTTAAGCAAGAACCAATCTTACCTACGCATCAAAACCACAACGATAGTTTGTCAAGTTGGTGTTGTTTTAACCTTCGCAAGGACCGGGCATAGCCATACTCGGTTCAACTAAAGTTGGAGAAACTGTCACCCGCAAGCCACCTATGTGCAAAGCACGTCGGGAGAACCGGTCTCGCGTAAGCGTACGCGTAATGTCGGTCCGGGCCGCTTCGTCCAACAATACCGCCGAACCAATGTATGACATGCTGGTAAGTAGTATGACTTATATCGCCCACAACTCACTTGTGTTCTACTCGTGCATATAACATCAACATATAAAACCTAGGCTCGGATGCCACTGTTGGGGAACGTAGTAATTTCAAAAAAATTCCTACGCACACGCAAGATCATGGTGATGCATAGCAACGAGAGGGGAGAGTGTGATCTATGTACCCTTGTAGACCGACAGCGGAAGTGTTAGCACAACGCGGTTGATGTAGTCGTACGTCTTCACGGCCTGACCGATCAAGCACCGAAACTACGGCACCTCCGAGTTTTAGCACACGTTCAGCTCGATGACGATCCCCGGACTCCGATCCAGCAAAGTGTCGGGGAAGAGTTCCGTCAGCACGACGGCGTGGTGACGATCTTGATGTACTACCATCGCAGGGCTTCGCCTAAGCACCGCTACAATATAATCGAGGATTATGGTGGAAGGGGGCACCGCACACGGGTAAGAATATGATCACGTGGATCAACTTGTGTGTTTAGGGGTGCCCCCTGCCCCCGTATATAAAGGATCAAGGGGAGGAGGCCGGCCGGCCCCTATGGCGCGCCAAGGAGTCCTCCTCCTAGTAGGAGTAGGACTCCTACTAGGAGGGGGAAAAAAGGGGGGGGGGGAAAGGAAAGGGGGGGCCCCCCCCCCCCCCCCTCTCCTAGTCCAATTCGGACCAGGGGGAGGAGGCGCGCAGCCCACCTTTGGCTGCCCCTCTCTCTCTCCACTAAGGCCCATATGGCCCATTACTTCTCCCGGGGGGTTCCGGTAACCCTCCGGCTCTCCGGTTTTCTCCGAAATCACCCGGAACACTTCCGGTGTCCGAATATAGCCGTCCAATATATCAATCTTTATGTCTTGACCATTTCGAGACTCCTCAGCATGTCCGTGATCACATCCGGGACTCCGAACTAACTTCGGTACATCAAAACTCATAAACTCATAATATAACTGTCATCGAAACCTTAAGCATGCGGACCCTATGGGTTCGAGAACAATGTAGACATGACCGAGACACGTCCCCGGTCAATAACCAATAGCGGAACCTGGATGCTCATATTGGCTCCTACATATTCTACGAAGATCTTTATTGGTCAGACCGCATAACAACATACGGTGTTCCCTTTGTCATCGGTATGTTACTTGCCCGAGATTCGATCGTCGGTATCTCAATACCTAGTTCAATCTCGTTACCGGCAAGTCTCTTTACTCGTTCTGTAATGCACCATCTCGCAACTAACTCATTAGTTGCAATGCTTGCAAGGCTTATGTGATGTGCATTACCGAGAGGGCCCAGAGATACCTCTCCGACAATCGGAGTGACAAATCCTAATCTCGAAATACGCCAACCCAACATGTACCTTTGGAGACACCTGTAGAGCACCTTTATAATCACCCATTTACGTTGTGACGTTTGGTAGCACACAAAGTGTTCCTCCGGCAAACGGGAGTTGCATAATCTCATAGTCATAGGAACATGTATAAGTCATGAAGAAAGCAATAGCAACATACTAAACGATCGGGTGCTAAGCTAATGGAATGGGTCATGTCAATCAGATCATTCACCTAATGATGTGATCCCGTTAATCAAATAACAACTCTTTGTTCATGGTTAGGAAACATAACCATCTTTGACTAATGAGCTAGTCAAGTAGAGGCATACTAGTGACACTCTGTTTGTCTATGTATTCACACATGTATTATGTTTCCGGATAATACAATTCTAGCATGAATAATAAACATTTATCATGATATAAGGAAATAAATAATAACTTTATTATTGCCTCTAGGGCATATTTCCTTCATCGAGAAGGGCAAGGGCTAGAAGGGAAACTTCATGGATGGCAAACCAGTTGCCGCTCCAGTGAAGGAACCCAAGGTTGAACCCAAACCAGAGACTGAGTGCTTCTATTGTAAGGGGAACAGTCACTGGTAGCGGAATTACCCCAAATGTATGATAGATAAGAAGGCTGGCAACTTCAACAAAGTATATACGTGTTATTAATGTGTACCTCACTAGTACTCCTAGTAGCACCTGGGTATTGGATACCGGTTCAGTTGCTATTATTGGTGACTTGAAGCAAAAGCTACGAACTAAACGGAGACTAGCTTAGGGCGAGGTGACGATGTGTGTTGGAAGTGTTTCCAAAGTTGATGAGATAACCATCGCACGCTCCATCTGCCTTCGGGATTAGTATTGAACCTAGATAAATGTTATCAGGTGTCTACGTTGAGCATAAATATGATTAGATCATGTTCATTGCAATACGGTCATTCATTTAAGTTAGAGAATAATGGTTATTCTGTTTACATGAATGATACCTTTCATGGTCATGCACCCTATGTGAATGGTTCATTGAATCTCGGTCGTGGTAATACACATGTTCACGCCAAAAGATGTAGAGTTAGTAATGATAGTGCCACTTTCTTGTGGCACTGCCGCTTAGGTCATATTGGCGTAAGATGCATGAAGAAACTCCATGTCGATGGATGTTTGGAGTCACTTGATTTTGAATCGTTTGACACATGCGAGTCATGCCTCATGGGCGGGATGACTAAGACCCCGTTTTCAGGTACAATGAAACGGGCAAGTGACTTGTTGGAAATCATTCATGCTGATGCGTGTGATCTAATGAGAATTGAAGCGTGTGGTGGATATCGCTATTTTCTCATCTTCACTGACGATTTGGGTAGATATAGGTATATCTACTTAATGAAGCACAAGTCTGAAATGTTTGAAAAGTTTAAGCGATTTCAGAGTGAAGTTAAGAATCATCATAACAAAAGATCATGTTCCTACGATCTGATCAAAAGGGGATTTTCTGAGTTGTGAGTTTGGCAATCACTTAAGACATTGTGGAATTGTTTCACAGTTGAAGCCACCTGGAACACCACAGGGTAATGGTGTGTTCGGACGTCGTAATCGAACCTTATGAGATATGGTGCGATCTATGATGTCTCTTATCGATCTACCGTTTTTCATTTTGAGGTTATGCGTTAGAGACAGCTGCATTCACTTTAGATAGGACACCATTTAAGTCCGTTGAAACGACGTCGTGTGAACATTGGTTTGGCAAGAAACCAAAGTTGTCACTTCTTAATGTTTGGGGCTGCGATGCTTAAGGCTTCAGCCGAAGAAGCTCGAACCCAAAGAGGACAAACACATCTTCATAGGATACCCAAAGGTGACAGTTGGGTATACCTTCTATCTTAGATCTGAGGGAAAATTGTTTGTCGCTGAGAACGGGTCCTTTCTCGAGAAGGAGTTTCTCTCGAAAGAATTGAGTGGGAGGAAGATAGAACTTGATGAGGTTGTCGAACCTTTATTTCAACTAGAGAATGATGCAACACAGAAAGATGTTTTCTGTGGCACCTACGTCTGTTGAATAGGAAGTTAATGATAGTGATCATGAAGCTTCGGATCAAGTTGCTATCGAACCTCGTAGGTCCACAAGGATATGTACTACTCCTAAGTGGTACGGTAATCCTGTCTTAGATATCATGTTGTTAGACAACAAAGAACCTACGAGCTATGGAGAAGTGATGGTGGGCCCGTATTCCGACAAATGGTTAGAAGCCATGAAATCCGAGATAGGATCCATATATCAGAACAAAGTATGGATTTTGGTGGACTTGCCCGATGATCGGCAAGCCATTGAGATAAATGGATCTTTAAGAAGAAGACGGACGTGGGCGGTAATGTTACCGTCTATGAAGCTCGACTTGTGGGAAAAAGTCTTTTCACAAGTTCAAGGAGTTGACTACGATGAGAATTTCTCACCCGTAGCGATGCTTAAGTCCGTCGGAATCATGTTAGCATTAGCTGTATTTTTCGATTATGAAATCTAACAGATGGATGTCAAAGCAATTTTTCTTACCAGTTTTCGTAAGAAAAAGTTGTATGTGATACAATAAAAGGTTTTGTCGATCCTAAGGATGCTAAAAGGTATGCTGGCTCCAGCGATCCTTCTATGGACTAGAGCAAGCATCTCGGAATCAGAATATATGCTTTGATGGAGTGATCAAAGCTTTTAGGTTTATACAATGTTTGCTAGAAACTTGTATTTACAAGAAAGTGAGTGGGAGCACTACAACATTTCTGATAAGCATATGTGGATGACATATTGTAGATCCGAAATAATGTAGAATTTCTGGAAAGCATAAACGGTTGTTTGAAGAGTGTTTTTCAAAGGAAGACCTGGATAAAGCTGCTTACATATTGGGCATCAAGATCTATAGAGATAGATCAAGACGTCTGATGATACTCTCAAAGAACGCACACCTTGACATGTTTTTGAAGGAGTTCAAAATAGATCAGTCAAAGAAGGGGTTCTTACCTGAGTTGTAAGGTGTGAAGTTGAGTAAGACTCGAAGATTGACCACGGCAGAAGAAAGAGGAAGGACGAAGGTCGTACCCTATCCTTTTGTCATAGGCTCTATACGGTATGCCATGCTGAGTGCCGCACCTGATGTGTGCCTTGCCACATATCTGGCAAGAGGGTACAAAGGTGATCTAGGAGTGGATCACCAGATAGCGGTCAAAATTATCCTTAAAGGAATAAGGAAATGTTTCTCGGTTATGGAGGTGATAAAGAGTTCGACGTAAAGAGTTACGTCGATGCAAGCTTAACACCTATCCGGATAGCTCTGAGTAGAGATACCGGATACATATAATGGAGCAACAATTTGGAACAGCTCCATGTGGAACATGGTAGCATCATCTACGATATGACATAAAGTTTTGTGAAGTACATAGGGATCTGAATATGGCAAGACCCGTTGACTACAACCTCTCTCACAAGCATAACATGATCAAACCCAGAACTCTTTCAGTGTTTATCACATAGTGATGTGAACTAGATCATTGAGTCTAGTAGACTCTTGGATGTTGGTCACATGGCGATGTGACCTGTGAGTGTTAATCACATGGCGATGTGAAATAGATTATTGACTCTAGTGCAAGTGGGAGACTGTTGGAAATATGCCCTAGAGGCAATAATAAATTAGTTATTATTATATTTCATTGTTCATGATAATCGTTT
This sequence comes from Triticum urartu, assembly GCF_003073215.2. Lineage (NCBI taxonomy): Eukaryota > Viridiplantae > Streptophyta > Magnoliopsida > Poales > Poaceae > Triticum > Triticum urartu. Next base: position 658,356,867 of record NC_053023.1, on the reverse strand, counting down.
ATTATCCATGCTAGAATTGTATTGATAGGAAACTCAGATACATGTGTGGATACATAGACAACACCATGTCCCTAGTAAGCCTCTAGTTGACTAGCTCGTTGATCAATAGATGGTTACGGTTTCCTGACCATGGACATTGGATGTCTTGATAACGGGATCACATCATTAGGAGAATGATGTGATGGACAAGACCCAATCCTAAGCCTAGCACAAGATCGTGTAGTTCGTTTGCTAAAGCTTTTCTAATGTCAAGTATCATTTCCTTAGACCATGAGATTGTGCAACTCCCGGATACCGTAGGAGTGATTTGGGTGTGCCAAACGTCACAACGTAACTGGGTGGCTATAAAGGTACACTACAGGTATCTCCGAAAGTGTCTGTTGGGTTGGCACGAATCGAGACTGGGATTTGTCACTCCGTGTAAACGGAGAGGTATCTTTGGGCCCACTCGGTAGGACATCATCATAATGTGCACAATGTGACCAAGGAGTTGATCACGGGATGATGTGTTACGGAACGAGTAAAGAGACTTGCCGGTAACGAGATTGAACAAGGTATCGGGATACCGACGATCGAATCTCGGGCAAGTATCGTACCGCTAGACAAAGGGAATTGAATACGGGATTGATTGAATCCTTGACATCGTGGTTCATCCGATGAGATCATCGTGGAGCATGTGGGAGCCAACATGGGTATCCAGATCCCGCTGTTGGTTATTGACCAGAGAGTTGTCTCGGCCATGTCTGCATGACTCCCGAACCCATAGGGTCTACACATTTAAGGTTCGATGATGCTAGGGTTATAGGGAAAGTATGTACGCGGTTACCGAATGTTGTTCGGAGTCCCGGATGAGATCCCGGACGTCACGAGGAGTTCCGAAATGGTCCGGAGGTAAAGATTGATATATATAGGAAGTATGGTTTTGGCCACCGGAAGTGTTCCGGGCATCACCGGTAGTGTACCGGGTCCACCGGGAGGGGCCACGGGCCCCGGAGGCATACATGGGCCAAGTGTGAGAAGGGACCAGCCCCTAGGTGGGCTAGGGCGCTTCCCCACCAAGGCCCATGCGCCTGGAGAGAAGAGGGGGCAAACCCTAAGGGCAGATGGGCCCTAAGGCCCATGCCTGGTGCGCCTCCCTCTCCCCCCCCCACTTGGCCGCCACCCCAGATGGGGATCTAGGGCTGCCGCCACCCCTAGGGTGGAAACCCTAGGTGGGGGCGCAGCCCTCCCTCTCCCCCTATATATAGTGGAGGCAAAGGGGCAGCCCAACACATGAAGTTCCCCCCTGTTGGCGCAGCCCTACCCCTCTCCCTCCTCATCTCTCGTAGTGCTTGGCGAAGCCCTACTGGAGTCCCGCGCTCCTCCACCACCACCACGCCGTCGTGCTGCTGCTGGATGGAGTCTTCCCCAACCTCTCCTTCTCCCCTTGCTGGATCAAGGCGTAGGAGACGTCAGCGGGCTGTACGTGTGTTGAACACGGAGGTGCCGTCCGTTCGGCGCTAGGATCATCGGTGATTTGGATCACGACGAGTACGACTCCATCAACCCCGTTCACTTGAATGCTTCCGCTTAGCGATCTACAAGGGTATGTAGATGCACTCTCCTTCCCCTCGTTGCTACATTACTCCATAGATTGATCTTGGTGATGCGTAGAAAATTTTAAATTTCTGCTACAATCCCCAACAAGATGCACTCCCTCTCTCTCGTTGCTAGCATCTCCTCGATTGATCTTGGTGACACGTAGGAAAATTTTGAATTATTACTACGTTCCCCAACACCGATCATCGGCACGAACCAGAGCGTCGACACGTATTGGGAGCGCATTAAGGCCGAGTTCGACGAGCGCAAGCTGGTCGACCCCTACTTTGCCGGCATCCACATGCAGCGCGGCTCGAAGGCCATGGCGAATCATTGGGGGCTCATCCAAACGGTGTGCAACAAATGGCATGGGATCATCGAGGAGATCGCGGCTCGCCCGGAGAGCGGCTCCAACATCGAGGGTCAGGTATGACACGCCGGTCTCTACCATTTCTTTTCGCCGTGTGCGCCGCTGACTGTTGTTCCTCGGTGAAGATGGTGCGGATGTTCGCCATGTATCGCCAGGATAGCAGCACCGACCAAGATTTCAAGTACCTCCATGTCTTCTCCCGGATCGAGAAGTGCGAGAAGTGGGCGGAAGTCCGGCGCACCCTCGCCAAGGCAAGGAGACATACAAGCCGGACACACCGACGCCGGGCGCGGCCGACGGGCGTCCGGAAGGCAACAAAAGGGCCAAGTCGGCGAAACACGCCGAGTCGGCTACCGCACGTGTGCAAGAGTCCATCGAGCATTGCATCTCCGACGCCCAGACCTGGGCCGCCCAGTGGGAAGAGAAAACCGAGGCGCGGTGGTCGGCGTTGATGACGAATAGCACCGTCAAGCTTGACCTGCTCCGGACCAACATCGCGGCGAAGAAGAGGAACACCGACTTGGCTTTCCTGATGGGGGGTGGACATGCTCCAGAGCGGCGACGAGCAGCTCAAGGTGTGGTACCTGGCGGAGCGTGGCCTCGTCCTGAACCAGATGCCGTCGACTGTGGCGCCAACTCCCACGCCGATGCCGCCGCCAATGCCGTCGCCAAGCCCGAGCGATAATGCATCCACGACGCCCAGCACAGAAGCCGCATTGACGCTGACCAGCCCGCGCACGCCGACTCTTCCGACGCGGAGGCCGACACCGCTGTTTGATGCATTACCTACACGTCCTTTCTTTTGCATGCCGAACTTTTTATTTGATCGCCGAACTGTGGCAAGGTGATTGCCGAACTATGGCGCTGATCGCCGGACATGTGGCGTTTTTTGGGTAGCGGGAATGGACAACTTTGAATTTACGGCGCCTTGGGGGCGGCACCTGGGGGCGTGGCTGGGACCTAGATCGCCCCCAGGGCCTAAAAATCGTCGGGCAAGCGCTCGAAATAGCGCCAGCCTATGCGCTAGGGGGCCGAACGAGTGGAGTTGCTCTTATGTCCAGTGGTTGGCAAAACAGGATCGGAGGCTGATGGAGAACCACGACTCCCTTTTATCTATTGTGCTTAGAGCAAAGATATTATCCAGGGGAAATTTACTGCAAGCAAAACGGAAGAGTGGAACATCGTTTACTTGGCATCGCCGTGTAACTACTATCGACCAACTCGTGCTGCTCCACGGGAAACCCTGGGATCTGGCATTCCAGATCGGGCGATGGCGGCACTGCAATGTCGTTTCTCTCTTGGGAGCATCGTTTGTGGAGCAGCGCCAGAAGACAGAGGTAGGAGGTAGAGCGACTTCGTCTTGCACGGAGCTTCGGTGGAGATGTCAAATCATGCCTGTTCGGCAGGTGTTATGCATGACATATTTCCCAGAGACTTCAAGCTGTGTTGGCTGGTGGTACTTGGTAGCCTGGTGCTGCGGTGTACCGGCGGCGACCGTGGCATGCTTAACACTTTGCGTAGGGAGGTGGTGCCGTTGGGCGTCGTGATGACGTCGACGGATCGCTGGACTGGTAAGGGCAGATCTCTTTTTTGAAGATGGGTCAGCGGTTCGATGATGATAGTGGCTTCTAAAACGTGCACATGTGGTATACGCTTTAGCTTTATTGCACTGGCTGTAGGTTCTGATACGTTACGTGGATGGGTCAGCGACGACACCGGTTTTAGATATGAGGAGTAAGAGCACTCCACATTATCGTGTTTGTAGGTATGTGTGGTGGCTCCAGGTGGCTTGATGTATGTTTTTATCAGATCTTTGTTGAATAATTAATAAAAATGGTTGTATGCATCGATTAATATAGAGGCAGGAGTCTTAACTTTTTTCGAAAAAAATTCTAGCGATGATGGAACTCGTAATGATATTTGGTCACCGTCTCATCCTCATTTTCGTGTGCTTATACCAAAAGAAGGTAATTTGGTGCAAAAAGTAAATGACTTGATAAAGACATCTGCAACAGCAACCTATAAATTTTCTCACGCATCCGTCTACGAAAGGGGCGTCAGTCCGTGGATACTGATGCGGGAGTCGGTTATCCAACCTTGTCCGCAAATGTCCGCCTTGTCTTTTCTAACTCCGTCAAATATCTATAATAATCCATGGATTAGTAGTTTTAACACATGGAAAAGGGCTTCAGCCAAAACATGCATGACTTACTATGATAATTACATGGATTATTAGTAGCTTTGTTCACTTGAAGGAAAAAATGAAAGGCGCTTTGGCGGAAGCCAGAAAGTGTCACTTGAAGGAAAAAATGAAACACGCTTGGCGGAAAGAGAATGTGTGTCACGTACTAGCACAGTAATCACAGAGTAATCCAATTGAGTGTTGGCGGAAGTGATGAGCACATGAGTACATCATACATGACATTTTAGAAAAGTGCACAATTTAGTTGGAAAGAATTACTAAGCAGAATCAAGCAAACACATGGCCAGGTGAACGCTAACTTAAGTTCATACCACAATCTTGAACACATGTCTGCATTTTCATCTCCATTGTTGTTGGTTGAATTTAGGTATCACATGGAAGAAACCCAACAACCTATGAGCTCTTGAAGCAACCGGTTTGAAGGAACAAGTTTGGAGGAAACAAGTTTCAAGTGAAGCTGATGTTGTCAGTTTTTTGCCTCTGATGTTTCGTTGTGCCACACCCATATGATGGAGAGATGGGGTCATAGGGGTACATCACCAGAAGCTCCATCAAATTATCTTTCCAATGCAAAAAACCTCACATCATTTGGAGTTGTGAGTCAAAAGTTGTAGTCATTCACGTGGAAGGTGTTCAGGCTGTCAAGGCTTCACGAATTTTCTTTAACAAATATTGGTGGAAGCATTACTAATACATGGATTAGTAGTTGAAAAAAATCAAGTGATTTCCGCCAAACATGTTAGGAAGTTTCGAAACCTTCCGCCAAACATGTTAGGGGGTTTCGAAACCTTCCACCAAATGCTAATGCAAAGTAGAAAAACAACCGTCTTCCGCGCTCCGGAGAAAAAAGGGTACGTGGTGGCTTTTGATTGACTAGATGGATGTCCGGAATCCTGTAAAGCTCCCCCATGTTTGTTCAATTTGCGGGAGAAAACGCGTCTGGGTCGTCCTACGGATCGATACAGGACTGCGTTGGATGGCTTCCGCGGCCCGGACAGCGCCGTCCAGACGTATGCAGACGGTTTACGACTCCGCCTTGGAGATGCCCTAAACCCAGCTTCGGGTGAGTGTGATGAAGATCTCGTTCGAGATATATTCTGGTTATTGTCAATCCCTTTAGTGGATGACTGTGAAGATTTTGTAGCATGACATAACTTGAAGACAGGCATACTTTATATCAAATCAGTGTTGGAGAACGTAGTAATTTCAAAACAATTATACGCACACGCAAGATCATGGTGATGCATAGCAACGAGAGGGGAGAGTATTGTCCATGTACCCTCGTAGACCGAAAGCGGAAATGTTAGCACAACGCGGTTGATGTAGTCGTACGTCTTCACGATCCGACCGATCAAGTACTGAACGCATGGCACCTCTGAGTTCAGCACATGTTCAGCCCGATGACGTCCCTCGAACTCCGATCCAACCGAGTGTTGAGGGAGATTTTCGTCAGCACGACGGCGTGGTGACGATGATGATGTTCTACCGATGCAGGGCTTCACCTAAGCATTACTACAGTATTATCGAGGTGGACTATGGTGGAGGGGGGCACCGCACACGGCTAAAAGATCAACTGATCAATTGTTGTGTCTCTAGGGTGCCCCTGCCCCCGTATATAAAGGAGCAAGGGGGTGCGGTCGGCCAGGAGAGAGGGCGCGCCAGGAGGAGTCCTACTCCCACCAGGAGTAGGACTCCCCCCCTTTCCTAGTTGGATTAGGACTTGGGAGGGGGAGAGAGGAGGGAGATAGGAAGGAAGGGGGGCGCCGCCCCCCTCTCCTTGTCCTATTTGGACTAGGGGGGAGGGGCGCGCGGCCCAGCCCTGGCCGCCTCTCCTCTTCTCCGTAAAGGCCCACTAAGGCCCATTAACCTCCCGGGGGGTTCAAGTAACCTCCCGATACTCCGGTAAAATCCCGATTTCACCCGGAACACTTCCGATATCCAAACATAGGCTTCCAATATATCAATCTTCATGTCTCGACCATTTCGAGACTCCTCGTCATGTCTGTGATCACATCCGGGACTCCGAACAACCTTCAGTACATCAAAACATATAAACTCATAATATAACTGTCCACGAAACATTAAGCGTGCGGACCCTACGGGTTCGAGAACTATGTAGACATGACCGAGACACGTCTCCGGTCAATAACCAATAGCAGAACCTGGATGCTCATATTGGCTCCCACATATTCTACGAAGATCTTTATCGGTCAGACCACATAACTACATACATTGTTCCCTTTGTCATCGGTATGTTACTTGCCCGAGATTCGATCGTCGGTATCTCAATACCTAGTTCAATCTCGTTACCAGCAAGTCTCTTTACTCGTTCCGTAATACATCATCTCACAACTAACATATTAGTTGTAATGCTTGCAAGGCTTATGTGATGTGTATTACCGAGAGGGCCCAGAGATACCTCTCCGACAATCGGAGTGACAAATCCTAATCTCGAAATACGCCAACCCAACAAGTACCTTCGGAGACACCTGTAGTGCACCTTTATAATCACCCAATTACGTTGTGACGTTTGGTAGCACACAAAGTGTTCCTCCGGTAAATGGGAGTTGCATAATCTCATAGTTATAGGAACATGTATAAGTCATGAAGAAAGCAATAGCAACATACTAAATGATCGGGTGCTAAGCTAACGGAATGGGTCAAATCAATCACATCATTCTCCTAATGATGTGATCCCGTTAATCAAATGACAACCCATGTCAATGGCTAGGAAACTTAACCATCTTTGATCAACGAGCTAGTCAAGTAGAGGCATACTAGTGACATACTGTTTGTCTATGTATTCACACATGTATTATGTTTCCGGTTAATACAATTCTAGCATGAATAATAAACATTTATCATGATATAAGGAAATAAATAATAACTTCATTATTGCCTCTAGGGCATATTTCCTTCAGTGTCCCACTTGCACTAGAGTCAATAATCTAGATTACACAATAATGATTCTAACACCCATGGAGCCTTGGTGCTGATCATGTTTTGCTCGCGGAAGAGGCTTAGTCAATGGGTCTGCAACATTCAGATCCGTATGTATTTTGCAAATTTCTATGTCTCCCACCTGGACTAAATCCCGGATGGAATTGAAGCGTCTCTTGATGTGCTTGGTTCTCTTGTGAAATCTGGATTCCTTCGCCAAGGCAATTGCACCAGTATTGTCACAAAAGATTTTCATTGGACCCGATGCACTAGGTATGACACCTAGATCGGATATGAACTTCTTCATCCAGACTCCTCCATTTGCTGCTTCTGAAGCAGCTATGTACTCTGCTTCACACGTAGATCCTGTCACGACGCTTTGTTTAGAACTACACCAACTGACAGCTCCAGCGTTCAATGTAAACACGTATCCGGTTTGCGATTTATAATCATCCGGATCAGTGTCAAAGCTTGCATCAACGTAACCATTTACGATGAGCTCTTTGTCACCTCCATAAACGAGAAACATATCTTTAGTCCTTTTCAGGTATTTCAGGATGTTCTTGACCACTATCCAGTGATCCACTCCTGGATTACTTTGGTACCTCCCTGCTAGACTTATAACAAGGCACACATCAGGTCTGGTACACAGCATTGCATACATGATAGAGCCTATGGCTGAAGCATAGGGAACATCTTTCATTTTCTCTCTATCTTCTACAGTGGTCGAGCATTGAGTCTTACTCAACTTCACACCTTGTAACACAGGAAAGAACCCTTTCTTTGCTTGATCCATTTTGAACTTCTTCAAAACTTTGTCAAGGTATGTGCTTTGTGAAAGTCCAATTAAGCGTCTTGATCTATCTCTATAGATCTTGATGCCCAATATATAAGCAGCTTCACCGAGGTCTTTCATTGAAAAACTCTTATTCAAGTATCCCTTTATGCTATCCAGAAATTCTATATCATTTCCAATCAACAATATGTCATCCACAGATAATATTAGAAATGCTACAGAGCTCCCACTCACTTTCTTGTAAATACAGGCTTCTCCAGAAGTCTGTACAAAACCAAATGCTTTGATAACACTATCAAAGCGTTTATTCCAACTTTGAGAGGCTTGCACCAGTCCATAAATGGATCGCTGGAGCTTGCACACTTTGTTAGCTCCCTTTGGATCGACAAAACCTTCCGGTTGCATCATATACAACTCTTCTTCCAGAAATCCATTCAGGAATGCAGTTTTGACATCCATTTGCCAAATTTCATAATCATAAAATGCGGCAATTGCTAACATGATTCGGACAGACTTAAGCATCGCTACGGGTGAGAAGGTCTCATCGTAGTCAATCCCTTGAACTTGTCGAAAACCTTTCGCAACAAGTCGAGCTTTATAGACAGTAACATTACCGTCAGCGTCAGTCTTCTTCTTGAAGATCCATTTATTCTCAATTGCTTGCCGATCAACGGGCAAGTCAACCAAAGTCCACACTTTGTTCTCATACATGGATCCCATCTCAGATTTCATGGCCTCAAGCCATTTCGCAGAATCAGGGCTCACCATCGCTTCTTCATAGTTCGTAGGTTCGTCATGGTCTAGTAACATAACATATTTTCTTGTTACGATGATTTTCAACTTCACTCTGAAATTCTATGAACTTTTCAAACGTTTCATACTTATGTTTCATTAAGTAGATATACCCATATCTGCTTAAATCATCTGTGAAGGTGAGAAAATAACGATATCCGCCACGAGCCTCAACATTCATCGGACCACATACATCTGTATGTATGATCTCTAACAAATCTGTTGCGCTCTCTCCATAGTACCGGAGAACGACGTTTTAGTCATCTTGCCCATGAGGCACGGTTCGCAAGTACTAAGTGATTCGTAATCAAGTGGTTCCAAAAGTCCATCAGTATGGAGTTTCTTCATGCGCTTTACACCGATATGACCTAAATGGCAGTGCCACAAATAAGTTGCACTATCATTATCAACTCTGCATCTTTTGGCCTCAATATTATGAATATGTGTATCACTACTATCGAGATTTAACAAAAATATACCACTCTTCAAGGGGGCATGACCATAAAAGATATTACTCAAATAAATAGAACAACCATTATTCTCTGATTTAAATGAATAACCGTCTCGCATCAAACAAGATCCAGATATAATGTTCATGCTCAACGCTGGCACCAAATAATAATTATTTAGGTCTAATACTAATCCCGAAGGTAGATGTAGAGGTAGCGTGCTGACTGCGATCACATCGACTTTGGAACCATTTCCCACGCGCATCGTCACCTCGTCCTTAGCCAATCTTCATTTAATCCGTAGCCCATGTTTCGAGTTGCAAATATTAGCAACAAAATCAGTATCAAATACCCAGGTGCTACTGCGAGCGTTAGTAAGGTACACATCAATAACATGTATATCACATATACCTTTGTTCACCTTGCCATCCTTCTTATCCGCCAAATACATGGGGCAGTTCCGCTTCCAGTGACCAGTCTGCTTGCAGTAGAAGCACTCAGTCTCAGGCTGAGGTCCAGACTTGGGTTTCTTCTCCTGAGCAGCAACTTGCTTGGTGTTCTTCTTGAAGTTCCCCTTCTTCTTCCCTTTGCCTTTTTTCTTGAAACTGGTGGTCTTATTGACCATCAACACTTGATGCTCCTTCTTGATTTCTACCTCCGCAGCCTTTAGCATTGCGAAGAGCTCGGGAATTGTCTTATCCATCCCTTGCATATTATAGTTCATCACAAAGCTCTTGTAGCTTGGTGGCAGTGATTGGAGAATTCTATCAATGACGCTATCATCCAGAGATTAACTCCCAGTTGAATCAAGTGATTGCAGTACCCAGACATCTTGAGTATATGCTCACTGACAAAACTATTCTCCTCCATCTTGCAGCTGTAGAACTTATTGGAGACTTCATATCTCTCAATCCGGGCATTCTTTTGAAATATCAACTTCAACTCCTGGAACATCTCATATGCTCATGGCATTCAAAACGTCGTTGAAGTCCCGGTTCTAAGCCGTAAAGCATGGCACACTGAACTATCGAGTAGTCATCAACACGTGACTGCCAGACATTCACAATGTCTGCAGTTGCTGGTGTAGGTGGTACACCTAGCGGTGCTTCCAGGACGTAAATTTTCTGTGCAGCAATGAGGATAATCCTCAAGTTACGGACCCAGTCCGTGTAATTGCTACCATCATCTTTCAACTTTGCTTTCTCAAGGAACGCATTAAAATTCAACGGAACAACAACACGGGCCATCTATCTACAATCAACATAGACAAGCAAGATACTATCAGGTACTAAGTTCATGATAAATTTAAGTTCAATTAATCATATTACTTAAGAACTCCCACTTAGATAGACATCCCTCTAATCCTCTAAGTGATCACGTGATCCATATCAACTAAACCATGTCCGATCATCACGTGAGATGGAGTAGTTTCAACGGTGAACATCACTATGTTGATCATATCTACTATATGATTCACGCTCGACCTTTCGGTCTCCGTGTTCCGAGGTCATATATGTTATATGCTAGGCTCGTCAAGTTTAACCTGAGTATTCTGCGTGTGCAACTGTTTTGCACCCGTTGTATTTGAACATAGAGCCTATCACACCCGATCATCACGTGGTGTCTCAGCACGAAGAACTTTCGCAACGGTGCATACTCAGGGAGAACACTTATACTTTGATAATTTAGTGAGGGATCATCTTATAATGCTACCGTCAATCAAAGCAAGATAAGTTGCATAAAAGATAAACATCACATGCAATCAATATAAGTGATATGATATGGCCATCATCATCTTGTGCTTGTGATCTCCATCTCCGAAGCACCTGTCATGATCACCATTGTCACCGACGCGACACCTTGATCTCCATCGTAGTATCGTTGTCGTCTCGCCAATCTTATGCTTCTATGACTATCGGTGCCGCTTAGTGATAAAGTAAAGCATTACAGGGCGATTGCATTGTATACAATAAAGCGACAACCATATGGCTCCTGCCAGTTGCCGATAACTCGGTTACAAAACATGATCATCTCATACAATAAAATTTAGCATCATGTCTTGACCATATCACATCACAGCATGCCCTGCAAAAACAAGTTAGACATCCTCTACTTTGTTTGTTGCAAATTTTACGTGGCTGCTACGGGCTTAGTAAGAACTGTTCTTACCTACTCATCAAAACCACAACGATAGTTTGTTAAGTTGGTGCTGTTTTAACCTTCGCAAGGACCGGGCGTAGCCACACTCGGTTCAACTAAAGTTGGAGAAACTGACACCCACCAGCCACCTGTGTGCAAAGCACGTCGGTAGAACCAGTCTCGCGTAAGCGTACGCGTAATGTCGGTCCGGGCCGCTTCATCTAACAATACCGCCGAACCAAAGCATGACATGCTGGTAAGCAGTATGACTTATATCGCCCACAACTCACTTGTGTTCTACTCATGCATATGACATCTACGCATAAAACCTGGCTCGGATGCCATTGTTAGGGAACGTAGTAATTTCAAAAAAATTCCTACGCACACGCAAGATCATGGTGATGCATAGCAACGAGAGGGGAGAGTGTTGTCCATGTACTCTCGTAGACCGAAAGCGGAAACGTTAGCACAACGCGGTTGATGTAGTCGTACGTCTTCACGATCCGACCGATCAAGTACCGAACGCACGTCACCTCCGAGTTCAGCACACGTTCAGCCCGATGACATCCCTCGAACTCCGATCCAGCCGAGTGTTGAGGGAGAGTTTCGTCAGCACGACGGCGTGGTGACGATGATGATGTTCTACCGACGCAGGGCTTCGCCTAAGCACCGCTACATTATTATCGAGGTGGACTATGGTGGAGGGGGGCACCGCACATGGCTAAAAGATCAACTGATCAATTATTGTGTCTCTAGGGTGCCCCCTGCCCCGTATATAAAGGAGCAAGGGGGTGCGCCTGGCCAGGAGAGAGGGCGCGCCAGGAGGAGTCCTACTCCCCCCTTTCCTAGTTGGATTAGGACTTGGGAGGGGAAAAGAGGAGGGAGAGAGGAAGGAAGGGGGGCGCCGCCCCCCTCTCATTGTCCTATTCGGACTAGGGGGAGGGGCGCGCGGCCCAGCCCTGGCCGCCTCTCCTCTTCTCCGTAAAGGCCCACTAAGGCCCATTAACCTCCCGAGGGGGTCCGGTAACCTCCCGGTACTCCGGTAAAATCCCGATTTCACCTGGAACACTTTCGATATCCAAACATAGGCTTCCAATATATCAATCTTCATGTCTCGACCATTTCGAGACTCCTCGTCATGTCTGTGATCACATCCGGGACTCCGAAAAACCTTCGGTACATCAAAACATATAAACTCATAATATAACTATCATCGAAACGTTAAGCGTGCGGACCCTACGGGTTCGAGAACTATGTAGACATGACCGAGACATGTCTCCGATCAATAACCAATAGCGGAACCTAGATGCTCATATTGGCTCCCACATATTCTACGAAGATCTTTATCGGTCAGACAGCATAACTACATACGTTGTTCCCTTTGTCATCGGTATGTTACTTGCCCGAGATTCGATCGTCGGTATCTCAATACCTAGTTCAATCTCGTTACCGGCAAGTCTCTTTACTCGTTCCGTAATACATCATTCCGCAACTAACTCATTAGTTGCTATGCTTGCAAGGCTTAAGTGATGTGCATTACCGAGAGGGCCCAGAGATACCTCTCCGACAATCGGAGTGACAAATCCTAATATCGAAATATGCCAACCCAACAAGTACCTTCGGAGACACCTGTAGAGCACCTTTATAATCACCCAGTTACGTTGTGACGTTTGGTAGCACATAAAGTGCTCCTCCGGTAAACGGGAGTTGCATAATCTCATAGTCATATGAACATGTATAAGTCATAAAGAAAGCAATAGCAACATACTAAACGATCGGGTGCTAAGCTAACGGAATGGGTCAAGTCAATCACATCATTCTTCTAATGATGTGATCCCGTTAATCAAATGACAACCCATGTCAATGGCTAGGAAACTTAACCATCTTTGATCAACGAGCTAGTCAAGTAGAGGCATACTAGTGACATGCTGTTTGTCTATGTATTCACACATGTATTATGTTTCCGGTTAATACAATTCTAGCATGAATAATAAACATTTATCATGATATAAGAAAATAAATAATAATTTTATTATTGCCTCTAGGGAATATTTCCTTCAATCAGTGTGCTATGGGAGTGGTCTCACAAGTTTAGACAAAGTTCTGTTTATCCGAGTGCTATGGGTGGATCCATAAACCATGAGGTTTGGGCAGACATATGGAAAGCAAAGATATCTTCAGAAGTAAAAAGAAACCAATTGGCGAGTTATGAAGGAGTCAATACCTTGTGCGGGAATTCTAGCAAAAAAGCATGTGTGTGATTTGGGACCGTGTCCATTGTGTCCGATGGGCTTTGAGGATTCGAACCATGTGTTTTTTTCCTTGCACAAGAGCAAAGCAAATTTGGAAAGAGCTAGGACTGAAAGATGAATCGGAGAAGGCTTTATGTACAAACCAAGATGGGACCATTGTACTAGAGTAGTTGTTTAAGAACGTCCATATAGCGCCCTTGTCCCCGAAGGTTAGCATTTGCGAGCTAGTTTTCAATATGGCTTGGTTCATATGGTGGGAGTGACGCCAACTAACACATGGCGAAAAGGTGCAACCTATTATGCAGCTTGTAATGTCCATTAGTGCGCTTGTTGTTAATTATGTGAGGTGTATGAAAAAAATTGTTGCTAAGCCGAGGGTGGGATGGAAGAAACCACCTGAAGATATCTATATGGTGATATATATGCATCATTTAATCATAAAAGGTATGAAGCTATAGCAGATGTGGTGATCAGGAAGTCGCCAAGAGGTTTCATTGCGGCTAGAAGCTTCAAGCTTAATGCAATAATGGATGTCTTTATGATCAAAGCTTATGCAGGCCATGATGGTATCTGGTTTGCTCAACATATGGGTCTCTCCAAAGTAATTATTCAAGGTGATGATTAGCAGGTTATGGCAACTCTTTGTGATGGGGGGCTCTCAACTACATCTAGCTTGGCTAAAGCGGTACCGTTCCTTCACCATGTGCACCAACCCCCTTTACACATATCACCCAAGTTTTTTATTCAGTCGTCATAATGTTTACAAAACAAACAAAGATCACCATGTTGACCTAATCAAACATGACGATCAACTTCTAAATGTAAAACATGTTTCGCTAGATTGTGAGCCTCAAAATTCAAACTCCTAAACTCATGAACAAAATTACATGAAATAAAAACATTATAATGCTCTATGATTATATCCGATGTAATCACAGAGGCTACGTTTTTAGTGCTGAAACATTTTATTAACTCAAAATATTTTGAGGAACACAAATAATGTTTGGCCTATCTAACAGCCACAAATGACATCCAAAACCTAATGTGGTAGCCGCCTTTGCCAGATTATGAGCTTCTACATTCAAGGTTCTACTTTCATACACAAATTCTACCGAACCCACACTCTTCATATTCCCATTTATTTCATGTATAATTGATGTTGACGATCCAAGGTAATCCCCATACAAGTTATTTACCGTTCCGTGACAGTCGGTCACAATAATAACATTGTTGCACATTAGGTCCATTGCCCGGGATAGAGCTTCACTGCTTGCATTTGCTTCAAGGATCTCCGGCGAAATCAGATCCTGAACTACAGTCACCAAGGCACAAGAAAACAACATGTTTCATTTGTTTGAGACAATATCGCCAAGCTTTTTATTAACTCATCACAATGTTACAGGGATGAAAGTAAGATCACCAGGATTGTCTAACCAAACATGACGGGCAACCCAAGTGAGAGAGCATGCTTGGCTAAATTGTGAGCCTCGGTATTCGAGCTCCTAAATTCATGACTAATTTAGAAGACTGCATATACTCGGGACCTCCTATATGGCGACCTACGTGTGGGAAACCAGTGAAGCCCGCACCCCCCTCCCCCTGCGCGCCCTCATGAGCCGGCCCATGTGTGGGACGGGAAGCCCCTTGATTTTTTTTCTTTTTTCTGTTGTAAGTTTTTTCTTTTTAAAAATAATTTAGGATTTCAAAAAAGTTGTGAATTGTGCAAAAAATGTCCGTGCATTCAATAAATGCTCATGATTTGAAAAATAATGAGGAAATGATAAATGCTCATGGATTCAAAAACTGTTTGTGATTTCGAAAAAATTGTCTATTAAAAAAATTACAATTTTAAAAATGTTCACGAATTGTTTAAAAAATTCATAGTTTTTATAAAATTTTAAAAATATTCAATTGTTTTTGAAAAATTCAAAAAATGTGCGCTGATTCAAAAAATATTCATGAACTCAAATAATGTTTTTCATAAATAATAAATATTTATTATTTTAAAAAAAATTCCAAATTTTAAATATTGTTCGCCGATTCAAGAAAAATGTTCCCGAGTTCCAAACAATGTACGCATTAAATAGGAGTGACCGTATTACCCCCGTTTTTACCCGAGTGCCAACCCCTTCGAGCCGTAGCAGCAGTACGGCCCAACGAACTTGGGTTGGTACCGTGTGCATCGCAGTTCGGGCCTGCCAGGGGGCTATACGGCCCAGTTCCATCTCGCACAAGGGCTTGGCCCGACACGGTGAGACTCCCTGCCCTGCCCTATCGCCGCCGCCGGCCGCCATTGCCAGTAAACCTTCAACCGGTGACTCCCACCGCCCCCAAAGGCCAAAACCTACTCGCCCTACCGCCTCATCCCCAAACCCTACTACCACCCGGCCCCCTTCGCCGCCGCAGCAGCAGCACGGGAACCTCGCCGCGGACGCCATGTGAGTTCCCGCCTTTTCGCGATTGCCGCGCAGCCGGCCGAGCTGCTCTCCGTCGTCTCGCTGCTGTGTTACCGCCTGGTGCTTGATTTGACATAGCTAGTGCCTCGCAGGTCGTCGCGGCTGTGCGTGAAGAATCTGCCCAAGGGCGCCGACGAGAAGCGGCTGCGGGAGGTGTTCTCGCGGAAGGGCGAGGTGACCGACGCCAAAGTCATCCGAACCAAGTAAGCGCCTGGCCTGGGCTGCATATGTG